>NC_090924.1:1136188018-1136491048 GCF_040938575.1 Ambystoma mexicanum
ACGTTCTGGAAAAAGAAACTGAGGCTACGGGCGTCGTGCGTCCTTCTTATAACATCGGTGCCGTCGGTTCAACAGAGGACCTTAAGGACAGCGTATCGAGGTCATCGACGCAGGACGCAGATGCCGAAAATGTTCCAAAGCAGCACAGCTGTGGTGATTACCTGTCATAGATGTGGAATACGTCGTCGGAACATCCCATCGAAAGAACGTTACCAGGTAAGAAAGTAACTTGTTCATTCGTCTTTGAGGATAGGGGATGGAGGTGTCGTGGGAGATTCAAGTTCTCTGAGTATTTTGAACAGTTCCTGGGAGTTAGAATGTGCTGTGGGGGAGAGAGCAGAGGTGGGAGGGGCTTTTTGCACAGGGAGACTAAAAGTAAGGAGGTGGTGGTCCGACCAGGGGATGGGTTTGTTAGAGGTGATGGTTATCTGGTTGTTGAGGTTGGCTACTCAGTCAAGGGTTCTTCCTTTAGAGTGGTTGGGGGCTGGGACACGGTGTTGAAGGCTGTTAGGACAGTTTTTCTGAAGTCCAACTAAGGGCTTTGCAAAACCATTCTACTGAGGCAGTACTAAGGCTGTACCACCAGAGTTCGGGGTAGCGTAGACAGAGCAGCCAGGATTATTTTAGGAGGGAGAGAGGGCAGTAGATACAGTACAAGTGAAAATTGTAATACCAATGATCTAAAGAAACACTGAAACACTATGTATTGTAACAATAAAAGGATTTATTTATATACAAGTAGGCCCAGATAAATGTAGGGGTTAAGTAAGTACTAACACATTATAAGAAACCACAATATAAAACACAACACTATACTTGAAAGCACACAGGCCCAAGTATAAACCTTATTTGGAACACCTCACAGTAGTTCTAGGGAAGTCAAAACCTTGTTATACACATTTGGTATAGGTCAAGCCTATTCTTTGGGAGTAAAAGACCAATGGTTACTTTTAGATTCCTTTTGGTAATACAAGAACAGTAGGTCCTTCCAGTTGTACAGTGACTCTTGGAATAAATCACATAAACAGTCAACTGGACAATATACTTTTGGTGAATAGTGATACACTTATTCTAGGTGCAGTATAAACCTATAACTACTTTAGTCATAACACACAGTTATACCAGGTGAGTAAAACCTAATGGATGTAATATACAATTACAGATGCTTTGGAAATCAGGGAACCCCAGATTGAGGTAAGCAATAACTCTGGTAACTTGTTTTGGATGGCACACAGCTAACACAAGGTAAGTAAAACCCACTTACTTTAACTTCACAATGAAGGGGAAAGTAAAACCCAATGTCACACTTTACTGAATAGATATTCTAGGTAGGCAACAACCTAATGTAGACTTATTAAAGACCCGCTAACAGCAAGTCAGGGTAATCAAGACCCAGTTGGGGGACACTCATACAGTTATCCTAGCAGGACTAACCTGGTGATACCAACAGTTGGAGGACACTCATACAATTACCCTACAGGAATAATCTGGTGAAACCAACACATCACTTTTTCATAAACATCCCGTATGTAATCCCTAAGCGCTTCTTTGCCAAATTCCATAGCCTGTGCAGGGGTTTTGTATCGCACAACTCCAGGAATAGGGTGGCCCTCTGGAAACTACAAAACCTGTGCGACAGGGGAGGTATAAACCTGCCGAATCTTGAGTTATATTACCTGGCGGGACAGCTGCAATATATGGCTAGGTGGTTGTCTGATAAAGAAACGGCTGAGGCCAGGTTGTTGTGCAAGGATCCTCCACCCTACTTCCTCAGAGAGATAGTGTGGTTACCTAAAACGAAGATACTAGGAATGGCGAGATTGCTGGTGCTTAGCTGGGAAATGTGGTACAGAGCATGGCAGATGGTGGGATACCCAGACCCGTTCTCTACACAGGTGCTGCTAGTGGCGCTATGCGGAGAGGACTCCCAAATGATAAAAGGGGTCCGTAAATATTGGGAACCGATGGGCCTGGCTACCCTGGGAGATATCTGGCAGGAGGGGGAGGCATTGGACTTTCAAAGGCTAATAGAGGACACTGGGGTGCATAGGGGCCAAAACATTACCTATTACAGAATCATTAAACGAGTGCGAGGAAGATGGCCTGTGGCAGTGCTTGCGGAACTACCCGATGCTACCATCGAGATAATGTATGATATCTCGGAGGGTGGGCACGAAATATCCTGCATATATGAGCTACTGGGGACTAAGGTGGGGAAGGAGCTGCTTCAACTGAGGAGAGATTGGGAAGAGGAGGTGGGAGAACCTATGTCGGATGGGCAATGGGATAGAGCCCAAAGGTATCATAAGAAGGAGTCCCGAAACGTGAGACTCCAGCAGATACAATTATATGTCACTCATAGATCATATTTGACCCTCAGTAAAATAGCCAGGTTTGGTGGTCCGGTGATACAGAAATGCCCTAGGTACGGGGAGGAGGCGGCTGGGTTGCGACATATTTTCTGGGCTTGCCCGGAGGTGGGAAGGTTTTGGACAGAGCTGAAGATACGCTTAGCAGGAAAAGGGATCACGCTGAATGTGGACTCAGCTTGGGCATGCATGCTTGGGGGCTTCCCCAGACCACGTAACCTGAGGCATGTCAGTAAGATGAAGGACCTGGCCAAACGGAGGATTGCAATGGGCTGGAAAGCAGCCCACCGGCCTAGAATTGAGATGTGGTGGGCAGACCTCATGAAATGGGCAGAAGCAGAAACGGCTGTTTGGTATGAAGCAGTTAGCAGGGGGGGAGGAGGTGGGACCCCTAATGGCATGGAGACAATTGGTGGCCTCAATGGTGGGCCCCTCTGAGGCCGACCATAGTGATGACGACACAGAAGAGATGATGGTAGTAGATACACCTGGAGATGAACAGGCGGATGACATGGATATAAGGGCTCGAGTTAATGGGGTGGGTGCGGGGAGGACCAAAGAGTGTATTCAGTAATGTAATGTTGTGAAACTCAATTATGTAAGTCCTAATTGTTTGGAGTGTTTATAAAATAATAAAAAAAATGTTTTTAAAACAAAAGACTGTAACACAGAAATATACTCAAATAAATCCACACTCTCAATTTCAATAAATCAATAGATACCCATTTGGGATGACACACAGACACGTCCTACATCCTGAAGTGACTTAAATAACTAGGACACTGTGGACATTGATATATCACTGATACATTTAAAGCAATACTGAGCTCGGTGTCAAAGGTTAGAGTGACAAATAATGATTAGCAAGTATCTCAGACTGATAAGCACTTTTGAATCCCCCAATGTAATGTAGATTAACCCTTTCGCAGCTACACTGACTTTTTGGAGGGACAGATCAAAAACACAAAGTCAGAGGTTCGAAGAGTTTATCAGGGAGCCAGGTTAGCCAATGTAAAGCTAGCAAAGTCTAGGAGAGCTTACGTTCTTCTTGAAGGTAAGTAAAAAGTCATGCACAATGTTATAGAGAGTTTTCGTTGAAAAAGAAATCACTGTTGGGCCACTAGCTGGGAGGCTTGTGATGGGCAAAGCTGCAAGCAACTCTGCAAGAGGTACCAAAGGCAAGTCTCAACTGAGAGATAGCAAGTTACACAGTAAGAGGTATGTACCCCTTCTTTTACAGAACCTTATATCTGAAGAAATGTGTTCCAGCTGGCTTCTGTTCCTATTGTAGTATGGCAGATCCTGTTGTTCCTGGGCCTCAGTCATGGGGACAAGAGGGAGGACGTGTGGGTACTCATCCACTACGGTTTGAAGGTAGACGGCAGCAATGGGCAAACTTCAGATCAGCGACACTTCGCTGTTTCAGCATCTCGCGAATAGCACCACCACGGTTCTCAGACACTTGGTGGACTTTCCTTGCTTCTGGGGTCCAGCACTCTGTTGAGGTGGCTCAGGCTTGGTTAGTCCTGCTTCATGGGAGTCCGGAGTATCTTCCTGGAGCTCGGGTCTGACTTAAAAACGATACTCTATTCTGGTGTTCCCCTCCCTGGCACTCGGTTCCTGCAGCAGCAAATGGAAGTACAGCCAGCTTCGAGAGAATTTCCAGAGGAGTTCGTCTTGGGGCCGATTGGTCCCACCAACCCAAGGGGAGAAGTAGTCCTTTGCAGGGCTTATCTAGTCAAGGCGAATTTGGAGCTTAAGCACTGCAGCAGGGCTTCACCGAGCAAACCAACGGTCCAGGAGTTGCAGCAAGCTTATCTTCCAAATTCTTCTTCGGATTCCTTCATCCAGTGGTCGACTCTGCCTTCTATCTAAAAGACCTTGCCTTTTGTGCAGGTTTCTTCCATTCATTTGCAGCCTAGCTGTCAATCACACAGCAGGGTGGCTCTTCTCCAAGGACAGCCAGCCAGCCAGTCATCTTTGGGTGCATTCCTGTAACCAAGGAGACTAAGCACAGGGAGTTTCGGGAACCTCCCTTGCTTCCTGCCCTGCCACGCTAGAGCCAGAGGCAGGCTTCACCAGTGAATCCTGCCAAAGACAAAACAAACAAAGGGACCAAACCTGGTTTGGCGCGCAGAGTAATTCCCAAGAAGGACCTTTCCAACAAGAAATGGCGAAAAAAGAAGACTGGGGCCATTTTGACAAAATGGGCCCTATGGGTGCTTTACTGCAGCTGCAATTGCAGCCCACAGTAAAAACAGTCAATGGTAGTAAAAAGTAAACCACTGCCACCAGCCATTAATTGTAGAAAGGGTAACATAAAATGTTACATGATAAACTAGACAAAGGGGATACTAAGTAACCCCTACAGCACCCTATTGTTAGATAGTGTGTGCTGGGTCTAGAAAGTTACAAATGTAAGTAAAGTCAATTTCACTTCGCTGATCTTGGAAACAGTAGTTTAACCAAGAGAAGGTATTTAAACATTTGGGAAATTGGAAAGACCTTCCCTCTGCCACTGCACTCAAGCTGCTCTGTGTCACAATGTAAAAAGATGATGATGGAGTTTGTCAGACTCCAGAACCAAAAGAGACAGTGTTTAAATCTAAGAAAATACATGAGAGAGTGAGAAAAAGGTCTTACTCTCTCTGTGATAAAAAATAAAATTCCTAAAGTCCAGCAAAAGAGATGGGAGGGGTCTCTAAGGTAGAAGGGAATTAGCACATTTCTGAGAATTCCCCTTAACACTCATCCCCCCAGACTAAGGGACAGGAGGATTTAATCCACTCCTGGATGAATCTCCTTACTCCAGTCATACCTTCTGGAGAGACCATCCGCATTTTGGTGATTACACCCTGACCTGTGTTCTATGGTGAAATCAAACGCCTGAAGGCTGATTGAACATCTTAACAATTTAGGATTCTTCCCCCTTCATCTGCAGAAACCATCTCAAGGGTTGGTGGTCTGTTTGAATTACAAAATTAGATCCATACAAATATGGTCTAAACTTCTTCAAAGACCACACAATTGCAAAACATTCTCTTTCAATGGTTGGCCACCTTGTTTCACGGTCCTT
The DNA here is from genome assembly GCF_040938575.1 of Ambystoma mexicanum. Classification (NCBI taxonomy): domain Eukaryota; kingdom Metazoa; phylum Chordata; class Amphibia; order Caudata; family Ambystomatidae; genus Ambystoma; species Ambystoma mexicanum. Next base: position 1,136,193,464 of record NC_090924.1, read on the forward strand.
CAGTTTCCTACTGATGAAGCAGATGGGGTGTTCCCTGCCTTTCTAATCCAGCCGACTCAGAACTGCACCTATTCATGTATTTGAAGCAACAGTTTGTACAATAAAGGATTGGGTGTAGTCAGGAGCTCTCAAGACAGGAGCTTGTCAAAGGGCTTTAAGTCCTTCAAATGCCTTGGTGCACTCCTCATTCCACCTGACCTTCTTGGGTAATTTGGGTGAGGAGATCATAGTCAAGGGAGAAGCTATGATCCCATAGTTCTCAAGGAAGTTCCTATAGTAACCTGTGAGACCTAGAAAGGCTCACTTTAGTTTGAGTAATGGGGGTGGCCCAATCTTTTACAGCTTGCACTTTGCTAGGCAATGGCCTTATTTCACTTCTTCCTACCTCATGTCCAAGGTAGACCACTTTACTCTGACCAATTTGACATTTGCTTGTCTTTATGGTTAGATGGGCCAGTTGAAGAGCCTGCAAATCATATCCAAGGTGATCATGATGCTCTTCCCAAGTGGGGCTGAACACTGCAATGTCATCCAGGTATGCCATGCAGAAGTCCTCCATCCCATTCAGAACATGATTTACCATCCTTTGGAATGTAACAGGTGCATGTTGTAGTCCAAAAGGCCTAACCTTAAGCTCCTGGGGTGGAAAATGCAGTGTTCTCCTTGGTATGGTCTGTCAGAGCTATTTGCCAATAGCATGATGTTAGGTCAAATGTACTGAAGAACTTGGCTGAACCAAGTTCATCCACCAGCTCATCTCTCCTAGGTAAAGGATGGGCATCAGTCGTGGTGACTACATTAAGAGCTCTATAGTCCACACAGAATCTCAACGCCTTGGATCCTGCCTTTGGCATTGGCACAACTGGCCTTAGCCCATGGACTTGTAGATGGCTCTATTACTCCAAGATCAAGCATCTTCTTGACCTCTTCCTTTATGTGGGTTCTTACATGGTCTGACATTCTGTAATCCCTGCTTTTGACAGGGAGTGTCACGATTCATGCCCCTGACCCCCTCAGGTATAACAGCCCCCTGGCAGCAGTGGGGCTAAAGCCCTTCACACTGGCCCCAAGGGCCTTAAAACTCCATCAGAAACATACATGGAGTCAGTCCTGGCGCCTTTGGTGTCAGGCTCATTATCAGGAATAAAGCAATACTAGTTTTGGACCTTAATCCAACATGGAGGCCTATTACACAGCTCAGTTCTTTAGAACTAAGCCATGTGGTCTAGTGTTTTGGGTGTGGCTGGGCCTGGAACTACTTGGCCTGGGCTATTTAAACCACACCCAAACAGCAGAACATGCTTCGCGTTATTCTGCACTCCTGCAACGTAACACTCAGTGTCCAGCTCCTGCTCAAAACTCTGACCCCTGCTAATGCTGCACAAGTCAGAAGCTCTACAAAACTCATAGAGGAGAACCTGCGCCCATACCTCAATACCCCTGAGTTAGCTCCTCCATTTGCTAATGACCCCAACATCCTAGCAGACATCTACAAAGATGTCCTCGCCAAAGCTATCAATGAAATAGCACCACTTGAATGGAAAAAAGAGAAGAAATCCCTACACACCAACTCATGGTTTACAGAAGAGCTGCATTCTATGCGGTCCCACAAAAGAGCAGCACTAAAAAACTGGCAATCTGACCCCTGCACCAATACCAAAAACAAATTCAATTTAATCTCCCACCAATACAAGACAGCTATCACCGATGCCAAAGCTTTCAACACACGAATCTCCAATGCCAAATCACACTCCAAAGAGATCTTCGCCATTTTTAATGAGCTCATCTCCCCCCCTAATACACCGGACGAAATAATCAAAAATGAAGCTTGGTGTACCAGCATTCAAGCTGCCATGCTACACAAAATTGACCTTCTCCAAAAAAAAAATCAAAGACCACTGCAAAGCACTTCCTCAACAGACAGGATCTAAACCTAGCAACACTCCACCCACCTCTTCCAAGCGCACCATACCTGATTTCTCCTTCAGAGACATCACTGAATCAGAAGTTATTAACCTACTAAAAAACCTCAAACCCTCCCCCTGTAAAGGCGACATCTGCCCACCCAAACTAGTCAAGGACTGCGCAGACTGCTTTGCGCCGCTCTTCACGGCATTCATCAATGCGTCCTTTAAAACAGGCATCATCCCAGCTAACCTCAAAGAGGCATGGGTCCGGCCTCTCCTAAAAAAAAAACTACTCTCGACCCCCTACAACCTAACAACTACAGACCAATAACCACAGTGCTTTTTTTGCTTAAATTACTGGACAAAGCCGCACACTGCCAAATCCAACACTTTCTGGAAACCCACTCTATCCTCGGGACTAGGCAATCAGGCTTCCGGAAAGGACATGGCACAGAAACAGCCCTGGTAGATCTGAAGAATCAGATCACCCAAATCATGGACAAAGGCAAGCCTGCTCTTCTGCTCCTTTTAGATCTCTCAGCCGCTTTCGATCTGGTTGATCACAAGACCCTCACCTCACACCTCACACACTCAGCCAACTTCTCCAAAGAAGCAGCCCTCTGGATCTCTTCCTTCCTAGAAGGAAGAGCCATGAAAGTCTTTTCAGGCATCGCCAACGCCACTCCCACGACAATACACTGCGGGGTCCCTCAAGGATCCTGCACTGCACCCACACTCTATAACTTGTTCACCAAGCCCCTCTTTGACAAACTTGACTCATACGGCATTACATACACGAACTACGAGGACGACACACAAGTACTTCTACCCCTTTCAGGATCATACAACGAAGACGCAAAGGCACTCCACACAATCTACTCCGTCATAAAGGCATGGATGACAATTAATGGCCTCTGCCTCAATGGTGACAAGACTGAAATCATGATACTAGGTCAACAGAACACCCTAGACAAACTTGACAAACTATACGCCAACTTCTCCATTGACAACTCCATCATCCCCGTATCCACAGCCGTAAAGACCTTGGGAGTATACCTTGACTCCTCTCTATCCATGACCAGACAAGTCAGCGCAATCACTTCTGCTTCCGCACACACCATCAAGCTCATAAATGCCATCAAGCCCTACCTCTCCAAACCTAATTGCCTCTCTGTAGCTAGAGCAACCATTGGAGCCAAATTGGACTACTGCAATGCACTCCTAGCCGGCACATCTGCCAAAAACATAAACAGACTACAAGTCACGCAGAACAATGCTCTTCGGGCCGCTCTTAGTATCCCAAGAAGAGAGCATATCACACAGGCCAGGCACTCAGCCCAATGGCTCCCGGTCAAAGAACGGATCACTCTCAAAATCCTCACCCTCACTCACAAATGCCTCTCTCTCTCCGCCCCGTCCTATCTATCAGAAACCATCCTCAAACCTTCCTCCTCCCGTCCTACCAGGACGCAATACTCTAACCTAATCTGCATCCCACTCATCAAAAAAGCCAAAGCCGGAGGACTAAGTTTCCCCTACATTGCAGCCAAGACCTGGAACGCCCTCCCTGCAGACGTTAGAGCGGAAAACTCTCTTCCCATTTTTCGCAAGAAGTTGAAAACTTCATACCTTGCAAAATAACTAAAACGCTCAGGAATCCATGTAAATATACTGCATCTCTATTGTATACATGTCCACTGTAATTTTTGTATTATATGTAATTACTGTACCCTATGTAACTAAGATTTTGCCTGTAACAAGCGCCGCGATGCCTCCGGGCTGACGCGCGCTCTACAAATTTGAATAAATAATAATAATAATCTCCGGCAGCCTGAACCTGAAGCCCCTAGATCTGGATTCCATTAATAACCTGGAAGAACAAGAACAGCATTAGCATTTACCTGTGTAGTTACCGGTCTTCAATCCATCCTGCGCTTCGCTTACCTCGCCCATCGCCGGAGTTTGCTGCAACCTGCAAAGGTAAAGAAAAAAGTACAGCATTAATAATAATTCTTACCTGGGCAAGCAGCGAGTCCTGGCAGCACCATGCGCTTCTCTTACCTCGCCCATCTCCGGGTTTCACCGCAACCTGCAAGGGAGAAGGAACAAGGTCTGCATTAACAAAGCACTTACCTGGGCAAGCAGCGCTTCGATCGCTCATCGCTCATCACTCCGGAACGTCACCGCAACCTGTACAAAGAAGGGAAGAGAACACAGGTTAGCAATTAATACCAATAAACAGCGCAACGCTCCGTGCATCAATAACTCACTGTGGTCTTCGCCATCGGCGCGGCAACTCCAAGATCGCAACCATCCCTGTGAAAACAAAAAGAGACATTGTTAGGGAACAGCGTAGTGGAGCAAGACGCCGAGAAGACATAACTCACATGGAAGACGGCAAGCAGAGTCAGAGTCACAGCCGGTCAGGACCCGACATAAGGGCACACTGACCAGTGAAGCAACTAGGTCGACGGAACACCCGCACCAACCACGCGCCCCTGCACAGAGCCACATGATGGAGAGTTCAACGCACAAAAACCTAAGGTGAGCAATAACTCCTAGGGAGGGGATTTGGACCAGAGGGAGGTTGGAGTCCACCCATCACAGAACCAGTATCTTTACCCTCCATTCTCCTGTTATAGGCGCTACCCAACGTCTGGCACATAACCAAGCAGAGAGGGGTCCGGGATAGTGCTTAGACCGCCATCCAGTATCGTGTGGCGCCCCCGTGGATACCAGGTGAGCGTAACAGGGAGACAGTCACCAGTGAGATATCATGCTGGCCCCAAGGGGTTAAGCCTGGTGGTAGTAAAAACAGGGAGGCAAACTGATTCAACAGAACTTTGCACTCCTCCCGCTGTTGCAGAGTCAGATCAGAAGAGAGATTAACTTCTTCTATTTTTCCATCTAAAGGCTGTCCCCTGAAAAGGGCAGGTAGAGGCTCACTCACCTCCTCTTGATCAGATGCTAAGAGCAAAGCTCCTAGTTCTGGTCTGGAAACATATGCTTTTAGGCGGTTAGTGTGAAAGACCATGGGGGCCTCCTTGGGATTGCCCAAGTCCACTAAGTAATTGACCTCTCCAAGTTTGCCCACAACCTTGAATAGTCCAATCCGTTTGTCCTGTAAGGCACTCTGCCTTGTAGACACCATAACTAGAACTAGCTGGTCTGGAGTAAACTCCACCATGCTGGCCTTCTGGTCATGCCAGTGTTTAACCAGAGCCTAGCATGCTTTCAAGTTATCAGACGTTTCTGTCATCATTTGTGTCATTCTCCTTCAGGGACCTAACACGTAGTCAGTCACTCTCACTGGCTTGAGGGAAGGAGCTCTCCAACCCTTCCTTGATTTAGGGCCATTGGACCTGTAACCGGATGACCATAGAGGAGCTCAAAGGGGCTGAAACCGACCCCTTCCTGAGGGACTTCTCAATAAGCAAAGAGAAGGCATGGCAGTAGAAGGTCCACTTTCTCCTAAGGGGTTCCTCTAAAGCACCAATCATGCTCTTCATAGTTCTATCAAACCTCTCCACCGACCCATTGGTTTGGGGATGGTAGGCTGTTGAGAACTTGTAGGTTACTCCAATTTTTCCACATGGCTTGCATATAGTGGGACATAAAATTGGTCCCCCTGTCTGAGATAACCTCCTTAGGAAAACCAACCCTGGTAAAAATACCAAGGAGGGCCTTAGCCACTGCCTGAGCAGTAACAGTCCTCATATGTCTAGCTACAGGATACCTGGTAGCATGGTCTACCATAACTAATATAAATCGGTTGCCTGAAGATGTGGGAGGGTCTAGGGGACCAACAATGTCAATCCCTACCCTCTCAAAAGGAAGGCACCAAGGGTGCCACGTTCTTGGCTCCACTCTTGCCAGTAGTCTGACTAGTGTGACAGCTTCTACAGAATTTATCTACATCAGACCCCATTTTAGGCCAGTAGAAATACCGAGACATTCTGTCCTTGATCTTCTTAAAACTTAAGTAACCAGCTAGAGGAATCTCATGGACTAACTGTAGAAACTGGGGTCTCACTACCTGAGGCACTACAGGTCTTCTTAGACTCAATAGGCTCACTGTAAAGGAGGCCATCCTCCCAGTACAGCCTGTGCTTCCCTGGCCAGCTTGGAAGCTGCCTCTTGGCAAAGTCCTTCAAGAGTAGGATACTCTCTTTGACCTCTGCATAAGTCTGTCCTACAGGGTCCACCTTCTGCATGCAAAGTCTGCACGTTACGCTCACCTGGTCTCTGCGGGGCTGTTGGGGCACGGTTGGCGCCCTCCCTGGATTTCGCCTCCCTGGATCTTGCTTTACCCCCTGCTGCAGCGATTTGGTCTGGTCAGGTTGCTGGCAATGCCCTTGGGGAAAGGTAAGAGGCAGTGAGTATGCTGTGACTGAATTGCGATCCCCCTCACACCAGAATAAGATGCGCAAGCATTTTCCCATTGGCTCTCACCTGGTATTTTGCAAAGATGAGCTCTCTGTCCTGCTTCTCCTCAGCAGGGGCACTATAGACGGACCCAGTTGCTTCACTGGCCCATATGCGTAATGGCCCAGAGCGGCTGCGACCAATCCTCGTGGGAGGTGAGTGTTGATAACAATGATTATTGTCCGTATGCTTCTGTAAAGTCTTTCCCAATGATAATTGTCCGCATCCTTAATAATGTCTTTCTTTTCCCCAATAGGTGTTGAAGATGGCTCTGCTGAGTCGCGTTGCTGACAGCGTACCCACGCAGTGTTAGAAAAGAATGAAGCAGACCCCACTAGAAGGTAATTAGGGTTTCTAAATGAAACGCAAGGCTTAGGTTTTGCGCGGCCAAGCGTTAAATGTTTATGCGGTTTGTAACCTTGTGCTGTCTTTATTTCTTGCAGGGATGGCCTGGCATCGGAAAATGGAGAACGGCTATCCGGGAAGCTGTTCGCGGCTGCGAGATGGAAGAACCGCGAGGATGCCTGACGAGAAGAAGACTTCTGCGTGAATGAAGACTCTGACAGGTGAGGAAGAGGCGCCCAACAGAAGATTGATTCGAGGAGACAGGTAAGGTGCGCGCTGGATATACTGGCGTGATAGCTCGTAGTACTTTAAGCAGTGTTATGGCTGGCTTCAGGTAAGGTGCGCGCTGCGGATGCCGGATCGAGGTTGGATGCGCTCCGGGCGATGGTATAGCTGGATCCAGGTAAGGTACGTGTTGAAGATGTACAGCTGCAATCAGGTAGGTGCGCGCTGAAGATGTGAAGCTGGAACCAGAAGATGCAGAGCTGGTGACAGGTAAGAGCTTCGGGCAGCGGTAAGCGTTACGCTGCATACAGCAGATTAACGCAAAGCCTCAACATGCGGGTGGGGCCGGATAAAATAGTCTGGCTCTAGCCACTGCCCTTTAGCTCTACTTTGTGGCACCACCTCACCACTCCCATAGATGATTGCACGTGCCTTCCAATGCTTTCTAATGGCCACGCCGGCCTGGATACACATGCCTTGGACCCAAGGGGTGCAGAGCACACTCTCTAATGAGCCTGGCACCAGAGGCGCCAGGACAGGGTCCATTTGGACCCTTTGAAAGGAGGAAATAAGGGCCCTTGGTTAGTGGCCATGACACTGCAGCTCCGGGTGGTCTTTAGGATCCAGACCTCCAACATAGGGAAGCGATTCTTCCAGCTCTGTTTCACCAGTAGCTGATTCACCATTCTCTGGTTGTTCCTCACCCTCAGCTGGTGGAGGGGTCACAAGTGTGACCTTGGACTGTCCTCTCGGGGATGTCTTTGTCCTTTGAGTAGGGGTGAGATCTTTCTTCTTTCCTGAGACCTTGGGTTTCCTCCTTTGTCTCTGACTTAGACTTAGAAGTGTGTTCTTCCTGTGGACTGGAAGTTATAGGAATCTCTGTAACTTCCCCTTGAGAGTCATCTAAAGTTGCCTCTCTGGCCAATCTAGTCTGCTCTTGCTTCCTTTTACTGGGAGTCCTGGGGGTGCTTGATACAACTCCAAGAGTTTTAAGTCATTCCCCAACAGGACTCTCCCAGGCACCTCACTTTGTACACTGACCGGTATTCTTAGTCATATGGATGAGAGCTGGTAGTGTAGGAATCATCTGGAGTGGGCCTCCAGCAAGTTTAGTGGAAGCCTTAGGTGCCTTAGCAACATCCTCAGGCGCCTTAGCAACATCCTCAGGCTTGAAGAAAGTTCCATCCACTATTGTAATGCTGGCCCCAGTGTCTCTAATGGCAGGGGTCTCCTGTCCATTCACAAGCACACTGTCCTTGTAATATTCTTTGGTATTGTCTGGAATAGAGTTATACACATCTACATTCTGCTGTTCACACAGACCCAGGGATACGAAAGAAACACTGGCTGGGAACTTCAGCCAACACTTGAAAGTTACCACTTGCCATATAAACTTCTTCCTCCGGGATGAAGGCTAAGGAGGCGGTGTGGACCCCTGAAGGTTTACCCTTGCATTTGGGATCCCCTTTTATATGGTCAGTTGACCCACAAGCATAACATTTACCAAATATACTTTGGAATGGGGGCTTCTGCTGACCTCCATCTGGTTTAGCACCAGAGGTTTCACTAGACTGACCTGGTGCTTACCCTTTTTCTGTTTGTGGCCCTCTTTTGGGTGGTTGGAATTTGAATGATCTTTTTCATCTTTCTTGTGCTGCTTCCCCTCATCCTTTTTGTAAGTGGCCCCAGAATCCTTGTGAGTGGCCCTGTTGGCAGCCCACAAGTCAGCAGCCTTTGCAAACCTTTTGGGATCAATCTCTTTCGAGTCAGCCAAGTGCTGTCTCAGCTGCTGTCTCAGGTCAGGAGAGCAGGCATCAAAAATAGATTCTAATAAAAATAGATTTCTCATTACTTCAAAGGAGTTCACTCTGAAACCCTTAACCCAACCATATAAATTTTTCAAACATTCACAAACCCAGGTAGCTCAAGGGGTACCATCAGTCTCTTTGAGGGTCCTAAACCTTTTAATGTACTGGGAAGGAGTTTTCCCATTCTGTCTATCAAAGCCAGCTTCACATTCTCATACTCGTGTCTTTCAAGTTCACCCACATCCATTACAACAGCAGTTGCAACCTGGGAAAGCCTAGACAAAAGCCAAGGAATCAGCTGATTCCCTGTGAGACCCTGAATCCCATGATTGTATTCAAAGGAACCCAACCAATCCAAAATATCAAGTTTCACATCATACATATTCACTGCTTCTTTCGGCAGGCGAGGCCTCTTGGGACTGGAAGACCTAGAGGAATCTGGGAGGGAAACATTTTCAAGAGACAATCTTTTCATTTCAAGAGCATGTTGCATTTCCAATTCCCTGAGCTTGATGTCCTGATGTTTGGCTTCAGCTTGAGCTTGCAACCTTTTAAATTCCAATGCAAGTCTCATTTTCTCAAGAGACGCACATTCTGGACTCAGTGTTGGACATTGTGGGGTCCCAGTGGACATGGCTTGAGGCAAAAGGGCATGCTGAAGCAAAGAGGGGCTATTATCCTGGGACTCCTCTACCTCCTCTGACTCTTCTAAGACATTAGAGTGAGACTCTATCATCCTCATTATCAATTTCCACATTTCCTTGGTTAGTAGGTGTGGCAGGCCTATTACCCAAACTTTGTTTTAATTCCTTTTACAGGGAGATTCCTGACTTTACACATTTCTTTCAGTTGATCTCCGGTTAAAATGATCAGGGCTTCCTGGCTGAAATTATCCATATTTGGCATGTTATAATTGCTATTTTGATTGAGCTTAGCCTTGTGGAGGTTTAGTTGTACACAAGCAAAGTAAAATAGTAAATGTAACACCTCTACAATAGATCCTCGCCGCCTTCCACCAGTGTTAGGCAAGATTGTATGCAGTACCATGTGGGAGACTGCATCAGCCCTGTCCTCTTGGCAATAGTTAACCCAACCTTTGGTATAAGCATGTACTACACAAGTTGGTAGAGTGACTGAGCAGCCAAGCTTATCTCGAGGGGTCAATGTTAGCTGTAGGGTTGCAACATAGAGTTTCACTGCGCAAGTATCCAAATAAAAGTTATACTCAAGGTTTCTTGATTAAACTATTATTTATTTGTCAGCTTGAATAAACCTTCTTTAGAAGGGAGCAACTATGTAACACAAAAATATACTCCAATAAATATACTCAGTTTCAATAAATCAGTAGATACCCATTTGGGATAACACACAGACACTTCCTACTGTTAGGCAGAAACCTGTGCAGTTCCCTTTGGGAACACTGCAAAAGATTTAGGACTACAGGTGTTAGCAGTAAACCCACTTGGTAGCAGTCTGTACCACCCAGATTTACCTGGTAGCTGTGGCTGAGCAGTCAGACTTCTCTCAAGAAGAGTTAGGCAGTATGCAAAGTATACACAATAGGCACTCAGATGCAACAATACAAGCAAACACTGACCAGAGCTTTGGTATCAAAGTATATAATTATTTATTTAACAGCACACTGTTTGAAACACTCCAGCACTCTTATCGTAACACACTCTAAACACAGTTACTATTATAATATATACGACCCTTATTCCTTATCAGATAAGTCTTAGTTAACACCACTTATTTTCATACAGAGGTGAGTGCTTAACTATAGATGGCACTCCAACAAGTTCATGAAGAAGGGAGGGAAAAAGACAGACTATGGGAAGGTACACCACTCTAAGCTTTAGGAACACTATTAGCAAGATATAAGAGCAAAAGTCACTTGTGAGCCAAAGTCCATAGGCTGGGCCCACTCTTAGAGAGAGCAGAGCACAAATGCGCCAAAGATCACACAGTTACACTAGGCTTAGAAAGTCTTGCAGCGAGTTCGAAAAGAGTTTAGAGAGGCTCAGAAAAGTTTAGCCAGGGTGTCCCAGGCTAACCCAGGTTCGAAAGCCGGGGGCTAAATCTACGCCGTACAGTCGGTGGCAAGGGAAGCCGGGTTGGGACACGGTACCTTAAGTGGGAACGATCCTCCAGCAGTGGCAGTTGTTCCTGGCAGCGGGTGCAAGTCTCGTCGTCGTCCAGGGGAAGAGAAGATCTCGACTTGGAGGAAAGATGAAGGTCGTTGCACTGCCAGGGAAGAAACCAGCCGCAGAGTTTTCCGGTTAAAGGTGTTACCCTTTAATTCGCGGTCGTGGTAAAACATGGTATCCCGGTTGCCGGGGTGCTTGGCACAGGCAAGGCGGCCACGAGATACGTCGGGAAGGCGAAAAGACGGTGAAACTGGTTATCCCCACCAGTCAAAGGAAGAAGACTCTCCGGCGGGAGATCTCCTCTGTCGTTGGGAAAAGTGGTGAGACGGTCTAGCAGTGCTCCACCGGCGGTGTCGTCGTGGCAGGTCGGCTCAGCTTCTCCCTCGTCGGATTCTTAGGTCCTGTGGCGACTTCTGAAGTTCCAGTCCCCAAAGCCCTGCTTTTATGCAGAAAACCCCCATTCACTCAGCCTAGCTGTCACTTAAACATGCTAAGTGGTGAGCCGGCCGGCTCACCACTTGGGCCAATCAGGACGGAGTGCGACTTGAGTTACCTAGGCAACTCAGTCCAGGGTGCCTAAATCCCCCTCCACCCCTCCTAAGTACCCCAGACAGAGTGGCACCACTTTGGAGGGCTTCTGTGGAGAAACCCGCCAAAAAAGTGGAACAAAGGGCTCGACTTGGGTTGGAGTCACAGAAGAGAACACAAACGCCATTTTAGAACCGAGTTTTGGCAAAAAATACCAACCGGAGAATTAATATTATTTAAATAAACCGGCAGTATGTTCGAGGCTATCGTAATTAAATAAATAAAGATAGTAGCCTCGAACAATGGGAAAATCCCATAGAGAAATATTCGCGGTTGAATATAAAAAGTAGTATCCACTGCCACCAGCCAAAACTCGATCAGGGGGGACGGAGACGTGCCCCCTCGACTAACAGTCCCCTGGGCAATCGAATTGCCCCAGCCAGTACGTCCACAATATGATGGTTTGTACTGGTTCTGTTCAGAATTTAAGACTAGTAAAGTTAATGGTGACTTTACAGACCCTGGGAGACAGTAGTCAGTCCCAGGGTATGGAGTCTATACTGGGGAGTCACTATGACACCCCTGTGTTACTGCACTGAGGGTGCTGTGTAACACACATCACAAAAACACATGAAGCCCTATGGAGTAAAATACCCCATAGCCCATTAAACACATCTAGAGTCAAAGAAACACACTCAAATCATGTCCAAGAGTGAGGGTAAAAGGGTCTCACTCTAGGCAGGAGAAAAAAATAAACCCCAAAAATCCAGCAAAGCTGCTGGGGGACTCACTAGGTTAGGAAATTCAGCCTAAACAGAGAATTCTCCCTAACACCTACACCCTGAGGTAACTTAAATAACCAGGACACTGGGGACAGTGATATATCACTGGTGCATTTAAAGCAATACTGAGCTTGTTGTCAAAAAAGGAAAAGATTAGAGGGAGAAACAATGGTTAACAAGTATGTCAGAATGGTAAGTACTTTTGAACCCCCCCCCCCCAATGCAATGTAGATTAACTCTTTCCCAGCTACACAACTAAAGAATGTGTGACTTTTTGGAGGGACAGATCAAAAACACAAAGTCAGAGGTTAGAGTCCATCAGGGAGCCAGGACAGCCAATGTCAAGTTAGCAAAGTCTAGGAGAGCTGAAGTTCTTCTTGAAGGTAAGTAAAAAGTCTTGTACAATGTTATAGAGTTTTAGTTGAAAAAGAAATCACAGTTGGGCCACAAACTGGGAGGCTTGTGATGGCCAAAGCTGCAAGCAACTCTGCAAGAGATAAAAAAGGCAAGTCTCAACTGAGAGCTAGCAAGTTACACAGTAAGAAGTAAGTACCCCTTAGTTTACAGTACCTTAGGTCTGAAGAAATTGGTTCCAGCTGTCTTCTGTTCCTGTTGTAGTATGGCAGATCCTGTTTTCCTGGCCTCAGTCGTGGGGACAAGAGGGAGGATGTCTGGGGACTCCTACACTACTGTGTGAAGGTCGGCGGCAGCAATGGGCAAACTTCAGATCAGCGGCCATTTGCTGTTTCAGCTTCTCGCGAATAGCACCACTGCGGTTCTCAGACACTTGGTGGACTTTTATTACTTCTGGGGTCCAACACTCTGTTGAGGTGTGCCAGGCTTGGTCAGTCCTGCTTCATGGGAGGCCGGAGGATCTTCCTGGAGCTTGGGTCCGACTTAAATGAGCACCTAAGGGTGCTTTACTGCAAATGCAATTGCAGCCAAGATACAAAGTAAACCACTGCCACCAGCCATTAATTGTAGAAATGGTAATATAAAATGTTGCATGAGAAACTAGATACTAAGTAACCCCTCCAGCACCCTATTGTGCTGGGTCTAGAAATTTACAAATGTAAGTAAAGTCAATTTCACTTCATTGCTCTTGGAAACAGTAGTTTAACCAAGGGAAGGTATTTAAACCTTTGGGAAATCTGAAAGTCTTCCCTCTGGCACTGCATTGAAGGTGCTGTGTATCACATGTAAAAAGATGATGCCTATGGAGTTTGTCAGACTCCAAAACCAAAAGAAACACAGTCAAAATCACAGAAAAATACACGAGAGAGTGAGAAAAAGGTCTTATACTCTCCAGGATAAAAATTAAAAGTCCTAAAGTCCAGCAGAAGAGCTGGGGGTCTCTAAGGTAGAAGGGAATTAGTGCATTTCTGACAATTCTCCCTAACAGCCCTGCATGTAGGACTACATAAATAACATTGGATGGAATATATTTCGAGCAAGCCAATGCAGTCATTGTTATTGATATATGTATTAAATGGGAAAGAGAACTTGTGGATTCAGTGCCAACAAATTTGACAGTGAAATCCACAATAGAAAATATTGTAGGGTAAAGATGATACATGTCTAGACTTCAAATTTCAGTAGGATGGACACCTGTCTGTTTCACAACAGCAGGCTTTGCCAGTCTATCTAGTCGTTAAGGCTTGTGACACGGATATTCAGTCTTCATATCCAATACTCTAATTCTAATGAATTACTTCATCCCTTAGATTCCTCATTTTGGGAATGTATTCTCAGGGATACGTCTGGCTTTAGAAATGTTTTCAGACGTTGATGAGAAGATTGGGGGATGCAACGTCATGCATCATTGGTAGTGTATATTTTGGTTGCACTCTATGACCTCAGTTTCTTTTGTCCACACTCTAAGCACAATGCCTCCGGAATGCCACTGGCTCTTAACAATTTAACTGTGCAATGCTTAATCCCTTGAAGGCCTCGGGCCTGAATCCCTGCATGGTTTGTGTGAGGTACATATCAGACCCTAAAAGATGCGTCTAGAATACGTGGCAAAGGTCTCAACACTGGGGACTGCAGGCACAGTCAGTCCATTAACCCCAAGGCCTTCTGGGAACCTGCCAGTAAGCTTTTTACCATCTAAAGTGAAGGAGAGATTAGTTGGATCCTGAAAGGGCTGTCTGTTATCTCTCGGACCATGGATGTCAGGAAAGACTGCTAGCTGTTTGCTGGTTATGCTACGGCCTCGGTAGGCAGGGCTATTACTATGCAGGTCCCGTCTAGTTGGATGGTTCTCTGCATTTGACTGTTGCAATCTGGCCAAAAGGAAGTGCCTGATAGTCTTCAGGCCTACTCTGCCAGAGGCCTGGCACTTACCTCTCTGCTGCAGAGGGTTATCCCTGTTTTAACCTCTGCCAGGTGGGTACGTGGGCATACTTGCATACATTTGCCAAGCATTGCTCTCTGGGATCCCTGTTTTGTCAGGATGCCCGCTTTGTTTGTGCAGTAATTGTTATGATGTAGATGGTGGTGTCTGCTTCTCTTCTCTCCTCCAGGTTTTGTACTGCTTTGGGAGTCTTGTCTAAAATGAGGAATAGGTGGGAGAAAGGTAGGAGTGTTTCTAGGTATGGAATAAATCCTTCACTTCGTTAATGCTGTGATTGTAAGGACTTGGGGCTAGCTAGCCTTTCGGTTGTAACCCCTAAGCTTATATCCAGGGCTATAATCAAAAGTCCTAGGGTTATAGCCCCACAGCACCCCAGCAGTGCCTTGGAGAAAGGAATCCATTAGAACAAATTACCTTTCACTAATGTTCTTTCTGATGTATTCATCCTTCTCCAGCATGGGGTCTGGCATGGATTCACATGCTCATGAATATTCCCCGTCGTCAGGCTGGGAATCCTCGGTAAAGAAAAAACCAGTATCAGTTTCGTTTCTGATCTGTCTTTCGTAGTAGTAACCAATCACTGATCTCTGCGTCATACTGACCACAGCCAATGACTGCCCTCTACCTAAGCCCCGCCTCTGGCAGCCATCTTCAGATTTTTACCGCACGTTCAAGTGTTGGGATCCTCGTGCTATTGCTCTCGAGCGTTAGTGCTATTTTTTTCACGTTTTTTCTCAAAAACTTCGTTTTTTCGGTCAAAAAGAGCCTCAAGCTCCACCGTTTCTTCATCCGATCAACGGGGACCCGTGTCGGATTCGTCTACGCCCCTCAAGGGTGAAGATTTCGTCGAGCCACGCTTTTGGAGGACTCCAGAAGTTTCCCAGGCCCATCTCGGCATGGCCCAGGAGAAGGGAAGCTCAACGCCCGGAAAGCTGTTCAGGGTCTGCCCTGGATGCCAGCTTCAGAATGTCTTTAAGGAGGACGAACACTCCTTTTGTCTTTACTGCCTACATGAGGACAAGACACACGTGGAGAAGGACTGTGCGTTTTGCGGCAATATGTCGGAGCGGACCATGAAGGACCGCCATCAACGTCTCGCCAACTGGCTGGAAGGGAAGAGCCCGTCACGCGAGAAGAAGAGGAAGAAATCCGAGCGGTCTTCTAAGACCTTTGAGGACGCCCCGGCGACGGGGGTCCAACACAAGGCCAAGCACCGCGAGTCTGCTGGCACCGGGAGTGCCGAACGGTCGGGTTCTACGGGCGCCAGGCAGGGCGCATCCTCGCTGGCACTATCCGGCCAAGGCCTCTATCGAGACAGTCGCGGCGGCCCTGGCTCAGCCTGTGGAGGCTACACCAGTGGTGGCGACCTCGGGGCTCAGAGTCTCCCTGCCACCGCGGAGGGAGTCCTCTTTTATGCCCATTGACAGGACCCCCGTGAAACCTCCGACGGAGAAGAAAAAGGGGGGGGCAGGAGGTCGTCGTGGATTCGGCCTCAACCTCTGAGGAAGAGCTGATCGAGGTCTTAAGCCACGGCGTTGGCGTGGAAGAAGACCAGCCCGTCGGGAGGGATCCCGACGTAGGAGACGACGATAACGTCGAGGGTGCCGACGGGGCCCCTGACCGCCCGTCGGACTCCCCTCAACCAGCGCCGCAAGACAACTCGGCGGCCATTTTGTTGGCTATACAGTCCTTATGCTCGGAGATAAGGACGAGACTGCCGTTACCACCAGCGGAGGAACCGCTCCCGACGGGGGACCCGGAGCCAGGCCCTTCTGGGAGCCCTCGACCTAAGAGAAGGAGGATTCATCCTCCACCTCCTTTTGAGCCATTGCGCCCTGTTCAGCCCTCCTCCCCGTCGACGACTCGTGGGGATGATACGGGGACTGACACGGCCGCGACGGGTACGGACGACGAGGTTTACGACGGGGATCTGCTGTCGTCACCTCCCACCCGGGCTTCCCCGCCCGACGAGATTGGATCGTTTCATTCCATGATCGCCAGGGCATCCGAGCTCTTCCAGCTCTGCCCGGAAGAGAAGAAGAAAGAAGGTTTCCTTTATCAACGGCGCGAGGCCAAGAGGAAGACGGTCCTCTCCGTGCCTCTACTGGACGATATTTGGGATGAGGGACTCGCCCTCCTCAAGAACCCATCCACGACGCCGGCTAGAAGGGATCGGTACGAGAAGAAGTACCGGGTCCCGGACGCGGCCCCCTTGTGCCTCCGGGCACAGCCGACCCCGGGCTCCGTCGTCTCCGCGGCGGCCAGGAAGAAAGCGGGGGGGTGCGGCCTCGTCATCGACTTCCCCGCCGGACGGCGAGGGAAAGAAATTGGATACGATGGGACGCAGGGTCATCTCGTCTGCAGCGACGATGATTAAGGCGGCCAACGCCTTGGCTATCGTAGCCCGCTACGACAGGGAGCTGTGGTACAAACTGGCCCCCCTGCTAGACTTCCTACCGGACGACAAGAGGGCGGATGCCCTAGAGATCTTGCAGGAAGGAGAGGTGGCGTCGGACCACGCCATTACGATTGCGACGGACATCGCTGACACTGGATTTCGCCAGTTGGGCAACGGCGTGTGCCTTAGGCGGCGTGGATGGCTCAAGGCTACTGACTTCCGTCAAGACGTGCATACCAGAGTCTTGGACATGCCGTTCGAGGGAAACAACCTGTTTGGGAAAACAGTGGACGATTCCCTTCAAGCCATCATAGCAGACACGGAGACGGCCCGGGCTCTTGGGGTTCTCCAGCAACGGCGGCCGCCCTTTCGGAGCGGCAGAGGCAAACAGGGTGCCTCCAAAGGTTCCGGCGACGGATTTTCCACCTACCGTCAAGCGGCCCGTTCGTCGTCGCAGGAAGCTTACAGGGGACGAGGCAAGTCAGGCGGACCCCGCCGTCGTCGCCAAGGAGGTCAAGGCGGCAAAGCCTCGTCGAAGTAGGACTGAACCGGCCGTGGGGTCGGGCCCCCACCGAAGCACCCCGGTGGGAGGCCGGCTGGCGAGCTTCGTCAGCGTGTGGGAGTCCATCTCCACCGACGGTTGGGTGCTGGATGCCCTAGCCCTGGGTCACGCGCTCGAGTTTCAAAAAAGGTGCCCGGGCGTCCCCCCTGTGGCCAGGAAAGAACATCACGACCCTCAACTTCTCTTGGAGGTAAAGGCGATGCTCAGGAAGGGCGCCATCGAGCTCGTCCCAAAGAGGCTTCGGGGCTCCGGAGTTTACTCAAGATACTTCCTCGTGAAGAAGAAGGCGGGAGGATGGCGTCCCATCCTGGACCTACGACGACTGAATAAATACATCAAGGCACAGAAGTTCCGGCTGGTCACCCTCCAACACGTCCTGGGTCAGCTGGAGGAGGGCGATTTCCTGTCGTCGTTGGATTTGGAGGATGCCTACTTCCATATTCCCATCCTAAAGGGACACCGAAGGTTTCTCAGGTTCGTGGTCCAAGGGCGTCACTATCAGTTCAGAGCCCTTCCCTTCGGACTAAGGTCGGCACCCAGGGTGTTCACCAAGTGCCTCGCACCGGTGGCGGCGCAGCTGCGCCGAGAGGGGATCCACGTCTACCCCTACCTGGACGACTGGCTCATCCGAGCCAAGACGAGGGAGCTCGCTGTGGAGCACACGGCAAGAACCGTCCAACTTCTCACAGACCTGGGATTCTCCATAAACTACGCCAAGTCCCACCTGGTGCCCGCGCAAGATGCACTGTTCTGGGAGCGAAGCTCGACACAGTGTCGCTTCTGGCCTCTCCGTCGGAGGAAAGGACGAGGGCCATTCTGGGCAAGGTGCAGCGGATGCTGGTTGCGGACGCGGCCAGAGTGAGGTCCATCAAGTCCCTCCTCGGAATGATGTCTTCTTGCATTTACCTCATCCCACTGTGCAGGCTCCGGATGCGCCCGTTGCAGGAGTTCCTGGACGCGCGCTGGATCCAGACGACGGGCAGCTTCGAGGAGAGGATCACACTCGACGAGAGTTTCCGACGAGCGATCCGGTGATGGGGCACCCGCGCACATCTGACCGCGGGCATGGACTTCCAGACCCCCGGCCACCAGGAGACAGTGACCACGGATGCCTCCCCGGAAGGGTGGGGAGTGCACACTGAAAATCTGCACGCGAGAGGCCTTTGGCTCCCGACGGAGAAGTCCCTCCATATCAACGTCCTGGAGCTCCGTGCAGTGTTTTGGGCCCTCAGGTCTTTCCTTCCGTCCCTCAAGGGCAAGGTGGTGATGATCTTCACCGACAACACCACCACCATGTTCTACATCAGGAAACAGGGCGGAACCAGGTCCCCAGCCCTGTCCAGGGAGGCGCAGGATCTGTGGCATTGGGCCGTCGCCCAAAGGATGTTTCTGGTGCCGTTTCATCTGGCAGGGATAAAAAACACCATCGCCGACTCACTCAGCAGGGAGCTGCGCTCGTGCCACGAGTGGGAACTACGACAGGATCTAGTGGACCGCCCCTTCCGACGGTGGGGCACACCCTAGATCGATCTGTTCGCGACGGCGACAAACTCCAAGTGCCGGAGGTTCGCCAGCAGGTTTCCCCAGCCGAGGAGCATGCATGGGCGATGCTTTCTCGTTCCCCTGGGAGGGCCTGTTTCTATACGTGTTCCCTCCATTGCCATTGCTGATCCGGCTCATCAACCAGCTCAAGAGGTCACGGTGCAGGATGATCCTCGTCGCACCTGCGTGGCCGAGGCAGATATGGTTCCCGGACCTTCTGGACTTGTCAGCGTCCCCGTCAATCAAGCTGCCAGTGGATGCGGATCTGCTCTCCAGGGAAGGAGGCGCCATCCTCCATCACGACCCGAAGTCGCTGAACTTGCAGGCCTGGCTCCTGCAGCGTTAGAGTTTGGAGGATACGACATACCGGCCGACTGCAGAGAGGTTCTTGCAAAGGCCAGGGCGTCCTCAACTCTTAAATGCTACGGACACAAATGGAAGAGGTTCTCTGTCTGGTGCCACGCACAGAAGATTAACCCTCTGCGGATTACGGCTCCCCAAGTACTGCCGTACCTACTGACGCTGGCCACCACCTGATACACCAGAACCACGGGGCGGATGTCTTTGTGGTCTCATCGTCTGGTGAAAGAGTCCATGAAGGGACAGTTCAGATCGTTCCCGCCGGTGAAGGCTCCGGCCCCGGCGTGGGAGCTCAACGTGGTGCTGACCAAGCTCATGGGACCTCCGTTCGAGCCTCTGCACTCGGCTCCGTTGAAGTTCTTGTCGTGGAAAACAGCGTTTCTTGTGGCCATCACCTCCGCACGATGGGTGGGAGAGATCCAGGCCCTTTCCTGCAAGGCCCCGTACTTGACTTTTCACGACACAAGGGTAGTGCTCAGGACGCACCCCTCCTTCATGCCCAAGGTGCCGTCGGACTTCCACCTCAACGAACCCTTGGTGTTGCCTGTTTTCTTCCCGTCGCCTTCGTCGCCGGCTGAAAGGACTTTGCACTCGCTGGATGTGGCTAGAGCGCTGAAGTTCTACGTGGACCGCACAAAGTGTTTTCGGAAGACGTCACAACTCTTTGTGAACTTTGGACCTGTCAATCAGGGGAAGGCTCTCTCGAAGGCTTCCATTTCCAGATGGCTCTCCGGCTGTATCATGTACTGTCATCGGTTGGCAAACCGACTGCTGCCTGGCCGTCCGAGAGCCCATTCCACCAGAGCGATCGCAGCTACCACGGCGTTCCTATCTGGTGTGCCCTTGCTGGACATCTGCAGGGCTGCTACGTGGAGGTCGACGCACACCTTCACGAAATTCTACTGCGTCGATCGGGATTCCAGGGAGGAGTCCAGGGTCGGCCAAGCAGTGCTGTGCAACCTGTTCGCCTAAGGTGAGCCTGGTGAGGAGGTAAGATTTGCTTAATGTTGAGTTTGATGTAATGCTTAATGTTGAGCCTTTGCCACCTCCCGTGGTGGTGCATGTGTGTACTGCTATGTATTCTTTATTCATGAGCATGTGAATCCATGCCAGACCCCATGCTGGAGAAGGAACAAGTTACTTACCTGTAACTGTTGTTCTCCAGCATGGGTCTGGCATGGATTCACATGCGAACCCTCCCGCCTACCCCTCTGCGGCTCTTCACTTGGTCATACTGCCACTTCACGTGCTACCAAATCTGAAGATGGCTGCCAGAGGCGGGGCTTAGGTAGAGGGCAGTCATTGGCTGTGGTCAGTATGACGCAGAGATCATTGATTGGTTACTACTACGAAAGACAGATCAGAAACGAAACTGATACTGGTTTTTTCTTTACCGAGGATTCCCAGCCTGACGACGGGGAATATTCATGAGCATTTGAATCCATGCCAGACCCATGCTGGAGAACAACAGTTACAGGTAAGTAACTTATTCCTTCCTCCCACAGATGTCCTCATTTCCCTCCCAACGTACCCCTCCTGCTGATAGCTTGTACCTCGTTCTGTTTTCAATTCCCTCAGCAGTTGAGTCCGGGTTGTAAAGGTGGAACGAGGTCATGGGACACAACTGACTTCTTATTTACCACCCCTGAATTCCAGGCCAGAGTCAAGTGTGTCCAGTGGAACCCATAGTGGCCCCCCTGATGGCTGAAAACAATTCTAAAGTCATTAATGGTGGAGAATATATACAATATGATTACTCTATGGTAAGAAGGACTAATCCATCAGAAAGAACATTACTGAGAGATAAGTAATTTATTTCTTTACATTCTTGATGGTAGCTCTGTTTGAACCATGCAGTCTAGTTTTCTGTGACTGCATATCCTTAAAATAATGTTTGTCAGTGATCCCTCAGCAAGGGGAGTGAGTGGGCTTGCTACGTTGCCTGTGAAAAACGTTGCACTTGTCCTTTTCCAAGGAGAAGGTCACCAGGAGAGTGAGACTTTCTCTCCTCCCCGTGGCGGTGACGGACACCAATCTCTTCAAGCAGTGCTTCTTTTTTTTACCACCTCCTTCCAAGACTGAGTTGCCTTTCCATAGTGTGGATCCCTTGAGGGTCTTGAGCTTCTATGTCTCGCTGATGAGAAAGTTGAGGAAGGATGGACCTGCATTTGTGTGCCTTGCTGGTGCGTGACCAAAAGCAAGTTAGATTGTCTTTTGCATCTCTGAATGCTACTCCTTGGCTATGAAAGAGATGCTGGTGAGTCTTTGGACTCATTCCAGTAAAGGACTAACCACACCTTATGACTTGCAGAGAGGTTTCAAGAGGTGGGATTGGCTTTGTTGGAAATGTTTGCTGAACATAAACTGTTTGAATTCATTGGCTAATGAGAATGTGCACTTTGGCAGCTCTGTCCTCCAGAATGTTCTGCTGTGGGTTCTGATTCTTCGTTATCCTTACACTATCCCATTATTGCTTTGGGTGTCTTTCAGATAAGAAAGCTAAAGGTATCCATTAGAAAAGCAAATTTCTTACCTTGGGTAATGTTCTTTCTGATGAAATGTGGCATAGGCAGGTCTTGCCCACGGCACAGTCTGCAGTTCAACCCAACAGTCAGTTGTATTCAAACCTGTTCCTGAAAACGTATGAAAGTAAATGTTTTTTTGCAGAACAAAAACATATTAAAGCTTTTTGTGGACCTGCACATTTTCTGCATGTTATGCAAAATGACTAGGTTCCAGGCTGGGTCAAACTGATTTACAAATATGTGACTTTTTCTACACAGGCTCTTATATTGTGTTTGTTATTTGAGTTTTCAGTCTTGAGTAGTACAACCAATTGGGCATATTTTCACATTGTTCTATGACAGGTCTGGAATCCTTGAACCATGATGGCTGTAGACTCACATCGCATTGCATTATTGTTCTTGTAGTCCTGCATTTATACATTGTACTGGAATACATTTCATGTGCAAACAGCAGGCATACAGAACACATTTTGCTGCTGATTACTATTGTGCGATTGAAGAGAAAACGTATACCTATTGCAGAGAGTTCCCTGAGCTACACATCCTTACATGAAGGTGAAGCAAGCCACGAGGGACTGGGTTGATCCGGCCGCTACTCAATGTGCCTCCCAGAGGGAGTGGTAAGGAGGAGGTCCCAACAGCTTTCTGTCTCCCCTTATCAAGTGTCCCACTACTGACTACATCTCACAAGAAGAATTGTAAGTTGCATTTTACAACCAGGGACCTGAGCAAAAGTCATGATGTTAAAAAGCACATGTAGTTTGCAAACCCACAATGTTCGCAAGCCTCAGAGAAACTGAATTCGAAACTTACCTGGAGGAAAGCTAGTGATTGCAACTGCACTGTCCCAGATCGCCGGAACACCGAGCATGGCCTGAGTCTTTGCTGAGCAGAGGATCAGCAGATCAATTTGGAACTGCTCTCTATATGGGTAGAGATTCCCAGGTGGCACTGCAAATCCCAAACAAACTTTAAAGACTTTCAGGTCATCTTCGGCAGCAATGAAAACTATAAAACGATTATCTAATACAAAAGCCCTTCTAATAATAGCCTAATGAGGGAAATCAAGAAGCCCCCTGGAAATAACAAATGGAATTCGAGAGTTCACACCGACAGGGGAACTTGCCCATTAGGGATGAGATTAGGTATCACGCCCTCTTCAAGGAATATAAAAGGAGTGAGGAAATATCAGTTGAGAGGAGAATTCTGGAGGCGGCAGTTGTGTCTAGCGATGCTCCATTGATATAAGGGGAGAAACCCCAAAAAAGTAACCAGCCAAAGAGTGCTGTCTGAAAGAAAACACAGATAATTTGGAGCAAACTCAAAGCGTCTAGGCTGGAAGCAGTCCAGGCAAGGAGATCCTGGTGAGAGAGGATGACCAGGGTGATTTTCATGCAACTCCCAAATCTACTGGGACTTGGAAGGCCAAAGCCTGATGCCGTTACCAGCGCCCCTATGGTAATCGGGGAGAGACTGAACCTGTGGCAGGTGAGTGAAATGTTGGCTACTTGTAAACTGACCCAAATCAGGGGAAGGGGAAAAATACCCATTGCTGTTGAGAATCCTGTGAAAGCCAAAGTCCAGGGTGAGCCTGTTGAAAATCCTGAGGGCGAGCCAAGGTGTTGGATGGGTCTGTTTTAAATCCTGAGAGCTGGCCAAGGCCCAGGAAGGATCTGCTGTGAATCCTAAGAGCACCGAGGTCCTGGCGTCCAAACTGAGCAGTCTAAGCTCTGTGCGAGACCTACTGAAAAGAAGCCCACAAGTGATTGTGTTAGGACGGATGAAAGAAGTCTGAATATGAGAGGATTGTGATGCCTGAATTCTGCCAGATAAGCAAGTGGAAAGCGAAGGGCAAAGGAGCCTGACACAAAGACCAGACTCTGAGTAATTGCTAGAAGAGCCTTCCAGAGGAGCAATTCCGTTTGGTATCATTACAGTAGGGTCAGGCTTTGAATATTAGATCGATAAACCTTTGTTTTCGGCCAATCCTTGCAACATTTAGTGTTAGCATAGGGTAGCCAGGAGCCTAAAAGACTTTTTGAGATGAGGTGTTAGAACATTTTCATTGGCCAACTATTTTGGAACTTTACTTTGCAGATTAGGGAGTCTCAAGGAGAGACAAGGACTTAAAAGGTTAGGTTAAAAATATTTTGGTTTAACTGGAACCAACATGGGTATCGGGCAAGGTTATCGGAAATACACACGTTTAGGTTTATAATCCCTGCACACTGTTTACTCTAGGATAACCCTATTATTTTTTGTTCTCCCTCTAGAACTTGCATGCATTTATCCAACCCTTATTACACCTGGAATGTATCAATAAACACTTGTTGTACCAATTCCTTAAAGTTAGTGTCACATACATCACTGCTTGGCTATACTACACTATGTGTATATGTATGTATGTGCTGGATTTATGTAGCATAAACCCTGCTAGCAAGCAGAGCGTGGTGCAAAAAGAAGAGGAACATTTAGAACTGGCGGAAGGAGTGGGGGCAATTGAGAGGGGCCTAGCTCAGATATACACAGATCTACAGAGATATTTGTAGAACTAACCTGCTTAGGTTTTACTTCTGGCACCATCCTTTCTGCCTTTCATGCTTACACAGTTGATAAAATGAATAATGTTTATTTGGGTAACATTAAATGTTATTTACAATACAATGAAGATAACCTATGAAAAGCTAAAGTTCAACCTGGCTGTGGCAGCGTGCAAAAGAAAACATTATAATTTTCGAATCTTATCTACCTCAGTTTTTGGGGATCCCTGCTTTAGGCCCACGTCTGTAAGATGCAAGTCCACCCTGTAGAAAAATTCTGACTACACCGCTGCTGATAAATACAAGTATTTGTATAGTACTGTATAACCAAATAGACAACAGTGTACTGAACACATAACAGGTTTGTTTTTGTGAATCTCTTTATTTAGTGGTTTCAACACAACGATTAGCTTTGTTATTAAACTTGATGTAACTGTAACGTGTGTGTGAACTGTAAGATCATTTTCATTTTTAACTTTAGTATAGAAAAAACAGTTAAAACATTGAACATTTATATATTCAAACCACCTCCCTGCCGCTCCCAACTATACCCATTTCCCACCATGTATTGTCCCAACCTGCGCAAGTGAAACACATTAAGCGTCTTAGTTATTCTTATTGGCACTGTTCATGTGCCGACAACTTATTTGCATTGCTATGAATATTAATATCACCCCAGAAAGAAAGGACAGGACATTTCAAGGTGGTTTGTCATCTGTTGCTCAGGTTATCTTCATTAGTACATCTTCCCATTGAATCAACACCTCCTGTTCGGTTCGGGTCTAACCAGAATTTCTATCGAGAATAGATCAATCTCGCCAATCATTCTAGATCAAGGGTCCACAGTTTAATACTTGGGCTACTTGCTGTTTTCCATGCCATGGCTATCCTCCCAACAGCTAGTACAAATGCCAGGTTAACCATTTTATCCAGCCCTTTTCTATTTACTAACTCTGGATATAGGCCATGTAAGCAAATCTCTGGCATGTCCAGGACTTGTTCAACTCCTGTGCTTGTCAACATGTGGCAGATCTTCTCCCAGTATAATATTACCACCGGGCATTTCCAGAACATGTTACATATATGAGTCATTTAGTGCACAGAAATGAAAATGCAAACATGTGGAAGTTGTGCTTAACAAAATGATGAAAACGTTACTTTCTGTAAGTTATTGACTGATTAATATGCATGAAATGTTAAATGAGAAGTGTCACATTTATTTTCCTTCAATTTCAGAAAGATTGTTGACCACGTTGAGTGGATGACATCACCTGAACAAGTAGCAGATTACGTTAAACACTTCAGGTAGGTTTGGTGGTGATCATGGGCAGTCAAATCTGGATTGTGTTTTTTGACACTTAGTGTAGAGTGTAGTAACTTGTGCACAGTCAAGTTGAGACTACCTTCGCAAATATGTTGCCTGGTGACCATTTTAATATTTTAGTTCTGGTGTAAATACCAAACTGAATTGAACAGAGTGGGCCTGGGCATGTTGTGCAGTATGGGAAGGCTGAGTGAGGCTTTGGGGATAATTATTCTCCAAAGGAATTGCACTTACAAAATATAGGCTTAATGGTATTTTTTGCAGCATAACCTTTCATTAACCTGATAAAGAGCCATATAATTCATAGGACACCGAGAAGGGGGAAAACACGAGACATTTTACTACTTTGGAGGTCAAGTCTGTGCCAAAATAAGGTCTAATATAAATTGTCAGTCTAAATTACATTTGTTTAAAATACTGTACCAGGATATTTGACTCAAATAACTTTCCCTGTGCTAGACAGGAACCTTTTTGAAAGTAAAATACAATGAGAAATTCTAGTATGCCACTTTGCTGCCGTCATATGATGGGGAATAGCTGCTCTGTACATACAGGGTTCTGCTACTAGCAAGAATATAACTGGAAGACTGGCAGGGGTGCCCATCAGTAGAGCAATGTTTCTTTCATATGACGTGTTTTGACATGACCTACAATTTTGTAAAGTGCAAGTTCAAACAGTGGTATTTTGATGCTGATTAACAGAATAACCAATATTTTATTATTACCCAACTCAATGGAACTCGTTTTATCAACCTCATAAGGATGAAGGGCTGAGTGGACATGAGATGTAACAGAGAGATCAATGCAGCAGCTACTGATCCACAAACCCGGCTTTATGCCGGAATTTCCATATCACCAAGACACTTTACACTCCAACAAATTCATCTTCCTAATATCTGGAAGCTGATGAGGACAATCTTCATAGCCATAAGCTGGCAGATTGTTCAACTTAATGATAATTTCCATCACAATGGCATGAGTGCCTATGATGCTGGGTGGGGAACGTAGTTAGTCCCTCCTAGGGATCTGCACATCTCCAGTATTTATTTTGGCCACTTTTACAATGTAGACATCACCCACCCCTACCTTCCCTGAATGTTTGTGTTTTTGAACCTTGAGAAAGGTGCAAGTGGCAGGTGTCTTTCTCGGACCCACAACCTTGTTGCGTATTGGGCCCTGACATGGATCATGATACCAACCATGCTACAGACACCTGGAATCCTGTCGCAGGTTCTAAAAAAGACCACCAAGACTAGAATAAGGGTGCTGACCCTAATGGGGAGGAGGAAACCCCTGACCTCTCACAACGTGTTTGGTCGTAGGATCGATCTAGCTCCATTTTCACACGACAGGGTAGCTATCAGATACTTGCTAAGAGCCCAGAGAACGTCTTCCCCGCCTGATAACAATGTTGATCAATACACGGCTACAATGGTTTATTTGGGTTTTTTGTGCAGCTTGTGGGGGCTCGAAGCGTGTGTTCCTCCCCAACCCACATATACCTATACAACACTTACACCTCATCAGGTGAGGTGTTAACTCACTCGATCTGCAATATGTTCATTTTAACCTTGCAATGCACTCATTTGTAAAGGGATAGGTAAGAGAACAAAACAGAAAGATGTCATTCAAAGAGAGGCATAAAGCTTAACAGAACACTTTCTCATTAGTTAGCTTCTCCAGCATGGGGTCTGGCATGGATTCACATGCTCATGAATATTCCCTAAACGTCAGGCTGGGAATCTTCGGTAAAAGAAAACAGTTTCACTTTCTCTTGCAAATTGTATTTCTCCTCTAAAACATACTGCCCGAGCCAAGGACTGCTCTCTTCCTAAGCCCTTCCTCTGGCAGCCATCTTCAGATTTTTACCGCACATTCAAGTGTTGGAAGTCCTTGTGTTTTGCTCCATGAGCTTTTCTCTATGAGCTTTTCTACGTTTTTGCTCTTTTTCGAGAAAAAGTACTATTTTTGTCAAAGAGAGCCCGTGTTCTCTTCCTCTCCATCGGTAAACTAGCAGGGATCAGTTTATCTGTGAATTTCAACGCCCCTCAAGGGCAAGGATCGTCGAGTTTCATTGAAGTTTTCAGAAGGCCATCGGGCCTACTGCGCACTCCAGACCATGTCGGAAGAGAAGAAAGAGGGAAGCTCCCTTTTCAAGCTCTGCTCCAGCTGCAGACTGCAGAACGCTTCTACTGTCTCCATCGGAACCACAGAGAAGGAGATTGCGAGATCTGTCTCGGGTTCACTAAGGGAACTATGAAGGATCGTCACAGTACACTGGCGGCGTGGCTCAGCGCCAAGGCCTCTACCCAATGCCCCAAGTAGGGGCATGCCTCAACCACGACTGGCCAGTCCGAAGAGCGGGCTTCCTAGTCTGTGGGGGCCCAAGAAAAGGCCAAGCACTGCGAGTCCGTTTCTTTTGGGTCGCCGCACAAGCGCGTCCTGCGATATGCAGGGCGCGATCTACCTCACCATCCACCTCCTTCTCCAGCCATCAATCCAGCTCCTCCTCCAAGAGGAAATCGGCCAACCCAGCTAAGCTATGGGAGAAGCCTAAGTTGCAAGAGAAGGCTCCAGGCGGCGCAAGACAAATCGTTGACAATCGAGATGGTGGAAACCGCTGTTTCGAAGGCCAAAGGGGCTGACCCTGTCTAGGTAGCCCGACTGCGCCCATAGTCTCCCTACTCCAGAGGCGGGAAGCCTCGGCCAGGGCGCTTGAGAGGACACCGGAAAAGAGAATGTCGTCACTGAGCCTGAATCCGACCCTACAGGATGCAAAAAAAAGGTAGGGGGGCAAGGAGGCCTCAAGGCACGGATGTTTCTTGTTCGGATGAGGAAGACCAGGCGTCCATTCATCATTGACTGAGTCGAGGGCATCCCCACTGGATGAGGTGGGGTCGTTTCATGCCATGATCGCCAGAGCATCCAAGCACTTTCAGCTAACGCCTGAGGAGACCAAAAAGTAAGGTTTCTTTTAGCAGAGGCACGAAGCCAAAAGGAAAACCATCATGGTGGTGCCTCCTGATGTTTGGGAGGAAGGCCTGGCCTTGTTGTGAACCCAGCCACTGCACCGGCCAAGAGGGATAGGCTGGAGAAAAAGTACAGGGTGCTGGAGTCCACACCCAAGTGCCTACGGTTGCAACCATTGCCGGACTCAGTGCTGTCGGCGACTGCGAGGAAGAGGTAGTCTAATCCATAGTCCTTGGTCCCTCTGGACAGTGAGGGGAAGAAGTTGGACGCCTGGGGGAGAAGGGTCATCTACTTTGCGGCATTCAACCATCAAATCGGCCAACGCACTGGTGATCCTGGCCAGGTACGACAGGGGACTGTGGTACTAGCTGGCCCTGATTCTGGAGCTCCGACCAGACGACAAGCGGGTGGAGGTGATCTCCCTCCTCCAGGACCGGGAAATCCCATTGGATCATGCCATCACAGTGGCCCTGGACATCGCTGGCACATGCTTCCGACAGATGGGGAACAGTGTTTGCTTCTGTCGCCAAGGCTGGCTGAAGGCCACAAGTTTCCACCAGCAGTTCCAAATGAGGGTGTTGGACTTGCTCTTTGTCGGGGACAACCTCTTCGGGAAGAAAGTCGACAAGTCTTTATAAGTATAAGCCATCAAGACTGATATGGAGACGGCTCAGGCCCTGGGCTCTCTCCAACAACATTGCTCTTCCTTCCATGCCTCCCACAGAAAGTCCAGAAGGTCCACGGAGGGTATCGGTGGAGACTCCTTGCTGTACCATCAGCCCTCACGTTCATCGACCCAGGAGGCCCAGGCTTTCGGTGGAAGTGGCAAGCGCTGTTGTGGCCCCCCAAGGCGGAACGCAGGCACCGAAGCAAGACTGAACCGGCCGAGATGTCGGGCCCCCATCCTCGCACCCCGGTGGGAGAACGGCTGACTGCATTTGACAGCGAGTGGAAGAAGATTTCCACCGACAAATGGGTGGGCTCAGCTCTTGCAGGAAGCACGGGCCATGCTAGGAAAAGGGGCGATAGAGCTGGTTACACGACGACTCCGGAGTCTACTCCAGATACTTCTTAGTCAAAAAGACGACCGTGGGCTGGAGGCCCATTCTAGACCTTTGGCTTCTCAACAAGTACCAAGTCCCACAAAAATCAGGATGGTCACGTTGCAGCACGTGCTCGGCCAACTGGAGGAAGGAGACTTCTTGACGTCTTTGGATCTGGAAGACATATACTTGTCCCCATCCACAGGAAGCATCGGAAGTCGCTGTGCATCTACCTTATCCGGCTCTGCAGGTTACAGATGCGACCTCTTCAGGAGTTCCTGGACGCTCGCTGGATACAAGTATCCAGAAGCTTTGCAATCAAGATCCCTCTCGACAAGGAGTTTCGTTGGGCAATAAGGTGGTGGGCGTCCAATCCAATGTCTTCGGGCACAGGGTTTCAAGCCTCCCCCTCATACCAGAAGACGGTCACCACAGACTCTTCCCTGGAAGGCTGGGGAGCCCACACCCGACACCTGCACGCCAAAGGCCTGTGACTGCCGGAGAAGAGGTATTTTCTCAATATCCTGAAGCTGCGGGCAGTGTTCTGGGCCGTCAAGTCATTTCTTCCATCCCTGAAGGGCAAGGTGGTGATGATCTTCACAGACAACACCACCACGATTTTCTACCTCAGGAAGTAGGCAGGCACCCGATCCCCAGCGTTCTCCAGATAGACACAGGATTTGTGGCACTGGGCCTTCGACCAAGAGATGTTCCTCATCCCCTTTCACCTGGTGGGAGTCAAGAACATCAATGTTGACTCCCTCAGCAGAGAGTTGCGCTCCTGCCACGAATGGGAACTTCGGCAGGATCAGGTGGACTGCATTTTCATCAAGTGGGGCGACGGCGGAGAACTCCAAATTCCAGAAATCTTCCAGCGTGTTCCACAAGCCGAGGAGCATGGGGGACGCAGTCTCCTTCACATGGGAAGGCCTGTTCCTGTACGTGTTACCTCTGTTACCTCTCCTGCTGCGAGTCATCAATCAACTCAAACAGTGCCGATGCAGGATGATACTCGTCGCCCAGGCGTGGCCAAGGCAGATTTGGTACCGGTACCTTCTCAGCCTGTCAGCGTCGCCTCCGGTCAAGCTGCCAGTGGTCGATGATCTGCTCATCAGAGAAGGAGGCGCAATCCTGCAACACGACCCAGAACCGCTGAACCTGAGGGCTTGGCTCCTGCAGTCCTAGAGTTCGGAGGATGCGAGTTGCTGGAGCACTGCAGGGAGGTCCTTTCCAAGGCCAGAGCGCCATTGACTCTTAAGTGCTACGGGCACAAGTGGAAGTTGCTACTTGCTGCCGGTTGCAGAAGATCATGGAGATGAGGATCACGGCCCTTCAGATTCTTCCATACTTGTTGTCCTTGGCCAATGCGGGCTGGCACATGCCTTTATCAAGGTCCATCTGGCAGCTATCTCCCGCTACACCAGGTCTCCAGGACGATCTTCTCTTTGGTCCCACTGTCTCGTCAAGGAGTTCCTCAAAGGACTGTTTTGATCTTTCCCGCCAGTGAAGGCACCTGCCCCGGCATGGAAACTCAACGTGGTGCTGACGAGGCTCATAGGGGCCCCTTCACAGCCTATGCATCAGGCCCCTCTCAAGTTCCTCTCATGGAAAACTGCTTTCCTTGTGGCCATCACCTCTGCCAGGAGATCCAGGCCCTGTCCTGCAAACAGTGGTGCTACAGACTCACCCCTCCTTTATACCAGAGTGTCTATCGGAATTCAACCTTAATGAGCCTTTCGTATTGCCTGTGTTCTTTCAGAAACCTTTGTCACGGGCTGAAAGGACTGTGCACTCACTAGAAGTTGCTTGTGCTCTGAAGTTCTACGTGGCACGCACAAAGAGTTTTCGGAAAACGTCTCAACTGTTTGTAAACTTTGGTACTGTGAACCATGGTAAGGCCTTGCCCAAGGCTTCCATTTCAAGGTGACTCTCCGGCTGCATCACGCATTGTCATTGGTTGGTGAACCGACCGCTGCCCGGCCGTCGGAGAGCTCATTCCACCAGGGCTATAGCTGCTACGCCGGCGTTCCTGTCTGGTGTGCCCCTGCTGGAAATCTGCGGGGCTGCTACGTGGAGGTCCACGCACACCTCACGAGATTCTACTGTGTTGACAAGGATTCCAGAGAGGACCAAAGGGTTGGCCAAGCTGTGCTACGCAACACGTTCTCTTGAAGGTAAGCATGTTCCAGAGGTAAGAGTAATTGCTTCTGTTGAGTCTTGCCACTTCCTGGGGTTGTGTAATGTTGTACTTCTATGTATTCTTTATTCATGAGCATGTGAATCCATGCCAAACCCCATGCTGGAGATGGAACAAGTTACTTACCTGGAACTATTGTTCTCCAGCATGGGTCCCCCTTACCCCTCTGCGGCTCTTCTTCGTCATACTGCCACTTTACGTGCTTACCATATCTGATGATGACTGCCAGAGGAGGGGCTTAGGGAAAGGGCAGTTATTGGCTTGGGCAGAATGACCCAGAGTACAGTGATTGGTTTACAGGAGAAATACAGTTTGTAAGTGAAAGTGAAACCATTTTTTCTTTTACCAAGGATTCCCGGCCTGACGACAGGGAATATTCATGAGCATGTGAATCCATGCCAGACCCATGCTGGAGAACAATAGTTACAGGTAAGTAACTTGTTCCATTCTATCAATGTACCCGAGTCAGAAAAGACTAATGTTGTAAAAAAAGGAAAAATGTTTTTTGCAAATCTAAAAGCCCACAATACACTCTTGCTAATGATTCGTATATTTCCAACAAATCAACCCTCTTATAGAGTATGTCATATTTCTGAATTCACACTAATCTACAAAACATCTGTTGAAAACCAAAAGCCTTGTTCAGTCCCACATGGGACATACATCACAATTCTATTTGAGAAAGGCATAAAATCCTATCCATGGCTCACCACCAAGTAAGCTCAAGGATACTGCCAAACTAAACAACAAAGCATATATTAAGAAAGCATCATGGCAATGAAGTGCAAAAATGAGAACACATTACCTAATGTATCAATCAGAAAAAGACCAGAATTATAGCACAAGCAACAACAAAAAAACAATGCAAGTTAACTTATGAGATGCAGACTTCTAAAGGAAGCATAGCATCCCCTGTGATCTGTCTGATAGGTCTGTCTGACAACAGCCCCTCGTCTGTCTCATCCAGTCAGCCAGCCAGCTAAACTTTTCATGGCATTCATACAGAGTCTAAATGGAATCCCCCTAATTAACGTACATGTCACAGCTTTAAGCCCTGCCCAAAATGTATGATGCGCGTAAACATTTTACAAAGCCACTTCCCCTTTTGCACAGTGCTACAATAACAAATCGTGGTGTCTGGTGACTTATCAGCTATTCGCAAGGTGCTCAATTATCTCATCTCAAGGTGCTCTGGATGTCTACTCACATTTTCATGGCACAGCAAGATGCTCCGAACAGCATTGTGCGTCTAGGTCCAAAGTCGAGGCCTATAGCACAGTGTGCCCTGGCTTCCTCGGCAGACTGCTGTATCCTTTTTATAGAGAATAAAAACAGGCGGAGTGCCCAGACGAATGCTGACAGTGTTCCTGCTGCTTCTTATACTCGTTGCGCTACATACCATCAATCTACTTTGAATAGTATCCACTTTCTTGGATTACTTCTAAAAAGTGTGGACTAATTACAGGGTACATAGATTACCTTCCTAGAACATTTGTGGACTTCCTCCTTTGCAAAACTGCTAATTTACACTCAATTACTTCCTTTGCACCTAGCGACGCCCCTAATCACGTGACCAGCTTCAAATACAGGAACTTGCATGCACCAGCGGAGTGCCCAGACGAGTGCTGACAGCTGACCGCTACGTTGTGCGCTCCCCCCTCTAATCTAGTCAAGCACTTCACCCGGAATCTCAATTCTACAATCTCCCCCCCGTCTTCTTTCCATCTCCACTATTACTCTCACCAGCCATGGCAATGTATCGGCTGACGAGCGGCATGCCACAGCAAGCAACTGCCCAGACTAACAATCAAGACTCCTTCCGCAACTTGCAGCTAATGACTCCATGCTGCGTGCTCACCTACAGAAGCAAGCTGATACTGGCAATACCGACATCAGGACCTTCTATTTGGGAACCAAGGACAGAGCTGCGTTGTTCCAACACTGTATCCAATACCGAATGCAGCCCAAACTCCACTCAGTTTTCTTTGAATCCTCCCTCCACTCTCTCTGATCTCACAATGCAAGCATGCACAAATCCCATTCCACTAGACCAAGAGTCCGACTTATACCAGACACCCAATGCTTATCCAGACTCTACAACAAGTCTACAAGCCCGTGCAACTATTCACGTTACAGACTCTTCCCTAATATAACCCCTGTATTCCCAAATTGTAAGTGAGACGTAATGGGCGTGTCTCATAGCTTTCAGCATGACGAGCCCAGTCCACAATTCATCCCACCGCGCTGAACTATTCCACACAAATGCCCCACCCTTTCATACATATTATTGATACTATTTCTCAACAAAATGTTACTGAGCAAATAACCAGACTATCAACTTCGCCAAACCTCTATATCAACGAAGAGGCTACAGGTACCATATCCCCCTCATTCTCTGAATCTTCCCTGGTCGCTTCATTTTCCAAACCAACCCCGAGACCCTCGTTGTGTTTGCCTCCTCCTTCCACCCTTATAATTGACACGGCATTTACTTCTTTTAATGCAAGCATCTTCACGTTAACAAAGCTATTCGACTGTCATGATCTCTGCTTCCAAAAGATCAGGACTTGCCCGACTCCCTTGGAAGCAGACCCATAACCCCGGTTCCGAGTGGCAGCCAGTCCCAATTGGGACCTTTTGGACCCTGTCCTGGCGCCAGTGGCACCAGGCTCATAAAGATGCCCAGTCCCAGCGCTGGAAGCGCCGGGCTCATAATGCTTGGGTGGACTTACCTGCAGCAGACCATGCTGCTTACTTACCTGCCAGTTGAACCCCTGATCCTCTTCTGTTTGGGACTACTTTTCCTGTTGGGTGGGGCAGGAGCCACTCCCTAGGTTCAGAACACTGGAACTCTTCTGGAAAGCAGGAACTCTTTTCTTACCTAGGCGTGGCTGTGGAAGGAGACACCTAAGCACTACAGGAGACTATTTAAACCACACCCGATGGATGAATCTTGCTTTGTGTTATTCTGCATTCTCTGCAGCAGAACGCTCATTGTGTCTTCTGCTCCTGATCCTGGGCCTAAGGGAACAAAGGCTTACCATCCTGGAATCCAGGCTTCAGCAGCACCTGTAAAGACAAAGAAAGAACAGGTTAGCACTACGGTCTTCAGTGGCAACGCATCTCTTACCTGGTCCATCGGCTGTCACCAACGCCTCGCGCTGCATTCCGGCATCTGAAAGACAAAGGCTTACCTACTCTTCGCATTCTCCGGAGGTCTTCGCACTGCATTCCGGCATCTGAAAGACAAAAGCTTACCAGCTCTTCGCACGCTCCGGAGGCCTTCGGCGCTGCATCCCGCATCTGAAAGACAAAAGAAGGTGCGTTTAAAGACATTGGGCAACTTTATTACTCACGTGCCATTACTCCTTCCCACGCCGAATCCAGTGGGTATTCCAGCACCCTTCAGCTTCTCTAAAGCTCCGAACTTGTACCTGCAAGATAAAAGGGACAGTTAGTGCGCATCGTGAAGCAGGCTACAAGCGCTTACTTACGTGCTTCCAGGCGCTTCTATTCCTCACGCGGGTTCGATCCTCAACTCTCATCAGCCCGCCATCCGCCATCGCCGGAACCCTGCAAAACAAGAGATATCATTACAAAAGACTTTTAAGACATTTGAAGTGCCCAGAACTTACCGTTTGTGCAGTTAACGACGGACAGCAGTCCTCTGAGGTCAAGAGGCCTGCACCCTTATCCAGTGAAGAAACTGGTTACGGCACCCTGCCCCGAGGTAGATGGAGAGCTCGGCGTTCACTTACCTAAGGTGAGGGCGTTAACCTTTGGGGTTCTACAGGAGAAGAGAAAGGGAAGAGGAGAGAGGCACCCAATAACTCCAGTTCATTAATCCCATATTTTCTATCTGCAGACATCTTACTCTTCGAGTCAGACATACAGTGCACAGAGGTCCAGCCCAAAGAGCCAACCGTGTGTTACACATCACCTTTGAAGATACGGCATTCACCCAGTCAAGACCGGCGCCTCTGCGGGAATCAGGTGAGCGTTACATCGACTCCCTAGATAACAAGGCTTCTCAACAGAACTCTATACTACAATCCTTGGTAGGGAAAGTTGATTGGCTCACATGGAAAATAGTGTCTGGTCCTAACACCATGCCCTTAATTTCAAACGCAACTCACCAAGACGCATCTGCTTCTCATCAACCTACCTTGAGCAAGCCGATGACTGGGACGGAGAGCAATCCAATTGCCAGTAGAGTATCACCCCAGTCTATCAATCTGCTGAACTCACCTACTAGTGAACCAGTAGTTCACCTTGGATCACCGTCTGTTACACCAGAGACCCTAGAGATTAATGATGATGAAACCGCTATATTCAAGCAATTTCAATCAAAACAACAACAGAAAAAAAAATCCAGAAAACACAATTGCTTGACAAGTGTGATGTACAGGAAACCAAAAAATCAACCAGCGCAAAATAAAAAAACTCTAAACAAAAAACCAAGAAGTTCATAGACAACTTAACAATGCTGTGAAATCAACCCCCCCTGCTGTTTCTGATCCTGGCGGAGACAACTCTTAGAATCACAAGCAGCCACTGCAACCACAATCTTTTGCTCTCCCTCCATCGAGTCCTCTGGCTTCAACTCAAGGGAACGCTGATGATTTTCCATTAAATGTGAATACTAATAATGCTGGCTTACTACCTGTGAATGATGATGCATTAGCCTCGGCCAATGCTAATGCCAAGCTTATGGAACTCTGAGTTTATTCAACCACCTCCTTCCCTATACTCGACATTGTGCATCAGAGTTTACGCTGTCCCCAAGCGGTCCCGAAAACTAACTAAGCAAGTATTCTGTGTCAACTTAAATGTCAAGTTTCCAAATTGCAAGACTCTAGCCCAGAAGCAGGCTGAATCAGTAGGACTGAATCCAAACATAGGCAATACTCTGCTACGACATGAAGATGTGATTCATTTAGACACTTACCTCAGATCCTTGACAATCAAGCACAAATCCCAAGCTGTGCTCCCACCACAAGCACTACTCTTCCTCACACTATGGAACTGGCTATTCTAGATGCAGACAGCCTAGTTATAACTATGTTAGATAGGCTTTGCACCGATCCATAACCCAATAGAACGACCCTACTAACAATCCTTCAGTCCATTTCTGGACTAGAACATATTGGCACAGATGATATTGAGTCAATTAGATACAACAAGCCCCCACTTTTTGACACAATAGAACTGCACATCCCCTCTAAAATTGTCAAAAATCTAGTGTGCCAGACTAGGGATGAACTAAAATTAAACGGTCTACTTCTACAAATTAAAAAACAACATCTCCCCCCGAAGCAGACCGACAATGATCATGCACACCAAACCCGACCACTGACTCAGGATAACAGATTTGAATTACAACCTTCCCACTCGGGATGTTATAAGTGCAAACGTGACAAAAATATTTCCGCACAACAGATCAAACACCTCTCCCAACATCCAGTTCGACGTGGATATCTCAAGCCATTCAGGCTAGATAATCACTAGCGTGTTGTCAGTCAATATCCACATCCATGCACCTTAGTCTGGAACACGAGAGGATTCTCTCACCTTCTTACTCCCAAAGCTAATATCCTCAACCTCTATATCGTTTTACTCCAAGAGACCTGGCTTACTTCACAACCCATATGGCCAGATCACCAAGTCGCATGGGTCCCTGCGATCAAAGCAGCTAGAGGCTGCCCAGCTGCTGGCTTATTAACAGCGGTTAAGACACATTCTCAAATTCATCTGGAAAATTGGACCTCCCCTCACCCAGGTATTCAGCTAGTAAAACTAACCTTGATAAATCCATACCACCCCTTTTATCGACCAACAGCAATACTAAATATATATTGGAATCCCACAGCCACCAATGAAGATCAGTTCCTTAGTCATATAGAATCCATGCTAGAACTGATTCTTCTAGATCCCAAAATCCGCACCACCATTATAGCTGAAGATTTTAACACCAATTGCTTTGCAATAAATCCTAAGCAATCACGAACTTGAGCGGATAAATGGCTATCGTTGATACAAATAAGAGACTTTATTATGCTTAATGGCACAAGTAAACAAGACACTCTGCCAGCTCCCACCTGGTCGAGAGGTGCAGCATCTTCTACGCTAGACTATGTCTTCATTTCATGTAAGGCCATTAAACAAATATCAACATTTAAAGTAATTCCCAGCCCAGCAAGTGATCACCAGCTTCTATAAGTTCAATGGGTTCCACATATCATATGCCCCCCAGAGTACAATGATCAGCCAATAGCTCTCAATCAAGGCAGGAATCGCCTGATACGGTGCACCACAAAATAGCATTACTATCACAACAGTTATTACACGCCTTCACAAATGAAGAGGCAATAACAACTTCTAACTACACAGACTGCTTAAATGTAGTTATACAATTATCCCCTATTGCAAGTTGCCCGGCATTTAATCATAAATACACCTATGATCTAGTATTTCACGATCGTAAGAAAAAACTGTGCCAGGCCTTGAGAAGACTCCACCCCCCCCTTCACACTATCAACAAAGAATTCATTTAAAAACCAAATTCAGAAATACTGTTAAACAAATCTCAGCAAACAAAAAAACAAGCAAATGCAGAAAAGATGTTGAAAGCAATAATGACCAAATCAGCAACGCAAATATGGAATCTTATAAATGATTCCAACCCAAGTGCTACTTCGTCCCTAACACTAAACATCGACGACTAACAGGGTTGGGTCACCCATTTTGAATCTTTACTTAACAAAACTACATCAGAAGTACCATTCCCACCCACACCTCTACCTGATCTGACAAAAATCACATTTGACAAATTAGACATCCTTTTGATAAAGAAATTGAGTTCGTCAACAGCCCCAGGGCCTGACAGCTTGACCAATGTCACTCTCAAAACTCACGGAGTGGGCAGTCATCCTAGAGATGATTTTTAAAAATGTCATTCGAACAGGTCAGATTCCCCCATCCTGGCAAGAGTCTATCATAATCCCTATTTTTAAAAAAGGAAATAGGAGTAACCCTTTGAACTACAGGCCCATCACTCTCCTTGATGTACCAAGCAACATTTTTGCCAGACTTTTACTATGAGAACTCACTGCATTACTGAATACTAACAATCTTCTAGATAACAACCAATCAGGGTTCATTAAAGGAGTAGGAACCCTACTAAATTTAACAATTCTTACAGAAATTAAAAAACAAGCTATTGCATCCAAACAACCAGTTTATTTTAGCCCTGATTGATTTTAAACAATCCTTTGACTCAATATCACATGACCTACTATGGAAAAAACCTTTTAATGCTAATTGTCCTGCGTACATCTTGCATTTGATTTGATAACTTTACTTTCAAACTTCAATCAAAGTGAAGCTTACCAATGATGATCTAGTATCTAAATCAATTCCAACTAGTGTAGGACTGAAACAAGGATATATCCTTGCCTCTATTTTATTTAACTTTTATGTTAATGATATAAATAAAGCCTTTGAATCGGTGCGCTCCTTCTCCCCGAAACTAGGTATAAGAGGGATATCTTGGCTTCTATATGCCGATGATCTCGTGATTTTAGACAGAACACTGATGGGTCTGCAAAGAAAACGTGCTGTCTTAGATAAATACGCCCTGGCTAATCATTTTATCATCAATACCTATAAATCAAATACTTTAATCCTACATCATCACTTGCCTAAATCTGGCTATAAATTCAACTGGACATACTTTACTTTATTAAATTTGTAACGCGCACACATTGACCCATAGGCTTTAGGGCGCAGACTGACTCACAACAAAAACACAGAGAGTGCTGACTCAGTCAAGAATATAGGAAAGAACGATGCAATGATCAGAAACCATGAAAGAGATCTAAGCAAACAATAGAGTCTTTAGCCTCTTTTTGAACGTATCCGTAGATTCTATGCTTCTCACATCCCTGGGCAGATAATTCCATAGTCTGGGAGTGATCGCATAGAAGGCTCCCTTTACAGCCTTCTCAGTTCTGCATCCAGGAGTCGTCAACACATCCTGATTATTTGACCTCCGCAATCTACCATGACTTTTTTTGGTGAGTAGGGTTTGCAGGGATTCCGGCATCTTACGCTGCCTGCGCTTTTGGGTTATAACTAGGACTCGAAACTGAATTCTGGATTCCACCGGAAGCCAATGAAGTGAGCGTCTCGCCATAGTTAGATGGTCTCTCCGAGAGAGACCTAATACCACCCTTACTGCGCCAGTTTGGATTACCTGCAGATTCTTACAGCTAGACTTATTGATTCTGATCAAGAGACGCGAGCAATAATCAATCTTGGCTCCTATTATTGCCCTTGCTATCGTCTCTGCATTGGCCTGGGAAATCATGGGCCTTAGTTGAGCCAGGAATCTAATATAATAGGCACAAGATGATACAACAGTAGACACATGAGGCTTCATGGTGAGATGTTGGTCTTGCACAACCCCCAACGTCTTTATTTTCTTAAGAGGACAGATTTTTACATCTCCTAAATGGAACCATTTGTATGCTGTACCAAATGTTCATAGCATATTAAGCGAACCAACAACTAAAAGCTCTGTCTTCCCTCTGTTCAAGGCTAGTTTGTTCTGAACCATCCATGACTCAATAAGCTGATAGGTTTTGTTAATTAATACTTCGTCCAGGTCATGAATCCCAGAGAGAGGGATGATACACTGTGTATCATCCGTGTAGTTTGTAAAAATAACCCCCTCATGTGCTAACATAGCAAAGAACGGAACAGTGAATAGGTTATATAAGCAAGGTGAGGTGCAAGAGCCCTTAGGCACCCCAAAGCGGCATTAATGGGTGCAGCCTCTGCTTCCGGACTGAATACACAATTCTCTCGGTTGCTAAGAAAAGACAGCATCCACTGAGTCGCCTCAGGGGAGAAGTTAGCAACCTCACCCAACCTGGTGGCTAAGATGTGATGACCCACCAGGTCGAATGCTGCTGACAAATCCAACAGCATAAGAAGGGAGGCCTCCCCATTGTCTATACGATGAAGTAGTTTAGATTTAAGTTCTAGGTGTGCTGACTCTGCCACATCCGGTCATAAAACCTGACTGAAGGTCATTAAGAATGGGATATTCCTTCACATTCTTCGATATCTGTCGCTATGCCACCTGATCTAAGATTTTCAGGAAGAACAGTGTAAAGCTTCATTGATACAAATCACCCAATACAAATATCTTGGCATGAATCGCAATACTCATTCTTCCGATCTACCTTAAAAAGTTTAACTCAAGTCCAGAATGAAACTCCTAACTACCCAAGCGAAACCATACAACTTAAATATGGCATATTCTCTGATAAGTCATAGGTAATATTCTACAGGCATAACGTGATACAAGTCATTACATACGGAGCCCAAACCAAACTCCCAGCCAACTTGCCAACTGGGATGTACTAGAAGGTGCATATTGGAAACAAATCGTATCCCTCTCTCTGAGCACCCCAATAGCCATCATTATATATGACCTAGGGCTTACATCACTATCAGCAATTGTGTCGTGGCAAATCATGGCTGCGTATAGGAAATGCCTTGACATTTCATCCACAAGAAACAACCTTTTACCAGTTCTTAAATCAACTCTACAATGAATGGACCCCCCAAACATGGAAAACATGTCATTCATTACTTAGCAAAGCTGACATTACTGTTGATCTGCTAAAAGAGTCTCTTGATAAAACAAAATTAAAGCTATGGCTTTGGGACTGGTGGCTAACATGGGAAACTTGCACCCACTGTAGGCCATACCAACCAATACCTCAACGACCCAGCTTTATGGCTGGATCCCTTTGCTAGGAAACCTACACCTAACCAAACCTGCCCCCTCTCTCTTAGAAATAAGAGACTAGGCACCAGATTCCGCCTACGCCTACGCCACATCCGCCACATCACCAGGAAACAAACCCCCCTCTCTCCTAGATCTCTGTCAACTACCACCACATGCAAACCCACCACCACCGAGGTTAAACTGCCCATGTTCAAAGGTGCCCTCATTAATGCCAGATCCCTCACTGCACACGCACTTGACATAGCTGACCTCATCACCACGTCCGACCTTGACTTCTTAGCTATCTCCGAAACATGGCTTCATGCCGCATCTGGCCCCTTACTAGCGTTAGCCCTACCGCCGAACTACGGCATCACACGATGTGACCGCTCCACCGCCTCTTCCAAAGGCGGCGGTGTGGCCTTCATCCATAAAAATACTCTTGACCTAAGAGTGTTACCTGATTCCAAACTCACATCAGCCGAATTGCTGTCTGTCAAACTAGCACTCACACCTAACCAAACAGCCACCATGCACCTAATCTATAGACCTCCAGGACCCGCACCAACCTTTGTCAGTGAAATCTCCTCTCTCCTCCTCAACAATACAAAGAACAATTCGCAAACAATCATCTTAGGCGACCTTAACTTAGGTCTTGGTGACTTAAAAGATCCTGTGGCCTCTGACCTGGAGATCGCACTATCTGACCTCGGCCTTACCTTATACATCCAAGAGCCTACCCATATTAAAGGTAGAACACTTGACTGGGTAGCTGGCTCCAATTGCAATATCAAGGTCCTTAACAATACCCCCTGTCTATGGTCCGACCATCACATTATAACTTTCAACATTGAAGCCACACCACGAATCCCGTCACCATTAGCCCCAGCACTCCCAACTCGAAGCAAAAAAGATATAACCAAGGAGAAACTCCTCCCATTGTTACTCCCTTCCCTTAACACAGCCACCAACTCCTACTCTGATCCAACCTCACTAGCACACACCTACAACCAAACAATGCGAACTGCCATTGATTGTATAGCACCTCTCAAACTTAGAAAGGCTAAACCTCAAGCTTATCTTAATTCATGGTTCACACCTCAGTTAAGATTGCTCCGCAAAGCCAAACGCTGTGCCGAAAATCGATGGAAAAGCCACCCCTCAGTCGAGCATAAAGACAGTTTCCTTCTAGCCTCACTCTCCTACAAAGATGCCATCATCACGGCAAAAAAGGAATCTTTCAACAACCGCATTATACAAGCCGACTCGAACACCAAGGAACTCTTTAAAATCCTAAGAGAGCTTGAAACTCCAGTCGCCCCCCCTGACACATGCGTGAAAGATAGTAAATGGTGTGCCAACATCCAAGCAGCCTTACTAAATAAAATCTCCACACTACAAGACAAAATCAAAGATAAACAGGACAGCCTGAACCGCGACAACCACGCTCTTTCCCTCACTAAGGCCCCCTTGCCAGACTCTACCAATATCACACCATTCGCATTCTCTCCGCTTACCGTGGCAGAGGTAGAAAATATAATTCTTAGAATTAAACCAACTAACTGCCAAGGTGACCCGTGCCCAGCCCCTACTATCAAGGACTCAGCGCATGAGTTGGCCCCATTCATCACGGCCTTCATCAACTCTTCCTTTCAAACAGGAATTGTCCCGGACAATCTGAAGGACGCTTGGGTTATCCCACTGCTTAAAAAACCTTCCCTAGACCCTAACATTCCCACCAACTTCCGACCCATCACCACTGTACCATTTCTGCTCAAGGTCCTAGACCGTGCCGCATACTTTCAGATCCAAAATTACTTGGAAACTAATAACTTGCTAGGTCTACGACAATCTGGTTTCCGCCCCAGACACGGGACAGAAACCGCATTATTAGACCTTAAAACTCAAATCGAGGTTCTAAAGGATCAAGGCAAACTAGCAATGCTACTACTTCTCGACCTCTCAGCCGCATTCGATCTGGTCAACCATCAGATCCTGTGCAAGCACCTCCATTCAGCTGCCAACTTCTCTTCCTCGGCTGCGGCTTGGATCAAATCTTTCCTGAGCAACAGATCCATGAGAGTCTTTGCCCCATCCGCAGCCGCGGACCCTTCCCCGATTCACTGCGGCGTTCCTCAGGGTTCTTGTGTGTCACCTACACTTTATAACATTTTCACGAAACCACTCTTTGATGTGCTTGACTATCTGGGTGTCTCCTATACTAACTATGCGGACGACACCCAGATACTCATCCCCATCACTGGTGATTATCTAGGTGACACCAAGGCCATTAACGACGTCTACTTGGTCATCCAAGCCTGGATGGCCCAACATCAGTTGTGCTTGAATGATGACAAGACGGAGCTCCTGATCTTGGGCACTGCACAACGCCTGAGCAGA
Organism: Ambystoma mexicanum; assembly: GCF_040938575.1. Lineage (NCBI taxonomy): Eukaryota > Metazoa > Chordata > Amphibia > Caudata > Ambystomatidae > Ambystoma > Ambystoma mexicanum. Next base: position 1,136,237,647 of record NC_090924.1, read on the forward strand.
CTAGAGCCATCCTATCAGTCATTCAACATAGATGGTAATATCATTCGTGTCTCAAAAGACACCAAAACGTTAGGTTTCTACCTCGATGCCACACTCTCATTAACCCGACAAACTAATGCTGTCAGATCTGCGTCTGCATACACATGCAAACTTATCGCAGCTTGCAGACCATTCCTCACTACGTCTAACAGCGTTACGCTAGCGAGAACCCTTATTATGGCTAAAATTGATTACTGCAGTGCTCTCTATCTTGGCACCAGCCAAGAGAACCTGAACAGACTTCAAACGACACAAAACAACGCCATTCGTGCCGCTTTAAACATTCCCCGACACCACCACATCACAGAAACCAGAAGTAAGTTAAATTGGCTACCTGTCAAACAAAGAATTTCACTCAAAACACTCGCCCTTACGCACAAATGCCTAGCCAACAAAGCCCCGATCTACCTTGGTAGTCGACTGTCGCGCCACTCTACCTCCCGACCTCTAAGAACAGCCCAATCCCACTGTCTAGCGATCCCCAGATTTAAATTGCAAAAAGCAGGGGGCTCAAGTTTCCCCGTCTTAGCTTCCAAGTTATGGAACTCCCTCCCTGTTTCAATTAGAGCGGAAGACTCTTTCAATACCTTCAAAGCCAATACTAGATCTTGGCTTTTCAACCAGCTTTAAGGCCGGCTTCGCGCTTCTTCCTGACCTACCCTGACTTGCCGACCGCTATTATCACCTATCGGCACTGAAACTACTGTACATATGTATATAAGATCCTCTTGTAAATGTATATAATGATTCTATGTTATACCTGCACCCATGTGTAAATGTTTAATGATTCTCTGTTATGCCTGCATATCTGTAACCTTGTACAAATTGCGCCCTGATGCCTCCGGGCCTGTTGGTTTGCGCGTTATAAATAAATAAATACAAATACAAATACATAGGCCACCTTCCAACTTGGAGCCTTTCTGTCAAAACCCCTACACCAAATGCCAGCCTATCTCACTATGTTTCCTGATCAGATGTATGCCAGTCCAATTTTACATCTTTGCTTGAACTTATGGGCAACCAAAACTAGAATTGCGACTTACAAACAAAAAAACTTAAATCCAGACATGACCTGAAGGTTCTGTAAAATGACTGAACATTAATAGTCACTCCAGCACCTGATAACTGAATGCTCCTCCCTCATTGAATTAAGGAACCGATACTACTATAAGTACTTCAGTGAAGAACACATGTGGACCCACATATTTAATGCATCTAAGGTTTCAAAGGTTTCAATGAGAATTGCAACAGTCAAATTCCTCCTTGCCCTAGGTTTACTAGAAGATCAGGATTTTACTTAAATTCTTTTAGGATTTTATACATTTTATACTACCATTATTTAAATTATCTAATTGCCTGTAACTGATCAATTATTCATGATGTAGATTTTATATGAACAAGTAATTTTTTATTATGCTAATCATTTTAACAACCTTTTACTACGTTATCAAATGCCTGATAATGATGTGCACATATCCATTCAGTGTAAATACCGAGCCGATGTCAATACTTGGATCTATCCCTGAACCTATTCAAACACTGTATGGAAATGACTATTGTGACAGGCAAAACTCTTCTCGCCCTAAATTTATCAGAAGTTCATGATTTTAATTCAATTCTTTTAGAGACTGAACACCCCCCTTATACTACCAACATTTTAACTCACCATTTTGCATGTGTTGCTACAATCACTGATGATGGAGATTTTATGTAAACAGATAATGTTTTAGCTTGTTTTAATCAGTTTAATAATTTTTAACAACGTTGCCACATGCCCGATACGGAAAAGATGTGTATACATTTAATTTCTACGCCGATGTTGATTATTCATTCATGCCTGAGCGAGTTTATGGAATACTCGACGGGCTTTGCTGATCGCTTTCAAATTGCAGTAACACTTATCAATCGTTTTATAGTTTTAGGAGGCGTGTATGTCCAGTTAAATGTTATCTGGATCTAATTCTTTATGCCTCGTAATAATCTATTGAAAAAGTTGAATTTTTCAACCAAAACAATGATCAATAAAAAATAAAATAAAAACAAAGTTGCTTGCACGGCTTGCTGGTTCAATATGTAAGCATAGTTGGACTGTGCAGAACTAAATATGCAAGCATGTTCGCATGCATGTGTGTTTGAGTAAGCAATCAAGCTTCTAGGTGTTTTTCTATAATGAATGATTATAGAAGTTCATAAATGAAAAGTAAAAACGCACACCTCACTGAGAGGCTGCTTTGCAAATGTAAAGCTGTCATAAATCACCAAAGTATCAACTGAAAAGGATACAGTAACCAAAAAAGGATACAATTTGGTAGGGCTTTTCCGGATCCTATCTTCACACGACTTGATTGTAGGCAGGTCAAATTAGACCTTCCAAATGATACAACTCTCTGACTGAATAAATCAGGCAGAGAGATGGATCACTGGAAAGGGCGTGGGAATTGTACAGGAGGTATGCCTAAAATAGATAAGTATCATAAGCCACTGTCCCAAGTTAAATACTAAGAAACACAGAATTGGGATTAATTCAGACACTGACCCTAAGGCTATACTGAAGAATTCCAGGACAATATCTTGAAGAGTCCCAAGAGTTGAACAAACGACAAAGGAAGGGAAGATTAGTAAGGGAGACTTATCCCGAACGGCATGAGGCTCTCGCTAGATACCGGGTTGGTGCACCACAGGATAGCGTCCAATGTACTGTGCACATTCACCTTCCAATAGTTCATGAAATACTTCCTTTCCCACAAAGAACAAAATAAGAATCTCACCTGTTGACTGTCACAGGTACCAAAAGTTCGAAGTAGTTCAGAAAAACACGTGCAGGATTGCACGCGACAGCATACACGCAGCCAAGCCAACCGCGCCTGTAGACAGCGTTTCTGCGTGAAGAATTAGACACGCGAACAGGATTCACGCAGCCCTGGACAGCCGCGCTTGAAGTCAGTGTCCGCGTGGAGATTTGGCACGCGAACTGGATTCACGCAGCTCAAGACAGCCGCGTTTGCAGACAGCGTCCGCGTGGAGATTTGGCACGCGAACTGGATTCACGCAGCTCAGGACAGCCGCGCTAGCAGACAGCGTCCGCGTGGAGATTTGGCACGCGAACTGGATTCACGCAGCTCAGGACAGCCACGCTTGCAGACAGCATCAGCGTGGAGATTTGGCACGCGAACAGGATTCACGCAGCTCAGGACAGCCATACCTTCATTCCTGCTTTGTAGACAGGTGCAGGAATTCTATGAGCGTCGGCATAGTACTTGTCTCGTTTTTTAGCTTGTTCCAATTGCTGCTCAACTTTTTTCTGTAGACTTTTAAGATCCCTAAAAGTACCTCCTGCTGCAGGAGTATCCAAAGACAAACTGGAGTCAAAAGGAATGGAACGTGGGTGTTGCCCATACAAAGCATAGAAAGGTGAAGTACCTATAGCACTATGATAGGAATTGTTATAGGCGAACTCTGCTTCCGGCAGAACATTGAGCCAATCTGACTGAAAACTGCAAGCACAAACATCGCAGATATTGTTCCATAGTGCTATTGAATCTCTGTCTGTCCATCCGTTTGAGGGTGATAAGCACTAGACAACCTGTCATCAATTAATAATGCCGAATTTAGTGCCTTCCAAAAACGTGACAAAAATTGTGATCCCCTGTCAGTGATGATCACTGAAGGTAGACCAAAAAACCGGAATATATGCCGGATGAATAGATCAGCCAGACCAGCAGCTGTTGGTACACCAATACAGGGAATGAAAAGCGCCAATTTTGTAAAGTAGTCCACCACCACCCATATGGTATCGTAGCCTTTATTTCTTGGAAGTTCAACCACAAAATCCATTGATATCATGTCCCATGGTTCTTTGGGAACTGGTAGAGACTGGAGTAAACCCACTGGTTTGCCAGGAGTAGTCTTGCATTGACTGCATACCGAACATGTTGAAACATAAATTATAACATCTTGTGTTATAGACGGCCACCAACACCATCTTTTCAATAGCTCTAGAGTCTTCTGTCCAGGATGGGCGGCAATCAAAGAATCATGACCCCAACTGAGGGCTTTTTTCTGAATGGTATCAGTTGGTAGATAGAGTACTCCTTTTTTAAAAGGCAAACCATTGTATAAATCAATGTTCAATTCTTGGATCAATTGTGGATTTAGTTTCACCCACTCCTGTAAGTCGTTTTTTAGAGAAGGTTGTGCAGAACAACTACATATCACATGATCTGCCAACAGCTTATTTTGTACCGATGATTCTTCTTTCACCTCTTCACCGATGCGAGATAAAGCATCAGATTTGACATGTTGTCTGGCAGGGCGATAAGTAATTTGAAAATCGTATTGAGCAAAGAAAACATGCCATCTGGCCTGTCTAGCTGTGAGACATTTCTCCTGGCAAACCCACTGGTTTGCCAGGAGTAGTCTTGCATTGACTGCATACCGAACATGTTGAAACATAACTTATAACATCTTGTGTTATAGACGGCCACCAACACCATCTTTTCAATAGCTCTAGAGTCTTCTGTCCAGGATGGGCGGCAATCAAAGAATCATGACCCCAACTGAGGGCTTTTTTCTGAATGGTATCAGTTGGTAGATAGAGTACTCCTTTTTTAAAAGGCAAACCATTGTATAAATCAATGTTCAATTCTTGGATCAATTGTGGATTTAGTTTCACCCACTCCTGTAAGTCGTTTTTTAGAGAAGGTTGTGCAGAACAACTACATATCACATGATCTGCCAACAGCTTATTTTGTACCGATGATTCTTCTTTCACCTCTTCACCGATGCGAGACAAAGCATCAGATTTGACATGTTGTCTGGCAGGGCGATAAGTAATTTGAAAATCGTATTGAGCAAAGAAAACATGCCATCTGGCCTGTCTAGCTGTGAGACATTTCATAGTTTTAAATGACTGAAGGTTTCTATGATCGGAATACACCATCACCTGATGTTTGGCCCCAAGAAGATGATGTCTCCACTCTCGGAAAGCATCTTTGATTGCAAGTAATTCACGCTCAGTGACAGTATAGTTCTGTTCATAAGGGGTAAGTTTACGTGAAAAGAAAGCAACTGGATGCTCCTCCTTAGTTTCTGCACAAACCTGCGAGAGTACTGCTCCTGTAGCGACACTGGATGCGTCTGCTTCAATGATAAACTGACAATCTGGATCAGGATGCTGAAGTACAGGTGCAGTTGTAAATGCTTCTTTTAACTTCTCAAAGGAAGCTTGAGCATTCTGGTTCCAACAGAATGGAATTTTAGAGCTAGTTAAAGCCGTCAATGGGGCCACTGTTTTGGAGAAAGAACGAATAAATCTGCGATAGCAATTCGCAAATCCTAGAAATGACTGTAGTGACTTGACATTGTGTGGGATAGGCCAATTCAATATAGCTTTCACTTTAGAATGACTCATTCGAACACCATGATTGGTAATGTCATAACCCAGAAATTCCACTTCTTGTGTATGAAAAACACATTTCTCGACTTTAACAAAAAGTTTATTCTCTCTAAGCCTTAGTAAGACAGCTGAGACGTGTTTAACATGTTCTGGAAAGGATGATGAATATATCAAAATGTCATCCAAGTAAATCACCACGAATTGATCCATCATATCTTTGAAGATATCGTTCATGAAGAACTGAAATGTGGCGGGAGCGTTACAAAGACCAAAGGGCATCACTAAATATTCGTAAAGGCCGTACCGCGTCTTAAAAGCGGTCTTCCATTCGTCTCCTTCACGAATGCGAACCAGATTGTAAGCGCCGTGCAAATCCAATTTAGAGAAGTACTTGGAAGTTCCTAATTGGTCTAACAGGACATTAATCAATGGTAAAGGATACTGATTCTTTATGGTGATGTCATTAATAGCCCTGTAATCAATGCAAGGCCTTAGGTCTCCTTCCTTCTTTGGAACAAAGAATAAAGGAGAAGCAGCCGGCGATTGAGATGGCCGTATGAATCCCATATCCAGAGCTTTATCGATATATTCTTTCAAGACAGCATCTTCTTTGAGAGTCAAAGAAAAAACACGACCAGTAGGAATTTTAGCTCCAGGAATCAATTCAATTGGACAATCATATTGCCTATGTGGAGGAAGCTGTTCTGCCTGACCTTTGTCAAACACATCAGCAAAATCTGCATATTCACTTGGTATATGCGTACCTTTCTGATGTACCACATTGATAGCAGAGATTCCCTCACTAGAGGCCAACATATGTGATTTATTTGATACCACCTGGCTGGTAAAGCAATGTTCGTTACAAAAAACTGAAGGATATTGGATCAATCCCGTAACCCAGTCTATGGCGGGATTATGAAGAGTCAACCAATTAAGTCCAAGTATTATTTGGTATTGAGGAGCCGCAATGACATCGAAGAGGTGTCCAGTCATAATATCGAATGCAATATTTTCGAAAGTCAAAATGTCGAAAAAAAAATGTCGAAAATAAAAATGTCGAATTACAAAAATGTCGAATTTTTTTCGATATTTTTTTGAATTAATGTTTAAATAATTAATTAATTATAGTTTATAAAACATAATTTTTTAAAATGGTTAAAGGTATATCCATGGTGGGTGGGGGGGGATGGGGAGGAGGGGGGGGGTTGGGGTAGGGGTTTGGGATGTGGCTTTTTAATAATTAATTATTTAATTAATGTTTTATTAAATACTTTTTTAAAAAAATTAAAGGTATATCCATGGGGGGTGTTTGGGGGGATGGGGAGGAGTGGAGGGTTGGGGTAGGGGTTTGGGATGGGGGGTTTGGGGGGGACCCCCCCAATAAAAAACGTTAGTATGTGTGACATTTTACATAGTTATTTTAACATTGGTTTTTCGATTTTTTTTCGACATTTTATTTTCGAATTAATGACTATTTCTATTATATGTATGTGTTTTCGACATTTTTGAATTCAACATTTTTGTAATTCGACATTTTTGTAATTCGACATTATTTTTTCGATATTATGACTATAAACCCATCGAAGACTATTTCCTCCGAATAACCATTTGATAAAGTCATCTGAATAGGTACAGTCTCCTGAGTTACCATACCGGAAATCAAGATTGATCCATCCACTGTATTAACAGTTTCAGGTTTGTTCTTGTCTATAAGGGGTATAGAACATTTCTTGGCATATGTGATATCAATGTAATTATTAGTGGCTCCCGAGTCAACCATAGCCTTGGAAGCCAAGTGTTGATCATTGAAACGTAACATCATCTCAACAGCTATCGGTGCATGAGCTGGAAATGTAATGGAGTCCGATGTAACACTCGACACAGGGACTCCTGCTACTGTCGAGTTTTGGCGTTTCCCGAAGGTTTATTTGGTCTTTTAGGACATGCCGCCAATAAATGCTCGGAGGAACCGCAATACATTCGTAAGTTATTTCTCTTTCGGTTCTCTCTTTCGGCTTTAGACAACCGGCCTCTCACTGCGCCAATTTGCATTGGTTCAGGATCATTCGAAGAATGTGCCGGTGTATCAGAACGAAATGGTGCCGGAAGAAAAGGTTTTTTCTCTCCTTTGCGGGCATTTCTTCGGGCGTCAATTTGTAAAATTAAATCAAGAAATTCTGAAAAACCTGTAGGAACCACTGGAACCGTGGACAAAGCGTCCTTGAGTTCTTCTGAAAGACCCTTGTAGAAAACAGCCGTCTTCTTGTCTTCCGGCCATCGGGTTTCGGCCGTTAATTGGTTAAATCGCGCAATGTAAGCCAACAGAGGTTGAGTACCTTGTTGTAAATTCAACAACTCCAGATCGGTGGCTTGAATAGCATAGCGCATATCAAAGACTTTGTTCATAGCCGCCAGAAGATCATCGCAATCGTACAACAAGGGGCTATTTGACTCCAATAAAGGATTTGCCCAAGCAGCAGCTGTACCCCCCCAAATGAGAAAGCACGAATGCTGCTTTAGTAGTAAGATCAGGAAATGAATTAGGCCGGCAAAGGAAATGAAGTCGGCACGGATTATCAAAGGTTCTATAGGTTTTAGGATCACCTGTGAACCTTTCCGGAGGAGCCAAGCGAAACTGTGTGGGCATAACCACTTTAAGAGTTTCCTGTGATGATGATGGTGTCGTAGTCCCAGATCCAGATGCAATGGCTGCTGGAATCTGTACTCCCTGAGGAGTGACATGCATGGCATCTTGCATAACATCCATTCGATGCCGTAGCATATCCTGTGCCGTAATAATTTCATTTCTCAAGTCAGAAATTAACTGAGTCAAAACAGTTATAGGATCCGTACCCTCCATGGCTTCTGATTCTATCATAAATCACCAAAGTATCAACTGAAAAGGATACAGTAACCAAAAAAGGATACAATTTGGTAGGGCTTTTCCGGATCCTATCTTCACACGACTTGATTGTAGGCAGGTCAAATTAGACCTTCCAAATGATACAACTCTCTGACTGAATAAAACAGGCAGAGAGATGGATCACTGGAAAGGGCGTGGGAATTGTACAGGAAGTATGCCTAAAATAGATAAGTATCATAAGACACTGTCCCAAGTTAAATACTAAGAAACACAGAATTGGGATTAATTCAGACACTGACCTTAAGGCTAAACTGAAGAATTCCAGGACAATATCTTGAAGAGTCCCAAGAGTTGAACAAACGACAAAGGAAGGGAAGATTAGTAAGGGAGACTTACCCCGAACGGCACGAGGCTCTCGCTAGATACCGGGTTGGTGCACCACAGGATAGCGTCCAATGTACTGTGCACATTCACCTTCCAATAGTTCATGAAATACTTCCTTTCCCACAAAGAACAAAATAAGAATCTCACCTGTTGACTGTGACAGGTACCAAAAGTTCGAAGTAGTTCAGAAAAACACGTGCAGGATTGCATGCGACAGCATACACGCAGCCAAGCCAGCCGTGCCTGTAGACAGCGTTTCCGCGTGAAGAATTAGACACGCGAACAGGATTCACGCAGCCCTGGACAGCCGCGCTTGAAGTCAGTGTCCGCGTGGAGATTTGGCACGCGAACTGGATTCACGCAGCTCAAGACAGCCGCGCTTGCAGACAGCGTCCGTGTGGAGATTTGGCACGCGAACTGGATTCACGCAGCTCAGGACAGCCGCGCTAGCAGATAGCGTCCGCGTGGAGATTTGGCACACGAACTGGATTCACGCAGCTCAGGACAGCCGCGCTTGCAGACAGCGTCCGCGTGGAGATTTGGCACGCGAACAGGATACACGCAACCCAGGAATTAGCGTGTGGAGGAAAACCAGCTCAAATTAGGCCAAAGAAGTTTGCTGGAAGGAATGCGAGAACGCAGGTCCGGAGTTCAGCTACAAACGCCAAAATAGACTTAATCAGAAGCAGCGAATGGAGTTTCCACGCTGCTTATGTACGCACTGCCGTGATACACGTGACGGACCTAAGTCACATGAAAATTAACGACGTGACAAATGCAGACGTCGTTTTCCGGGCAATGTATCGAACAACCTCCATTTTGAGTAAAAAGGTCTACTGGTTCTATGGGCGTAACTCATCTTGTATGGAGAAGTTGTTCCTGGTCCTGAGGTATGTCCAGCAGGCATGACAAAAGCAAATACGGGTTAATACAGATTTATAGCGCTCTGAGCTCATGCTGTTCAAAGCACTGCATGTTCTATTGCAGTATAGATTGCTCCCTAAGTGTATAGCCCATCACTAGTCTCTAGGTGCTACATTCTAACACTACATTCTACTAATAGGCCTTGTCCAGCCTACGCTAGGTTGATTCTATGAGGGGAATTATTTTGTTGTGTCGGCTGTTGGGTAAGAATTGATGCACTCACACTATGTGAGACTACACAACAATTATCTGTTTGGTATTAGTTAACCCACCTTTTGGTGTAGGTCTGTACTACACAAGTTGGTAGTGTGACTGAGCAGCCAGGCCTATCTCAAGAGGGGTAAATGTGAGCTGTAGAGCTGTACAAATGAAATTCGTAAATCCAAGTAGCCAAGTAACACTTCCACTCAAGGTTTCTGTTATAAATGGTTATTTATTTAACATACATTTTTAAATAAGCATTCTTTAAAAAGGCAATTCATGTAACACCGTAAATATACTTGGAATGGATTGTGTCCTCAACGTATTCCACATCTTTGACATACAATGTCCATAGCTGTGCTGCTTCGGAATTTTTTTCGGTAGAGAACATCTTGCGTCGATGGCGACGGGTCCATAGCCCTCGAAGGCCTTTGTCGAGGGTGACGTCACTGGATGTTATAAATAGGACGCACAGCGCCCATAGCCTCAGTTCCGTTTTTTCCGCAAACGTGTTTGCTTCGAGAACTCGGTGCGCTTTGTGTTATCTTCTTCGAAGAAAATGTCTTCATCTTCTACCGCTCCGACTCCGCGGTCTGGGTTTAAGACATGCCAGGACTGCAAGACCAAAATCTCTATTACGGACCTGCACCGCATCTGCTTGTGGTGTCTGAAAGTCATGATACTGACGACTGCTCGAAGTGCCAGCCGTTGACTGCCAAGGCCTTGCGGGAGTGTAAGGGGAAGTTACAGGTAGGTCAGGTTTCTAAACCTCGTAAATCCAAAAAATTTATGGGTATTTCCACTGACGATTCGAGAGGTGACTCTCCCCGTCAGAAGGAATCTCGGTCCCGGAGTGGGTCCCGCCACTCGTCCTCCAGCACTCCCGGAAGCTGCATCACCAGTCGCCGTCCTCGTCGGATGATGGCTCTGTGAGGAAAGATGCTTGTCCCACTGAATCCTCGACTCCTGAGGAATGGGAGGCATTGGTGATTTTTCAATCCCAGGGCACAGTTCCGTCTGGGCCTTCAGTAGAATCCGGCAGGGAACGGTCTCGGTCAGATGCTTGCACGCCTTCAGGCCTGGGCACTCAGCGCAATAAACATCGGGAACCGTCAAGGTCCCGTTCGGACAAGGCTCCGGTGGATCACCAGAGACGTGCCAGATCCAGGTCTCAGTCTTCGTCCCCAACGAAACTGGCGAAATCTGGGAAGGTGTCTGTCAAGTACGGCTGTCGAAGCTTTGCCTTCGGGCCAGCCCTCGGAGCCTTTGGCGACGTTATCGGCGCCCTCGACGTCATCGGGGCAGAATGGCTGGAATTTGCCATTGGGAGCCCCTGTGACTGTGAATCCTCCGAGAAAGACTCTATCTAAGACTGTGAGGCCTGTTCTTGACTCCAGGACTTCTCCTGTCCCTAGGAAGGGGTTCTTTCATTCTCAGCATGATATTTATGAGGATGAGGAGCGGTCAGATATGGAGTTGGAGCCTGTTGAAACTCTTGAGGCTCCTGACATGGGTTTTTCGGAAGACAGTCAGTTGGAGGAATTGAGTCAGTCGTGGCATGATGCCAGTGGCCTTGCCATCTCCTGAGGTGGAGTTTGGTAGGCCAGAGACTGGGGCTCATGCTAAATCCTCCTATAGGAGGTTGATGTCTAGAGTTGCAGAGTATCTCGGGTGATCCGGTCCTCCGGTTGCATTCGATCAGGATGACCTGACTGATATTTTGGATCAGGGTCCGTCCACTGTCCCAGTATTGCCTTTTCATTTGGCATTACAAAAAATGGTGGCAGCTACTGGGCAGACCCCGGAGCCTCTTCCAGTGGTTAACACGTCGTTGACTAAGAAATAACGCCCTTCCAGTAGCAACCCTAGCTACCTATCCACTCCCCCCCTCTGGAGAGTTTGGTGGTTCAGGCGGGTACGGCCACCTCGAGGCAGGCGGCGTTCCTTACCATCCCTCCTGATAGGGACGACAAGCACTTTGATGTTTGGGCATGCAAGGTATTTTCTTCTGGGAGTATGGTACTGAAGTCGGCCAACTCCACCTGTGCCTTGACAAGATTTTCACACACTCTGTGGAATTGTGTCTCTCTAGCGGCTGAGCATATTCCCGAGGGGGAAGAAACAGATGGGTTCCTTGCTCTTGTGCAGGGTGGCAAGAATGCCATGTGTGAATCCCTTCAGTCTGGGTTGGACACGGCTGATAGTGTTAGCCGGTCCATGGCTGCGAGCACCGTGATAAGCAGCTTGTGGAAGTGAAGTCGGGTTTTGCTCCGGATGTGCAGGCCCGTCTTCTGAACATGCCCTTTGATGGCTCTCATTTGTTTGGCTGCAAGGCGGACGACAGCCTTGAGAGATTGCAGACCTCCAGAGCTGCTGCTAAATCTTTGGGCACAGCTGTGCGTCAACCTCTGCCTTTTTGTCCTAGGGGACAACCGTGGAGGGGGGGTCCTTTCGTTACTACTCCTTTTTTGGTAGAACGAGAGGAGCCGCTAATCAAAGGGGCCACCGTAAAGGTACCCATGGTGGACGGGAAATAGAGGTGCCAAAGCCGCTCAGGCAGCTGCCTCTTTGTCTTCAGGTGCTGCCACAGCCGCTCCAAAACAGCTATGAGGCCATGTTCCATTGTTCGCCGGTTGGGGGCAGACTGTCTCAGCATCTCGATGAATGGCAAGCTATTACTTCTGATGCGTGCGTTCTGGATACCCACAGCTACTGCCTTCCCTTCCTAAGGTGGCCTCACGAGAATCCACTGGGGAATCTCTCTTTGAAGCTTACGGATCCGCTCCATGTGCAGGAAATCTTGACCCTGCTGGAGAATTGCGCTATAGAACTTGTGCCTGTGGCGGAGAGGAACAAGGGATAGTATTCACCATATTTTTTGATTCCAAAGAAAGACGGGGGACTGAGACCCATCTTGGACTTGCGTTGGTTGAACAAGTTCCTCAGGAAGGACAAGTTCAAGATGGTCACTCTTTTTCAGGTCCTTCAGGCCCTTCGACTTTAGGATTGGTTGGTGTCTCTTGACCCACAGATTGCTTATTTTCATGTGCCGATTCATCCAAAGCACAGAAGATACCTGAGGTTTGCGGCTGGCAACTTGCACTTTCAGTTTCGGGTCCTGCCGTTCGTATTGACCTCCGCCCCCCAAGGGTCTTCACCAAACTAATGGTGGTGGTGGCAGCGTATCTCAGGAGGGAGTTGGGGGGCGGGGTTCATGTCTACCCCTACCTGGATGACTGGCTGACCCGGGCGCATTCTCCCGAACAAGCTTTGGATCATCTCAGCCTCACCTGCCCCTCCCTTCACAAATTGGGCTTCTCCCTCAATTTCAAGAAGTCCCATATGACACCTTCCCAGCAGCTCCAATACATCGGGGCTGTGTTGGATACGTCCTTGTGGAAGTGCTCGCCTCCCAAGGGGAGGGCTCATCACATTGTACAGATGGTCAACAAATTCCAACATGCCCAGAGTCTTCTGGCTTTCGAATTCTTAAGGTTGCTCGGCCTCATGGCATCCTGCATTTTTATGGTGCCAGAGGCCAAACTGAGAATGAGATCCCTTCAATGGGCTCTCAAGATGCAGTGGTCGCAATTCTCAGGCAAGATGTCGGATCCCATTCAGATTCCACTCTTGGTCTCGCAGGATCTTCTGTGGTGGGCCAACAAAGGGAAAGGGAATCTAATGAAGGGGTAGCCATTTTGGCAACCGTGGCCGGAGGTGACGGTGGTGACGGACGCTTCCCTCGCAGGATGGGGAGCTCACGCCAACGAGCTGACCACCAGCGGTCGTTGGTCTCCGTTGGAGTTCAAACTCCATGTAAACCTTTTGGAGCTGAGGGCCATAAGGCTGGCCCTGATGGCTTTTCTGCCGTCTGTGCGGGGGGGAAGAGTGTCCTGATCATAATGGACAACACAGTGGCCATGCAGTACCTCAACAAAAAAGGGGGGGTAGGGTCACTCCAGCTGTGCAGAGCGGCGATGCAGCTCTGGTTCTGGGCGATACAGCAAGGAATCTCACTCTCGGCAGTTCATCTGGCCGGAGAGGAGAATGCAGCGGCGGACTCTCTGAGCAGGCAGAGCACGGTCTCCCACGAGTGGGAGTTGGCTCAGGAAGTCCTTCAGGAGATCTTTTCCCGTTGGGGAACCATTCAAGTGGATCTGTTCGCGACCAGTGCCAATCGGAAGTGCGAGAGATTTTGCATCTCCATCCAGAGGTCAAGACTCTCAACCTTCACGCTTGGTTTCTGAAAGGTTGAGATATAAGGATTGGGACCTCCTGGATGACGTGATGGAGGTGTTGCTTTCGGCCAGGCGGCCGGCAACCAAATCCCTGTACCGTTGCCGTTGGCGTAAGTATTGCGACTGGTGCAGAGGAAACAATTCCGATGGTTTTTCTTTCTTGCTTTCTTTGGCCCACAGGGTTACCTGGCGGCGCTGTCTATTTTCAAGTGCTCGTCTGAAGAATCTTCTTATTTTAAGATTCCTTTGATTTCCCAATTTCTAAAAGGGCTCATGAATTGTGTTTCCCGCCGTCCCCTTTTCAGGTGCCGGTTTGGGATCTGAATTTAGTCTTGAAATTCCTAATGGGTGCTCCGTTTGAACCGCTGCACTCTTGTCCTTTGAGGCTGTTGTTTCTCAAGATGGTTTTCTTGGTTGCAGTTACATCTGCTCGGAGAGTCAGTGAATTGCAGGCACTTTCATCTAAGCCACCCTTTACTGTGTTCCTCAAGGATAGGGTTGTACTGAGGGTACGTCCGTCCTTATTTCCTACCTAAGGTAGTGTCTGAGTTTCATCTGAGCCAGAAAGTGATACTTCCTATCCTCCCCCCTCACCCTGGTAAGGAAGAGGAGAGACTTCATAGGTTGGACCCTAGGAGAGCTTTGCACTTTTATATCTCTAGGATGTCCAGGGTCAGAGTGGACAACCAACCTTTTGTGGGGTAGTCTAGACACCGATTGGGCCCGGCTTTTAATAAACAGCAGCTCTACTATGGAATTCACTACCTCCTCCTCTGCGTGTGGGTCAATCTTACCAGATATTCCGCCAAAACTTCATAACTTGGCTCAAAAACATTGACAAATGATCTGCCCATACCCTGACCTTCCTATGACTGACCTATTCCACACTCCCTTCCCTGCACTACTCTTTATATATGTAATTACTCAGCTACGCTGCGTATTTAAGATGTAAGATGTAATAAGATGTTTTGTTGTGTAATTATGATGCATGTGATTTGATGTGTAGCCAAGCTGTGAGTTATCTTCTGCTATGCGCCCTGATAACGAAGTGTCTGGAGCGCAATACAAGTAACAAAACAAACAAACAAACAAACCTTGTCCAGGTGGATTATCCTCACCATTACTGAATGTTACAGATTGGCGGGCAAGGACCCTCCTGAGGGCTTGAGAGCTCTCTCCACTGGGGGCGTGGCTACATCCACAGCCCTGCAACGGGGAGTTCCTATTAAGAATATTTGTGATGCAGCAACGTGGTCTTGTTTCCACACCTTTGTCAAACATTACTCCCTGGATATGCTCCGAGGTCAGGATTTCTCTTTTGGTAAAGCAGTGCTTTATTCTGCCATCTGATTGTGTATTCTAAATTCTTCTCCCTCCTCCATGCACTGATACTGCTTTGGGAGTCTGTCAAGGATGTGGAATACATTGGAGGACACAATCCATTCGAAGAACAAGTTACTTACCAACTGGTAACGTTCTTTCGACTGGATGTTCCTCCAACGTATTCCACATCGCTTTCCCAGCCTGCCCCTCTGAGGAATTTCCTATGCTATTGCAGCTTGCGTTCCCGCAAGGCTATGTGCAGTCAAGCAGGCATTGTGTACGAGCATGTTGCACGTTATGCAGAAAAAAACATAAACTGAGGCTACGGGCACCGTGCGTCCTATTTATAACATCCGGTGACGTTACCCTCGAAGGAGGCCTTCGAGGGACATCAACCCGACGCAATCGATGCAGGACGCCCTCTGCCGAAAAAAATTCCAAAGCAGCACAGCTGTGGACATTACATGTCAAAGATGTGGAATACGTTGGAGGAACATCCAGTCGAAAGAACATTACCAGTTGGTAAGTAATTTGTTCTTTAAAATTACTTTTCAGAATCATGCTTCTTACACAATTCCTACACCCTGATGTGACTTCATTCACAAGGACTTTAATGGCATGTATATATCACACTAGTTACTTTGCAGATTCTGAGGATGCAGAAAGGAAAGGTTTAAGGAAGGTAAAGGTTAGACAGTTTCTCAGTATATGTGTGGGCAACTAAATCTTCCAATGAAATCTAGACAAGCCTTTCCCAGCAATAACAGTCTATAACAAGTTACTACCTATGAGGGACAAACTATATCAGTCAATGGACTAGAAGTATCTTCAGGGAGCCAGGACAGCCAAAGTCAATTGGAACACAGTTATGGAGCTGAGCCACTTCTTAGATCAGCAACAGTATTGCACAAAGTTAGAGAGTTTGTAGAAAATCACTTGTAGGGTCACACTCTGTTAAGCCTGTGCAAAGAGAGTTGGAATCAACTCTAAAGGTAAGCTACTGCAATTCCCAACTGAGAAAAGCACAGTGTTGGGCAGAAACCTGTGCAGTTCCCTTAGGGACCACTGCAAAAGACTTAGGACTACAGGTGTTGGCAGTAAACCCAATTGGTAGCAGTCTGTACCACCCAGATTTACCTGGTAGCTGTGGCTGAGCAGCCAGACTTCTCTCAAGAAGAGTTAGACAGTATATAGAGTATACAAGATAGGTACCAAAATACAGTAGCACAAGCAAACACTGACCAGAGCTTGGGTATAAAAGTATATAATTATTTATTTAACAACACACTTTGTAAAATACACTAACACTAATATGGCAAGCAAGTTCAAACACAGTCACTATTAACATATACACATCCCTGATCACTTATTGAACAAGTCTTAGTTAAAACACCACTTATTTTCAGACAGAGGTGAGCGCTTAACCTAAGATGGCACTCCAATAAGTTAATTAAAAAAGGAAGGGAAAAAGGCAGAATTAGGAACATACACAATACCAACACTTTAGGAGAACCAGAGCAAGTCAGAAAAGGCAGAATCTACTGAGGAGCAAGAAAGTCATAGTCCAGGCCCACTCTTGAAGAGAGCAAGGCGGAATTTGTCCAAGATCACACAGTTGATTAGTTCTTTTAAAGAGTCGTTGCAAAGAGTTCAAAAAGGGTTGTCTCAAGTCAGGAAAAGTTAGTTAGTAGGTCCCAAGCCACCCCAGGATAGAAAGTCAAGGATTTACGGGTCACCTTGAACAGTCTGTAGCAAGGGAGACCAGGCGGGACTCAGTACCTGAAATGGTGAGAAAGCTCCAGCGGGAGCAGTTGTTCCTGGCAGCAGGTGCTTCGTCCAGGGGAAGAGGAGATCTCGACGTGGAGGAAAGCTGGAGGTCGTTGCACTGCCAGGGAAGAAACCTGCCGCAGAGTTTCTCGGTTAAAAGGTACTACCCTTTTATTCGCGGTAGTGGTGAAGCGTGGCTATCCGGCCGCCGGGGTGCTTGGCACGTGCGATTCGACCACGAGACGATCCAGGAAGGCGAAAAAGAGGGCGAACTGGTTATCCCCACCAGCTCAGAGGAAGAAGACTCTCCGGGATGAAGATCTTCTCTGTCGTTGGGAAGTGGTGAGACGGTTCAGCAGGGCTCCGCCGGTGGTGTCGTCGTTGCAGGTCGGCTCAGCTTCTCCCTCTTCGGATTCTTTGGTCCTGTGGCGACTTCTGAAGTTCCAGTCCCCAAAGCCCTGCTTTTATGCAGAAAAACCCCCATTCATCAGTCCTAGCTGTCACTCAAACATGCTAAGTGGTGAGCCTGGTGGCTCACCACTGGGCCAATCACACAAGAGTGCGACTTGAGTTGCCGAGGCAAAAAGTGGAACAAAGGGCTCGACTTGGGTTGGAGTTACAGAGGCGAACATAAACGCCATTTTAAAACCGAGTCCTGGCAAAAAGACCCGACCGGGGAATAAATATTAAATAAATTACCCGCCGGTATCTTTAACATTGCACCAAAAAGTGGTGCGTTTAAAATGAATGGGAAAATCCCATAGGAAATATTCCGGTGGAATATTTCGCGTGGTAACCACTGCCACCAGCCAGAAACTCGACGAGGGGGGACTGCAAAGTGCCCCCTCGAAAAACAGAGCCAGGGGCAATCTAATTACCCCTACCAGTACTTCCACAATATGATGGTTTGTACTGGTTCTGTTCCCAATTTAAGACTAGTAAAGTCAATGGTGACTTTACATGCCTTGGGAGACAGTAGTCAGTCCCAGGGTATGGAGTCTATGTTTGGGGGTCACGATGACACCCCTGTGTTACTGCACTGGGGTTGCTGTGTAACACACTTACCAAAAATACATGAAACCCTATGGAGTAAAGGACCCCATAGCCCATTAAACACACTACAAAGTCAAAGGATATGTGAAATCATGTCTAAGAGTGGGAGAAAAAGAGTCTCACTCTTAGCGGGAGAAAAAAATAAACCCCAAAAATCCAGCAAAGTTGCTGGGGGACTCACTAGGTTTGGGAAATTAGCCTTCACAGAGAATTCTCCCTAACACGCAGCTAAAAGACAATGAGTTAAGTACCCGAAGTCTAAACAGTACTTCTGGTTTGAAGAAGAGTGGTCCAGCTGGATTCTGTTTTGCTACAGCGGTGCAGACCCTGTATTCTTGAGTTTGTCATGGGGGACAAGAGGGAGGACAAGAGGGAGGACAAGAGGGAGGACGTCTGGAGGGCTCCTGTGACTGTACTTGGGAGTTCGTCGGCAGCGACGGGCTCTTTTAGGTGTAGCTGCACTTCGCGCTTTCAGCGCTCAGCAAACAGCACTGTCGCGTATCTCAGATACCGGTTCAGCTTCCTGCACCTGGTGAGGGGACTCGAGCTCCGGTCATCTTGCTTCTGGAGAGTCCTTAGGAGACTCCTGGAGCTTCTAGCCGACTTTCAGACGTTTCACTCGACTACAGATTACTTTGCCCCTGGCATTTGGTTCTTGCAGCAGCAAAGAAGTACATTCAGTCAGGGAAGATGGTCCAGTGGAGTTCGTCTAGGGGTTAGTTGATCCCAATAACCCTAGCTGAGAACTTGTCCCTTCCGGAGCTTCTCTGACGAATTGAAAAAGGAGTTTCAGCACAGTAGCAGGGCTTCACCGGGCAATTCAAAGGTCCATGAGGATGCAGCAAGCTTTGTTCACAGTTTCTTCGTCTGGTCTTTCTCCCAGTGGTCGACTCTGCCTCTAGTCCCAAAGCCCTTGCCTTTTAAGCAGGATTCTTCCATTCATGCACAGCCTAGGCTGTCATTCACACAGCAGGGTGGCTGTCCAGCCAGCCAGCTAATCGGGACTGGTTGCATTCAGGCATTCCTAGAGACAAAGAACAGGGGAGTTTCGGGAACCTCTCTCACATCCTGCCCTTCCAGACACACTGAAGCCAGAGGCAGGCTTCAGGGTTGAAGCCCGCCAAAGGCAAGACCAACAAAGGGCTTGAATCTGTTTCGACGCATAGAGTAAAACCCAAGAAAAGCCTCACAAACGGAAAATGGCAAAAAAAGAAGTCGGGGGCCATTTTGACAAAATGGTCACCCATGGGTGCTGTACTGCAGCTGAGGGTTCAGCCTGCGGTAGAAAAGCACAATGGTAGGAAAAATTAAACCACTGCCACCAGACATTTAAAGTAATGAGGGTAACATAAAAATGTTACATGAGAATTTTGGAAAAGGGGCTACTAAGTAACCCCCCCCCCCCCCAGCACTCCACATAAGATGGGGTGTGCTGGACCTACAAAGAGAAAAGTCAATTTCACTTTACTATTCTTGGAAACTGTAGTTCACACAAGAAAAGGTATTTAAACCTTATGAGAAATCTAAAGGATTTCTCTGTGACACTGCACTGAAGGTGCTGTGTGTCACCATACAAAAAGTAGGTGCCTATGGAGTTCGTCAGACTCCAAAAACAGTGAAAACACAAACTCCAAATCAGGTCAAAACACATGATCGAGTGAGAAAAAGGTCTCTCACTCTACGGTTAAAATTTAAAAGTCCAGCAAAAGAGCTGGGGGTCTCTAAGGTTGATGGGAATTAGCACAGAAATTAGAATTCTCCCTAATGTCGGCAGCGAGTAGAAAGGCACATTCGCATGCACAAAAGTGCGCTGTGCAACCAGAAAACAAAGGCCACAAGTTGGATGCCTTCGGGAAGAAGGTAATTCAAATTGTGGCAACCACAGCTAAGGCGGCTAAATCCTTAGCAATCGTGTCTCGCTATGATAGAGAAATGTGGCACAGGATTTCCCCTTTGCTAGAGCATCTACAGGGCGATAGAAAGAAGCAATGGACCTAATAAAGGAGGGGGCAGAGGCAGCCAATCATAACATAGATATGGCGGTGGAACTGGCCGAAACCAGGTTTAAACAACTCTGAAATGGAGTGGTCATGAGGAGACAAGGCTGGTTAAGGTGCACAGAATTTAGGCAGGATCTCTGGCATAAGGTAGTGGTCATGCCCTTTGAAGGCGATGACCTCTATGGCACCAAGATTGATGAGGCGCTTAAGGCGATAAAAACGGAGACCGACACAGCCTGATCACTCACCAGCTTGCAAAATATGAAAACCATCCGTCCCTTTAGAGGAGCATCAGGAAAAAGTAGTCGAACATATTCCAAAGGAGCATACTACTCCCAGGGATATAAGAGTTCTTTCCAGGGATATAGCAAACCGAAGGCATTCCGTCAATCACAAAGGTTCAGGCAAATAACTAACCCTCAGAGAAGCAAAGAAAGCAATTGCCATGACTATCCTTCGAACAAGTACAAGCGTGGGAAAATGTATCTAATTACGTTCATCAGTGGTGCTGCACAACCATAGACAATTGTGTCCTCCAAACAATCCACTACGGACACCTCCTAGAGTTCGTAAAGGGCCTCCCGCCATGACATCCATTGCACATACTTAGTCACCTAAATGTGCTTACCTAAGAAGTGAAGCAAATGCTACAGAAAAAAAGCCATCGAAAGGGTGCCAAAAAGGACGTGGGGTGTGCTCACGTTACTTCGTGGCCAAAAAGCTAAATGGCAAGTGGCGTCTGATATTGGACCTATGCAGTCTCAAATAATTCATAACAAGGCATAAGTTCTAAATGATAATGCTCCAACGAGTAATCGCTACCATTCGGCAGAACGACTTCCTGGGGTCCCTAGACCTGTGGGATGCCTACTTCCACATTCCTGTACACCCCATACACAGGAAGCATCTAAGGTTTGTGGTAAACAACCGTTACCAGTTCTGAGTACTGCTGTTCGGCCTGAATTCAGCACCAAGAACATTTACCGAGTGCCTAGCACCCATCCCAGCGGCTCTCCGCAGGAAAGGTCACCATGCCTATCCATATTTAGACTGGTTAATAAGAGCGCCATCATTCACCAAGGCCCAACACCATATCATATACAGTGCAGACGCTCCAGCGGTTGGCGTTTTCTATAAACTACAAAAAACTTTCACTGAAGCAGTCCAAGATATTGTTTTTTTCTAGGGAAAGCACTTTTGCCACACAGAAGCAAACGGTACAACCCTCGTCCCAGAGAATAGACACATTGCTTGCACTAATACCAACTCTCAAACCAAGGCGTTTTGTTTTGATACACAAGTGCATGCGTCTTCTGGGCACAATGTCATCATGCATCCCACTGATATCGAAGTGCAGGCTTTACATGCGGCCGCTACAAGAATTTGTAGCCAAAAACTGGTGTCAGTTTCTTGGGAGCACAAAATCTTCATAACTCCGACCATTGTGTGCAAGCTGCAACGGTGGACAGACCAGAGCAACCTGGCCATGGGGAACCCGTTCCAGGAACCTACGTCCTCACAAAACAATGACCACAGATGTGTCAATGACATGCTGGGGGGCACACATCAATCACCTACACATCTGAGGCCTGTGGACACCAGAAGAAACCATGATGTACATCAATGTGCTGGAATTAAGAGCAGTTCGATGGGCCCTCAAGTCCTTCCTGCCAGTACTGCAGGGACTTACTGTCAAGATACTAACAGACAACACAACCACAATGTTTTATATCTGAAAACAAGGGGGTACAAAGTCAACATCATCATCACAAGAAGCCCAACGCATTTGGACATGGGCGATAGCCAAGCAGATGAGCCTACAAGCATTCCACCGGTCGGAATTCCAGAACAGCATAGTAGACTATCTAAGCAGGCAATCGGCGCAGTCGCATGAATGGGAGATCAACTATGAACAACTGCAAAAGGTGTACAGACGATGGAGCCGGCCATAGCCCTATTTAAGTCAGCCAGCAACAGAAAATGCCCAGTTTCTGCAAGCAGAACCCTGCAGACCTGGTCCAAGGGAGATGCATTCTCGTTCCCATGGATGGGCCTCTTTGCCTACGCATTTCCTCCCATTCCGATTATACATCCGACAATCTAGAAGATCATGACACACCCGTGCGAAGTCTTTCTCACTGCGCCGGATTAGCTACAACAAACGTGGTACTCCTATTACAGCTCACAGTACATTGGCCGGTAAGGCTGTCAAGACAATCGGACATCATCTCTCAGGATCACGGAGGAATCCTAGACCACGATCCGCAATCCCTGCAGTTAACAGCGTGGCTCCTGACTACGCAGAGTTTGAACAGTTAGTTATCCCGCAGGACTGTAGGAAGGTTCTACAGGCAGCTAGGTTGCCTGCTACGGACCGCTCATATCTGCTCAAGCGGAAAAGATTATGTAGTTGGTGTCGGGCACAAGAAAAGCTCAAACCTCTTCACGCAACACCTGAGCAACTGCTACCATACCTACTCTCTTTGGCAGAAGAGGGTCTCAATCCCACATCCATCAAAGTACATTTAGCGGCTATTACAAGATACACAAGAAAAAGGAATTCAACACCGTTATTTAGCGATACACTGGTCAAACACTTCCTAAAGGGGCGTTTTAGAGTCTTCCCTCCATCTGAACCGACTCCGCCAGACTGGAGTCTAAATACGGTACTCATGGGGCTCATGAAGAAGCCATTTAAACCACATGCCACGGCCAGAATGAAATGACTGCCCTGGAAGTGTGCCTTTCTAGTGGTGATTATGTCAGCGAGGAGAGTCTCTGAGCTGCAGGCACTAGCAGTGAAGGATCCATACCTACGCTTCCGGAAGGATAAGGTGCTACTAATGACCAACCCGAAGTTCATTCCCAAGGTGCCAACTGATTTCCACAAACACATCAGCATAGCACTGCCTGTGTATTTTCCACAGCCCACTTCACCCACAGAGGTGGCGGTGCACTGTTTAGACGTCAAAAAAGGCCATCAAATACTACTTGCACAGTACAAGGCCAATTGGGAAGTCCGCACAACTTTTTGTAGCTTTCGGTCCAGCAAACCGAGGAAAAGCAATATCCAAGCAGAGTTTATCCAGATGGATTACGTCAGCTATTTCTATCACTCACAAGTAGGAAGGGCGCTCCAAGGTATGCCACGGGCGTACTCTATGCGAGCCACGGCAGTGTCGGCCGCACTATGGGCAGGAGTGCTCCTCAAAGACATTTGCCGGGCGGCCACCTGGAAGGTGTCCTATACTTTCACCAGACACTACTGTTTGGCGAGGCAGCATGCAGAGGTGTTTAAATGGGAAGAGCGGTTCTGCAGCGTCTGTTCCAATATGTTAGGAGCCCTTTTTACCTGCCTGCAACCACCTATTCAATACTTCTTTACAATCTATTCACAGCATATGAATCTATCAAAGATCCAATGCTGGAGTAGTACGTTGCTTACCAGTAAATCCTGTTCTCCAGCATTGGGATCTTTCATAGATTCACATACTTCCACCCCGGCCAGGTAAAAGGACTCTACTACAAAATCCAATGTGACTGGTCAGAATCTGAGGAAAGCTGGGGAGGAGGAGCCTGATACTCGATGTCCCATTGGATGGGACCAATACACCCATAACAAAGTGGATAGCATACAAAATGCACTAAAGTATTAGTTAAGAGTATACCTATAAGGTGACCAAGGATTCCCAGCTTGATGCTGGGGAATATTCACAGCATGTGAAACGATGAAAGATCCCAATGCTGGAGAACAGGAGTTACAGGTGTTAGGCAGAAACCTGTGCAGTTCCCTCTGGGACCACCGCAAAAGATTTAGGACTACAGGTGTTTGGCAGTAAACCCACTTGGTAGCAGTCTGTACCACACAGATTCACTTGGTAGCTGTGGCTGAGCAGTCAGACTTCCCTCAAGAAGAGTTAGGCAGTATACAGAGTATTCACAATAGGTCAAGAGGACACAGTAGAACAAGCAAACACTGACCAGGGCTTGGTGTAAAAGAGATATAATTATTTATTTAAAACCACATCTAGAAAAACACACAGGCACTAATAGTAAGCAATTCAAAAACACGGTCACTAAAAGATATACACTCCCTTAAAAGAATATTAGACAAGTCTTAAGTAAAGCCCCACTTATTTTCAGACACCGGTGAGCGCTTAACGTAGATGGCACTCTAATAGTTTGTTTTAAAAAGGGAGAGAAAAGCAGAGAACAAGTTGAAACAGATCCCAACACTTTTACCAGAACATAACAAGAGAGGAAGGCAAAGTAAAACCGTGACGTTAGAGTTCAAGAGGCCGGATCCACTTTGAGGATCCACACGAAATGTGTCCAGGGTCACACGGTTGCAGTGCACAAAAGTCTTGTAAAGGTTCAAAAAGGAGTTGGACCAAAGAAAGGGACCAGTTAGAGGGTCAAGGCGGCCAGCCCAGTCCAGAAGGTTAAGGGGTTATTATTACCTTGTAGCAATCTTTAGAAAGGGAGGCCTGGCGGACACAGTACCTTAAAGTGGTGAGAATGCTCCAGTGGGGGCAGTTGTTCCTGGCAGCGGATGCAAGTTGGTGCTTTGTCCGGGGGAAGAGAGGATCTCGTCGTGGAGGAAGACAGGAGTCCGTTACACTGCTAGGGAAGAAACCAGCCGCAGAGTTTCTCAGGTACAAGGAGTCGTCCGGTGTTTCGCGGTTCAGGGGTGAGTGGCTATCCGGCTGCCGGGGTGCTTGGCACGGGCAGTTCGACCACAAACCGGGCTGGGGTGCGAAGAAAGAAAGGTAAACTGGTTGTGCCCACCAGTCAGGGGAAGAAGCCTCTCCAGCCGGGAGATCTCTGTCGTCGGGAAGTGGTGAGTCGGTTCTGCAGGGCTCCACCGGTGGTGTCGTCGTGGTAGGTCGGCTCAGTTTCTCCCTCGTCGGATTCTCAGGTCCTGTGGCGACTTCTGAAGTTCCAGTCCCCAAAGCCCTGCTTTTATGCAGCACACCCCCATTCACTCAGCCTAGCTGTCACTCAAACATGCTAAGTGGTGAGCCGGCCGGCTCACCACTTGGGCGAATCACACAAGAGTGCGACTTGAGTTACCAAGGTAACTCAGTCCAGGGTGCCTAAACCCCCTCCCACACCCCCTGTGGTATCCAGACAGAGTGGCACCACTTTTGGGGGCTTCTGTGGAACAAAGGGCTCGACTTGGGTTGGAGTCACAGAAGAGAACACAAACGCCATTTTAGAATCGAGTCTTGGCAAAAAATACCAACCGGAGAATTAATATTAATTCAATAAACCGGCGGTATGTTCGAGGCTATGAGAATTAAATAAAGTTGGTAGCCTCGAACAATGGGAAAATCCCATAGGAAAATATTTGCGGTCGAATATAAAAAGTAGTTTCCACTGCCACCAGCCAAAACTCGATCAGGGGGGACGGAGACGTGCCCCCTCGACTAACAGACCCCAGGGCAATCGAATTGCCCTGACCAGTACGTCCACAATATGATGGTTTGTACTGGTTTCTGTTAATAATTTGGGACTAGTAAAGCCAATGGTGACTTTACATGCCCTGGGAGACAGTAGTCAGTCCCAGGGTATGGAGTCTATGAGACCCTGTGGAGTAAAGGACCCCATAGCCCATAAAAAACATTACCAGTCAAAGGAATACCATAAATCATGTCCAAGAGTGGGAGAAAAAGAGTCTCACTCTTGGCAGGAGGAAAAAACAAACTCCAGAAATCTAGTAAAGCTGCTGGGGGACTCACTAGGTTAGGAAATTCAGCCTAAAGAGAGAATTCTCCCTAACAACAGGTAAGCAACTTACTCCATCCCCTGTAGAGCATACATGTCCTACTTAGAGGACATTTATGACGAGGAGGGGAACCCAGTTCCATTGGTGTTTGAGCCCCTCTACGCTAGGAAAGTCTGGGACTTCCCGGAAGAATTGTTTGGGGAACAACTGGACTTGGTGGACCTTGAGGTCGACTTACAGGAGGCAAGTGTCCTGGACAACTCGCCAGAAGCAGACATGCTCCCTACTGCCGCCCTGGGCAAATCACAGGCCGTTTTTCAGTTGATGATGATGCTGGAACACCTTAGGGTTGTCAGCCCCTTCACGTCCCAAGGTACAGTACGAGCTTACTGACATCCTGGACAAGAGTCCATAAAAGGAGAAACTTTTGCCTTTTCAATCGGCAGTCGAATGGCCAGTGCTGGAACTGTCGGCCAAACTGGCTTCAGTCGTCATTGGACCACATGCTGCCAAAGAAGCACAGGCCAGGACCCAAGGTTCCCTTCTGCCCATGCTTACCTGAAAGCTTAGCGGTACAAGCCACTACAGCAAACTTTAAGACCATGGGCCTCGTTCAGAGGTTGGCGGTAAGGGGTTAACGGCCATGGTAAGGCTGCCGGTGCCGTTAACTCTTTACCGCAGCATTATGTGGGATGTTTTTACCCATGCATCCGAGCCCTACCAAAAAAAAAAAAAAACTTGTGCATTATTGGCATTGAAAACATCATGATGGCCAGAGCTTCCCAGAAAATGCACAGGGAAATGCATGAAGAATAGGCTGCCACCCATTTTTGCCGATGTTATGGGCACAGAAGGGCACTGCCTAAAACCACCATGGGCTACCCACACAGTAGCCTGAAACCATAGGGAATGGCAATGCTGATTGCCAAAAGCACCCTAGAACTGTGGGGAATTCATTTTGTTAAATCCCAAAAATGGTTGCATTACCAGTACTCACCACTATCAGAAAGCCGGCGTTTTAAAACAACACCAGACATTTGTGTAAAACTGAATAAATGAACCCAAAGCAGGCCAAAGAAAGACTTACTAAGAGGTGGATACAATGTAAAGTTATATTCTGAAGTGACTTGAAGGTTTATAACAAGACTGGCTGAGCTCTGCAGGTCTGCAGCGGCTTAAACTGAAACTGGATTTAAAATTACCAAAAATCGAAATGTGTAAATAAACTGAGGGACAGACTTGTGACTGCCACATAGTTTGTCATTGTTAAAATGTCATAGTTTTGAACTTAGAATCGGCATTCCAGCTGCATGTGTAAAAATTGTTAGTTTTATTTGAATGCAGAAAACTGGGTAACTAAAAGTGACAGTAGCTGGGGCCTGGCTTAAGGAACTGGATTCTGCCCGACAACTTCCCCCTAATTGGAGTGAAACTGGATCCACAGTAGTTCTCAGGCCTGGCTGCATTCTGAGGGGAGGTTACACCTCTCTGATTGAATTACCAAGGGACTGCTAGAGACTAAACAAAGGACCCAGGCAGAGGGTTTATTGGGGGGAGGCCATAAATGGCTTCCTCTTGAACAATGGGCCTTCCAGGGCCCAGGCAGATGGTTTATTAGGGGGACCGTAAAATAGCTTCCACTTGGCAGAAGCTGGGGGGGGGGCAGGGTCTCTGAGCTTGGCAGAAACTGGATAAACTGGTTTCTACACCATGTGACCTGAAAAGAAACACCCCTGTTGGCCAGAATATGATTCTAAGAAAGATGTAGAACTCACAGTGCAGACTTGTCAAAATTATTTAAATGATACCATAATTCTTGTGAATTTTCTGTGCACGTTTTAAGACGCGTTGGGAATTTGTGTGATGTTCTGGGGCGAAACCCCGCTATTTATGGATACTACAGACTCTGTGTTTAAGCTAGAGACATGGGAATTTACTGGAGTATGTAAGGACAGGCCGTGTATATGTGTATAATTTTTAATGAAGAACCAAGGTTGCATAACCCACTAAAATCGAAAATAAGTTGCCATTTTTGAATGCAAGCCCTCAGGAAGAGCAGAGTTTGAACAGAGTATACCTCATGTGATAGGTAATATGTACATGCAATGACAAACCACTATGTATTTGAGAAATGTGTATTTTGATCAAATATAGATTTGTGTGCAATTTGACAGGGGAGTGTCCTTTCTGCAAGCCATTAAATGACATCATTCTGACACACAATCCTGCTCTCCAGTGAGAACGCAAAGAATTCTCCAACCTATCAGAACTCTGAAGGGGTTGGGCCTAGAAAGCTAGCCTCTCCACCCACTTTCAAAACACATAAAAAGAGACTGCTGGGACAGGTAGAGAGATTCAATTCCATTTGCTGCGGAGCATGCTGACCGACGACTTCACATCCAGAGATCCTACACTTAGACTTCCAAGCTAAACAGAGACTACAGAACTTTGAACCAAGAAGGCCCACTGCAAGCAAAAGTATTTGTCAGCAGGCCCAAAAGTCATTTGCAGACTATTCACCGCCGGACCCAGGTGTTGATTCTGGCCTGAAACCCTGTGCCAGAAAGATCCAGAAGCAGTGCTGTACCCAGAGAAAGCAGAGCAGTATCCAGAACCAGAGGCCAGAGATCCAGAGTGACCCAGACCGCTGTTAGCAGAACCAGAGAGCTGACCCAGATCACTGTGAAGTGCCGAGACCAGAACCGGAGTCCAGTCCAAAACCTAACCAGATCCATGTGGAGGCCTATTTCAAAATATATTGTGAGTACCTAGCAGAACTGTGCAGAACCAATCTCTTAGTTAAAATAATATAATTCAATCTATTTTAATCTAACCAGAACTGCCTCCTAACTGTCGCCTGTCATTTTCTAGCTGCAAGCTGTAACCTGTCGCTTTCAACTTTTAAAATTTCAAATCCGAAAAACTACCTTTATTTAATCATCCGTATCTCTGGAACCGTTTGTGCTAGGAACTGTGTTTAACTTTCCTCTGAAAGCTTAGAATCTCAGCTTTTCAACAAGCCTAGAAGCGACTTGCTACTCCTTATACTTTTTCCGTAATCGTGATTCACGCATTCGCGAATTGTGCCGCGATTCGCGATTTGGTTAAAAATCCAGCCACGTGTGAAAACAGCAGCTTCCTTGCTTTCCTTTGCCAAAAATTCGTGTAACCTGCTAGTTACTCCTAGATCCTTGCTAAAGTGAGCCTGAACTCATCCCAAGTATATTTCACTCACCCTGAACCTCCTAAAGGGAATTAAAACCATTTTCAGCATATTCCTCACTTCATTGCCAGCACATATAAAAGAATTTTGGGCCTGTGTTTCAAACTTCTGTAGTCTAAGCTTGCTTGGGTGAACTGAATTACATTTGATTGCATTTCTAAGAACTGTGTGCTGTCCTCTTCATTTACTTACATTGCATAAGCGGGGGAGTGGATTGCCAGAGAAAAGTGATTACATTGTTTTGTTGAAATCATATTGAGTATTTTCTGTATTGCATTTTCATTCAACATTGCATCCATCTGAAACTAGATAAAGCATTCTCTACCACCTTATTCTTCTGTTCCTATTCCCAAGCGTGCTACCTCATCCTTTATACTACTCCTGGGTAATCAAATCAGTTTATTAGTAGAACATTACCCATTGTTGTTAACTGCTCATGTTCTGAAGTGTGATATTAATTATTAATTTATTATAAGGTGTGATATATATATATATTGTTTACATTCTCAAATAAACTGTTTAAACTTGCAAAACAGAACTACTTCTTGGCTCAGTGGGATCAGGGGGGTTCCAAGAGAGGGGTGTTATATAGGGGTAGTCATCCAGAACTCATGAACTGGACATAAAGATATATCAATAAGGGTTTCCATTCAGTATCCCAGACTAGGCATTGACTTAGCTGTAGTGCTGGATTGAATCCTCTTACAATTACGAGGTCCTTTAGCGGTTCCCACTAAGGGCAGCTGGTTTTACCAGGCGCCCTTAGTGGGAGCCGCTAAAGGACCAGGGAGCGATCAACGGGCCCGTTATTAACGGCCCCGTTGTTAGCTCCCTCCCCATTCCCATTGAGCCCTATGGGGGCTCGAATGGGAATGGAGATGGGTTCCCTGAATGGGGAAATACCGGGTCCTCCAAGGTGGGAATGGCCTTGTATTTCCCCATTCAGGGAACCAGGATCCAGTATGCGGTATGGGAGTAGCCATGGCGCTAATAGCACCATGGCTACCTCCATACTCGTAATGCCCCCCATGTCTTTGACTCTAACACCTCCACTGTGCCCTCTGCATCCCCAAGCACAAAGCCTGTTTGAAGTGGACTTCCGCTATCGGTTCCGTGTGGGAGGCAGAATATCCCTGTTTGGGGAGAAACACAAAGATACCTCCTCGATGCCTGGGCCTTACAGGTCATAGAGCAGGGGACTGTAAGGCTCACCTGATTCCCGCAGAGGCGCCGGTCTTGACTGGGTGAATGACGTATCTTCAAAGGTGATGTGTAACACACGGTTGGCTCTTTGGGCTGGACCTCTGTGCACTGTATGTCTGACTTGAAGAGTAAGATGTCTGCAGATAGAAAATATGGGATTAATGAACTGGGGTTATTGGGTGCCTCTCTCCTCTTTCTCTTCTCCTGTAGAACCCCAAAGGTTAACACCCTCACCTTAGGTAAGTGAACGCCGAGCTCTCCATCTGCCTCGGGGCAGGGTGCCGTAACCAGTTTCTTCACTGGATAAGGGTGCAGGCCTCTTGACCTCAGAGGACTGCTGTCCGTCGTTAACTGCACGAACGGTAAGTTCTGGGCACTTCAAATGTCTTAAAAGTCTTTTGTAATGATATCTCTTGTTTTGCAGGGTTCCGGCGATGGCGGATGGCGGGCTGATGAGAGTTGAGGATCGAACCCGCGTGAGGAATAGAAGCGCCTGGAAGCACGTAAGTAAGCGCTTGTAGCCTGCTTCACGATGCGCACTAACTGTCCCTTTTATCTTGCAGGTACAAGTTCGGAGCTTTAGAGAAGCTGAAGGGTGCTGGAATACCCACTGGATTCGGCGTGGGAAGGAGTAATGGCACGTGAGTAATAAAGTTGCCCAATGTCTTTAAACGCACCTTCTTTTGTCTTTCAGATGCGGGATGCAGCGCCGAAGGCCTCTGGAGCGTGCGAAGAGCTGGTAAGCTTTTGTCTTTCAGATGCCGGAATGCAGTGCGAAGACCTCCGGAGCATGCGAAGAGTAGGTAAGCCTTTGTCTTTCAGATGCCGGAATGCAGCGCGAGGCGTTGGTGACAGCCGATGGACCAGGTAAGAGATGCGCTGCCACTGAAGACCGTAGTGCTAACCTGTTCTTTCTTTGTCTTTACAGGTGCTGCTGAAGACTGGATTCCAGGATGGTAAGCCTTTGTTCCCTTAGGCCCAGGATCAGAAGCAGAAGACACGATGAGCGTTCTGCTGCAGAGAATGCAGAATAACGCAAAGCAAGATTCATCCATCGGGTGTGGTTTAAATAGCCTCCTGTAGTGCTTAGGAGTCTCCTTCCACAGCCACGCCTAGGTAAGAAAAGGGTTCCTGCTTTCCAGAAGAGTTCCAGTGTTCTGAACCTAGGGAGTGGCTCCTGCCCCACCCAACAGGAAAAGTAGTCCCAAACAGAAGAGGATCAGGGGTTCAACTGGCAGGTAAGTAAGCAGCATGGTCTGCTGCAGGTAAGTCCACCCAAGCATTATGAGCCCGGCGCTTCCAGCGCTGGGACTGGGCATCTTTATGAGCCTGGTGCCACTGGCGCCAGGACAGGGTCCAAAAGATCCCAATTGGGACTGGCTGGCACTCGGAACCGGGGTTATGGGTCTGCTTCCAAGGGAGTCGGGCAAGTCCTGATCTTTTGGAAGCAGAGATCATGACAGCACCCCCCCTCAAGGCCCATCCCAAACCAGGCTTCTCCGGGGGTTTGGGCTTGTTAGGAAATGTTTGATGAAATCTTTTGATTAGACGAGGCGCGTGGACATATTCTGCAGGTTCCCAGGATCTTTCTTGGGGACCGTAGCCTTTCCAGTCAATCAGGTAAAATAGTTTAGATTTGGAGATCTTGGAATCCAGGATGCTTTTGACTTCAAACTCGAGTTCTCCATCAACTAGAATAGGTTTTGGAGATGTAGTTAGTCGGGTTTGAGGTTGCACGGGTTTTAATAGAGAGACGTGGAAGACCGGATGTATCTTCATGTGAGGGGGCAAGTCCAACTTGACCGCTACTGGATTTACTATGGTAGTGATGGAATAGGGACCCAGGTATCTTGGGTTGAATGTGCGTGGTCCTTTTAGAGGTAGATATTTGGTGGATAACCAGACTTGATCTCCTACTTGATATTGGGGGGCTTCCTTCCGATGTTGGTCTGCTCCTTTCTTGTATTGTTGTTTAGCCCTTTGAAGGTGAGAAACGGCTTCCTTAAAGGCTTGGGTGATTGTAGAATGCAGGTGGTCTACTGCTGGTGTTCCAAGATCTTGGAGTGGATCCAACTCCGAGGTTCGAGGGTGACTACCATATAAAAGAAAAAACGGGGTCTTCCCAGTTCCCGAGTGGACAGAGTTATTGTAGGCATATTCGGCTATCCAAAGGATATCTTTCCAAGTTTTTTCAGTTTGTTGTAGCATGCAGCGCAAATACTGTTCAAGAGTTTGATTGGTCCTCTCGGTTTGTCCGTCGGTTTGAGGGTGGTGGCTGGTCGAAAGTCTCACATCAATTTGAGCCGACCGACAGCAACTTCACCAAAAATGAGAAATAAATTGACTACCTCGATCCGAAATTAGAACTGAAGGAAAACCGTGCAGTCGGACGATGTTTTCGAGAAATTCTCGGGCCAGAGTTGCTGCTGTTGGTAAGCCTTTGAGTGGAATGAAATGCGCCATCTTGGAGAATAGGTCCACGATTACTAGGATCGTATTGTATCCGGAGCATGGAGGTAGATCGGTGATGAAGTCCATAGAAAGCGTATGCCAAGGGCGAGGCGGGATGTCAATAGGGCGTAAGAGGCCGGCTGGTTTTTCCTTTTGACTCTTGTTTTGGGCGCATACACCACAGGACAGTATAAAGTCTCTGATATCTTTTTTCCAAGACGGCCACCAGAAGTAGCGCTTGATCTTTTCCGAGGTCTTCGTCATACCGTGATGTCCTTCCATTAAAGAATCGTGATAACAAGAGATTACCTTTTTCTGTAAATCTGTGCTGGGCAGGTATAACCGTTCTTGGAAATATAATAGGTTGTCCTTCACCGTAAAGTCCTTTCCCTGCAGATGCCAATTCTGTATGTCTGCTGGAGTTACCAGTAGCCTGGCTTTATCCTTAACTTCCTCTATGGATTGTGTGGCGATTACACCTAGAATTCTTTGTTCGGGAATGATAGGTACAGGTTTAGGATTGATCAAATGTTCTTCCACTCACATCCGAGAAAGGGCATCAGCTTTACCGTTTTTTGTACCAGGTCGATAGGTAATTATGAAGTCAAACTCGGCAAAGAATAGTGCCCAACGGAGTTGCCTAGAGGATTGAGCTTTTGCGGTTTTCAAATATTGCAGGTTTCGGTGATCTGTAATCACAGTAACGGTGTGTCGGGCCCCCAGAAGATAATGCCGCCAAGCCTTAAAGGCGGACTTGATAGCTAGAAGTTCCTTATCAGTAATAGTGTAATTGATTTCAGGAGGCGAGAATTTGCGGGACCAAAATGCCACGGGATGCAACTGATTGGTTACTGGGTCCTTTTGTGATAGAACTGGCCCCCATGGCAAGGCTCGAAGCATCAGTTTCAACGATGTAGGGGAGTTCTGGGCGAGGATGTTTTAAGATCGGTGCAGAGATAAATCTAGTCTTCAAATTCTGGAAAGCTTGTTCCGCCTCGGTAGACCATTCAAAACGTTTGTTTTTCTTTAACAAGGCGGTGATGGGCTGGACTATTCGAGAGAATTCGGGGATAAACCTGCGGTAAAAGTTAGCAAAGCCTAACATGCTTTGAACACCTTTTACGGAGGATGGCGATGGCCATTTGAGAATTGCATCGACCTTCTTTGAATCCATACGCACTCCGCTAGGTGATAATATGAATCCCAAGAATTCAACTTCAGTCACGTTGAAAACACATTTTTCCAACTTAGCGAAAAGTTTGTGTTGACGCAATCTCTCGAGGACCATTTTCACGTGTTTCCGATGTTCAGTTTCCGATGAAGAATAAACGAGGATGTCGTCAATGTAAACAACAACACACACATCTATGAGCTCTCTGAGGACATCGTTCATAAAATATTGAAAGGCGGCCGGGGCATTGCAAAGTCCGAAGGGCATGACCTGATATTCAAATAGCCCATACTTGGTGCGGAAGGCCGTCTTCCATTCATCGCCCTCTTTTACTCGTACCAAGTGGTAGGCTCCTCTAAGATCCAGCTTTGTATATATGCATGCTTTTCTGACTTGGTCCAGGAGTTCAGGGATCAAAGGTAACGGATATCTATTCTTAACGGTGATCTGGTTCAGGGCGCGATAATCTATACAAGTTCTAAGGTCCCCTTCTTTTTTTGGATCGAAGAACAAAGCTGAGGAAGCAGGGGACTTGGAAGGACGAATAAACCCATTCGCTAGGTATTGATCCAGGTATTGTCGGAGGTGAAGATTCTCAGGCTCGGTGAGGGCATAAATTCTACTACAAGGAGGAGTAGATCCAGGTATCAGGTCTATCTGGCAGTCATAAGACCTATGAGGAGGTAGAGAGTTAGCCTGATCCTTCCGGAAAACATCTTGGAATTCTAGGTATTCAGGAGGTAACTGAGGAGCCTCCGAGGAAATTGCTGCCAGTGCAACACCAGGTCGAGGGTGACAAGTAGAGACACATTCCGGAAACTGAACCGTTCTTGCTCGCCAATCGATCTGAGGATTGTGCTTCTCTAACCAAGGAATTCCTAGAATAATCTGGAACTGAGGGGCCTTGATCACATCGAACACGATCGTCTCATGGTGTCCATCTTGACTTACTAGCGTCACTTCTTGGGTGGTATGCGTTACTGGTCCGGAGGCTATCTCCGTACCATCCACCGTAGTAATGACGTCCTTTACAGCCTTTGGACAAAGAGTCAGATTCATCCTCAAAACCATTTCATGATCCACATAATTGCCGATGGCACCGCTGTCGATGTAAGCTTCAATCGCATGTAATCGATCCGGATGTTCAGGGCTAATGAGGACCATAGGTATCACGAAATGCGAGGTCACGGAACTGGTTTTAACGCTCGGCAAGAGGACCTCTATTCTTGTCGGGCGAGGTCGTTTCCCTGCTCAGAGTTTGTCACCCTGGTAACTGCAGCTCCTACTGCCTTCTTGGCTGGTTTCACCGGACAGTCTCGAAGAAAGTGCCCCGAGTTTCCGCAATAGAGGCATAATTGCAGCTGTTTTCTCCTTTCCCGCTCCTTTTGTGTTAGTGGTCCTTTCAGGCCCCCTATTTGCATGGGTTCCCCGGAGTCTACTCCTTTGGTAGGAGTTGGTGGTTTGGAAAATACTCGAGCATCAAACTTGGAACGATCGGCCTTCCTGTTCTGCAGTCTGTGGTCAATTTGAACGACTAAGTCAATATAGTCCGAACAGTCTTGCGGGGGATTCACTATTTGGGCGAACACATCTTTCAGCTCTCCACGTAGACCTCTATAAAACAGCGTAATCCTTTTGTCCTCAGGCCATCGAGTTTCCACTATCAGTCTGTTGAAAGACGCAATATAAGCCAAAAGGTCTTGATTACCCTGTCGCAATGAAAGGAGCTCATTGTCCAAGGCCTGCCCCTGTGAATGTCTTGCAAACAGTTTTTCCATACTGAGCTGAAAAGCTTGAAAATCATGGAGAACCGGATCATCTTGATTAACTAGAGGGATCGACCAGTCTGCCGCATTGCCACTAACGTACGAAAGCACGAAAGCTACCTTAGCTTGATCAGTTGGAAAGGCTGCTGGCCGGCATAAGAAGTGCAACCGGCACTGATTAATAAATACTGCAAACCTCTTTGGGTCACCAGAAAATCATTCGGGCGGAGCCAGAGGTACATTCCCAGGTAGGTTGATCTGCACTGGGTTCGTAGAGGATGTTGAAGGAAGATTTGCCCCTGATGCGGGTAACGGAGTTTGTCCGGCTTGTGACTGTAGCAATTGTCTAGCGAGATCGTCTGTTCGCTCCTTGGAAATAATCAGTTCCCTTCTTAGAGCATTCGTTTCCTGACGGGCTGCATGCACTTCTGCTCTTAGTTCCCCAAGTAACTGGGCTAGCTGGTCGGTATCCGAGGTTTCCATAGCGCCTGGGTGGGAGTTTTGCAATAGGCTTTGCGTTCTGTAACGCTCACCTGATTCCCGCAGAGGCGCCGGTCTTGACTGGGTGAATGCCGTATCTTCAAAGGTGATGTGTAACACACGGTTGGCTCTTTGGGCTGGACCTCTCTGCACTGTATGTCTGACTCGAACAGTAAGATGTCTGCAGATAGAAAATATGGGATTAATGAACTGGGGTTATTGGGTGCCTCTCTCCTCTTCCCTTTCTCTTCTCCTGTAGAACCCCAAAGGTTAACACCCTCACCTTAGGTAAGTGAACGCTGAGCTCTCCATCTGCCTCGGGGCAGGGTGCCGTAACCAGTTTCTTCACTGGATAAGGGTGCAGGCCTCTTGACCTCAGAGGACTGCTGTCCGTCGTTAACTGCACGAGCGGTAAGTTCTGGGCACTTCAAATGTCTTAAAAGTCTTTTGTAATGATATCTCTTGTTTTGCAGGGTTCCGGCGATGGCGGATGGCGGGCTGATGAGAGTTGAGGATCGAACCCGCGTGAGGAATAGAAGCGCCTGGAAGCACGTAAGTAAGCGCTTGTAGCCTGCTTCACGATGCGCACTAACTGTCCCTTTTATCTTGCAGGTACAAGTTCGGAGCTTTAGAGAAGCTGAAGGGTGCTGGAATACCCACTGGATTCGGCGTGGGAAGGAGTAATGGCACGTGAGTAATAAAGTTGCCCAATGTCTTTAAACGCACCTTCTTTTGTCTTTCAGATGCGGGATGCAGCGCCGAAGGCCTCCGGAGCGTGCGAAGAGCTGGTAAGCTTTTGTCTTTCAGATGCCGGAATGCAGTGCGAAGACCTCCGGAGCATGCGAAGAGTAGGTAAGCCTTTGTCTTTCAGATGCCGGAATGCAGCGCGAGGCGTTGGTGACAGCCGATGGACCAGGTAAGAGATGCGCTGCCACTGAAGACCGTAGTGCTAACCTGTTCTTTCTTTGTCTTTACAGGTGCTGCTGAAGACTGGATTCCAGGATGGTAAGCCTTTGTTCCCTTAGGCCCAGGATCAGAAGCAGAAGACACGATGAGCGTTCTGCTGCAGAGAATGCAGAATAACGCAAAGCAAGATTCATCCATCGGGTGTGGTTTAAATAGCCTCCTGTAGTGCTTAGGTGTCTCCTTCCACAGCCACGCCTAGGTAAGAAAAGAGTTCCTGCTTTCCAGAAGAGTTCCAGTGTTCTGAACCTAGGGAGTGGGTCTTGCCCCACCCAACAGGAAAAGTAGTCCCAAACAGAAGAGGATCAGGGGTTCAACTGGCAGGTAAGTAAGCAGCATGGTCTGCTGCAGGTAAGTCCACCCAAGCATTATGAGCCCGGCGCTTCCAGCGCTGGGACTGGGCATCTTTATGAGCCTGGTGCCACTTGCGCCAGGACAGGGTCCAAAAGGTCCCAATTGGGACTGGCTGGCACTCGGAACCGGGGTTATGGGTCTGCTTCCAAGGGAGTCGGGCAAGTCCTGATCTTTTGGAAGCAGATATCATGACAGGGACTGCCTCTCTTTTGGCCTTTGCCCTGTAGACTATCCCCCATGCCAAGAACCCTGGCCTCTGGAACCCCTCATGCTGGAGGAAATTAGTCTGCTTCTGCAAAGGGGGACAAAGAACTGGTATCCTGCTTGGAACGAGGCAGGGGTTGATGCTCGTATGTTCTGGTGCCTAGGAATGACTGCAGTCTAAGAGCAATTCTGGATCAATGACTTCTAAACTTGTACTTCTGTAAGGACAAGTTCAAGATGGTCACGCTAACCAAGATCCACCAGGCCCTGGGCATGAATGACTGGCCAGCCTCCAGGGATCTCCAGGATGCTAACTACGGAAAGTATCTGAGATTCAAAGTAGGGAGCTGTTGCTACCAGTTCAAGGTCCTATCTTTTGGACTTTCTTCGTCACCCAGGGTTTTCACCAAGCTGCTTGCAGTGGTGCTTGCTTGCCTTCTAGGGCTTCCCAAAGTCCTCTGGGCCTCTGATGTGTCTTGTTCCACACAGTCTCTCTTGGGTGTCTGTCCCTGTGCAATGTTCAGGTTTCTCGGGCTCCTGTAACCCTCTTGGTTTCCCCAACTTCTTATAATAATATTGCTTGGTTTTCAAGAGCTCCCTGAAGCCCTCTTACCCTCCGATATGCTTAATTTAGCAGGATCTTGATTGGGCACCTGCCAGTGTCCAGCGTTCTGTTTTTTGTGGGCTCCCATAACCCTTTTGACAGCCCCAGAATCGTGTATCACTTGTATTTCTAGGGCTTCCCGAAGCCCTCTGCACCTGTGAAATGGTTCATTCAGCAGGGTCTCAATGGGGCACATGCCCATGTCCAGCGTTCAGGTTTTCCAGGGTCCTGTAACCCTCTTGTCTTCTCCGGCAATCAGGGACACAACCGTTCACCCCTCTCTCCGCTGTTACCTTCTCGAGAGCGTTCACTACCCTTTCTCTGCCCGGTTCGGCAGTAGTCATTGTACTCATGCGGAGGTCTGTGATCCGTTCTCTCCACTGCGGTTTGGTCTCCGTGTTAATTAACAGGCCGCGGACCACCGCGGCTTCGGTGTGGTCATGCCACTAGACTAGATGGTCCTTCTACTGTCCCTGTCTCATTCTCTCCTTCGGCTTCATTGCTTTTTGGGATGCCAGCCTTCCGGGGCCTCCCTTGGGATCAGCTCGCTATCCACGCAACCGATGGCTCTGCAGTCTGGCATGGTTCTGCCCCTCCAGCACGTCTTCACCTCAGAGGCTTGCCTCTGCATAGGATTCTTTCTCCTCCACTCAAGTCTCCTCTTCTTTTTATGTTTGCCGCCACATATGAAAGGGGTGTGTCATTTCTCTTTGACTGTTGAACGCAGGGGGAATCTAGCATTACCTGAAGCCAAAGAGAATTAATGTCACTATTTGTTGAATCCAAAACCACAGTAACATCAGCCTTTTCATTCTTGATATGGAGTTCCTCATAGGAACGGAAGTCCTTGTCTCCTAGAGGGAAGTCACTCCCAGTGAGGTCCCACTTTCCCAGACCCCTAGAGACGGTCTTGCTTAGCAGGCTCACTTCCCTAGCCTCAAAGGGGGAGACGGGACAAATAGTACAGATTCTTCACAGTGCCCGAAGGGCTGGGGGCATTTACCTCCAAGACATTACGGTGAGCGGACTGTGGTCCCCATTGGAGTGCCGGAAGCACATAATTGTCCTGACGATGGGACCGATCCGGCTGGCTCTGGTCGCTTTACTCAACACTGTAGCTTGCATCACCTCAACGAGCAAGGTGGCATGTGCTCCTTCCCTCTGCAGAGAAGCAATGAGATTGTAGTTGTGGGCTCTATAGAACAGTATGTCTCTGACTGTGGCCCACCTGGCTGGCAAGAAGAATCTGTTGGTAAATGCACTGAGAAGACTGCCTTCAAACTCAGACAAGTGGGAGCTCTTCCAGGAAGGCTTGGAAGGAGATTTTCTCCCATTGGGTACTCCTCCAGTGGAGCTCTTTGCTTACA
Organism: Ambystoma mexicanum; assembly: GCF_040938575.1. Lineage (NCBI taxonomy): Eukaryota > Metazoa > Chordata > Amphibia > Caudata > Ambystomatidae > Ambystoma > Ambystoma mexicanum. Next base: position 1,136,277,348 of record NC_090924.1, read on the forward strand.
GTGTGAACATGAAGTGCATGTTGTTCTGCTCTAGGGAGTTCCCTCGTCAGGGAGCTTTGGGGGACTCCCCGACGATCGAGTGGGACTTTGACATGCTCTATGAGTTCCCCCTATCCCGGTCGTACAGCTGGTTCTCAGAAGACTATGTCCGTTTGCATCCAGACTGGGACCAGGGAACATGGTAACCAGAGCTGCTGGATATGGCCACCTGCCCACCCTGGCATCTGCCACAGAGGATGGACCTCTTCTCCCGCTTCGGTGGAGGGTCCAGCACCGGATCCTCTGTGGCCTGAATCTTCATGCCTGGCTGCTGAAAGGCTAAGGTATAAGGAATGGGTTCTGTCGGCGGACATTCTGGACGTACTCCTCTCTGCAAGAAGACCCACCACCAAGTCCATCTGCTTGCAAATGCCTAAGTTCTTCCTACTCAGTGTTAGAATTGATTCTGTCTTTGGGCCAGACGGGCCTACAGATTGGTGCAGTGAAGGGGTATCTTGCGGCCATTTCGGTCTTCAAGTGGACCCCAGACAATGCACCTTTTTCTCGATCCCCACAGTAACTCAATTCATGAGGGGTCTTTTTAATGTTCCCCCATGCTAGTTTGTTGTCCCAAAGTGTGATCTAATTTAGTGTTAACATTTTTAAGGGGCGCTCTGTTTGAGCACCTTCATTCTTGCTCGTTAAGATTGCTCATCCTCCAGGTGATTTTCCTGGTTGCCATCACTTTCACTAGCTGGGTGAGTGAGCTCCAGGCATTGTCAGTTGAACCTCCCTACTTGGTTTTCTCCAAGGAAAGGGTGATTTTAGGAGTTAGACCCTCCTTCCTTCCAAAGGGGGGGTCTCAGACATCTTTCTGAAAAAATCCATCTGACTGTCTTCTTCCCTCTGTCCCATCATTCCAAGGCATTGGAGCATTTCCGTCAGCTGGATACAGTGCAGGCCCTCAAGTTCTACGTCTCTCATACAAGGGAGGGCAGAACGAATGACTAGCTTTTCATTTGTTACGCTGGTGCCCAAGCTGGCAGGGCTGTGACAAAACGGATCCTGTCTCAATGGATCATTCTCTGCATCTCGGAATGTTATGATTTGGCTAGCTAGCAGGAAGGTTACTGAAGGTCTCAGTGTAAGTGATTTCAATCCGGCACACACCCAAGTCACGCCCAGCATGTAGTGCTCAAATGAAACCCTTATTTATTTTATCTATAAGTTCAGCATTCCGAGCGATATACCACACATATCACACCCTTCTCCTAAGACCCCCCCTCCCCCGGTCACACTGAACCAGGAATCGGGCATCGGGCTGCTTTGCAAAGGTAAATATTTATTTATGTGTTAAGAATTTTAATCACAATGTATTTTAATAGGTAAACAACAATCACCAATGGGGTAATATCTTTAATGCACTATGAATCAAGTAATGAGCACAAAAACAAATGCAGCACAGAAAAGAATACTTTTGAGTTGGTTTGGTATAGATGGCACTATGGTTAAAGGTTCCCCCTGCAACACCCCTCAACCCACCAATAGGCCATGTAAAGAGATGGGAGGAGAGAGCAGGTATTCAGGAATAACACAAAACAAACAGAATATCACTCCCACCTTCCCCCCTTCAAACATAAGAGAAAAACGAAATTGACTTTTCACTGTCAGAATGGCTTTGCAATTGTCTTTGGAATTGGCTGAGCAAAAACACCAAATGTGGTCAAAATACTTAAATTATAATAAATTCCTATGGGAGCCACTTTGAACAGTTGCGCACAATCAAAATGATTTAGTCAAAAGAAAACATTTGAAATCTCAAAGTCCAAGTGGGAAGCAGTTCAAAGCTAATTCGCACGTGTAAAAACCTTTCAGAATTTCAATTCGCAGCAAACCTTTCCTTGCGCGATATTCGCTATAACGTGTGAATCGGTTTTGGGTTCTATGGATAGCTAAGGATGTTAGGTACAAGTAGAAGTTGAAATTTCGCTTCTATCATAAAAACGGAGGCACTTATAGCGGTTTTAGTAAGAGTCGGTTTTGAAGAATAGGTGCGAGAATGGAAAACAGAAATGCACTTCGAAAATGACAGATGGTTTTGATTGCACTCTATTAGGACTATGAATAAGCGAATGCCACAGATGGATCTTACAGTCACGTGATCAGCGTAACCCGCCTGTTTTGGATACTCTACTTCTTCAGATGAGAAAAGAGTCAGCGCAAAGATAGTTTGAGCAATACTATGGTTCTGAATTAAAGAAGGGATGGGTTTGAGATTGGGATCATGCAATGCAGATAAATTATGGGTCACTGTTCTTCCTATTAATACTCACAGAATAAGTTATTACATTGGACCGTCATTTCTGGTCATGGATTGGATCTGTCAAGGAAGAACAGCACATCAGGCACAGACTGGATCAGCTAGGCCGGTCACCAGATTTGCACAGTATCTGCCCTTCTTGGTGGTGGGTATTCCAAATCAGCTGAATAGCGAGTTCATTAGGCAAGCCTTGTGGTAGCAAACTAGAGAGTTTCAGGATACGAGTTCAAAAGGCCTTCTCACACAACAGCGCTTCACTGGGTTGCAAGAATAGGTTTGAGGATTTAGGCCTTGCTGAAATCAATAATTCTCTACTGCTGGCAAGAGTCTTGGCATCTGGATCTGGATGGATGTTAAAGCTGGATGTAGAATGCTGGATCAGAGTGCTTCGCCGGAATCAGGAAAGTGAGTGAATCAGTGAGTCCCTGTGGGTTGTCAGCTGTCTCTATTTATCCTTTAAAATGACATCACAAAATGGGTGTATGGGCCAGCTTAGCTTGCCCTTGTGAGCTGGGATTGGATCAAAACCTCATCTCCACCTTGCAACTTATTGATTGGATCAAGGCCGGATGATGTCACATTTATGATTTAGCTTTACAGTCCTTAGAAACCTCCCCTCATCCACTAGTGTCAAAATCGAATTTTATCCTAAATACATATTTCTACATTGGCCACTTCTACAAAAACCACACACAAGGATTCCATATTTTATGTAGCATCTGCTCCTCAAAATCCCACAGCTGTGGGATCTTGTTTCCCTTTTCTACAGAATGTTGTCCTTTTCACCATGAACACAATCTCCAAACTTTCCACAAATGTGTGTGTTTACAATAGGGATATGTGTGTAAAGTTTCACAATTCTAGATTAACACAGTTCACATAAAACCACATATATTGCCATTCCTGTCCAGAACATGTTACACAGTTCTACCGCCTCTTGAAACGTGCAGCCAAAAATTAGACTAACAGATATGTCCTTGGTATATAGTTCATCACTTAGATTCATAAATTATGAGTCTTTACAGATTGTTCATTGCTCATGCTTAACAGCAAATGGTCCGCCCATTTGTCTCTTTGAAGTCCAGAAGCAGCCTCCTCCCTTGGGAGTTCCTTCCAGGAGCAGTTTACGACCCCTTTCACACCTCCGGTCCCTGGGCTGAAGCCCTGCCATTGTCCATTCTCTTTCTGTAGACAAAAGTCTAGGATAACCCACAATTAGCATCTCCCAGTGAGTATCTGCTGAGAGGAAGGCCCTCCTCCTGGGAGAAACCTGCTTTTCCAGTTCTTTCAGCTCAGCCGGCTAATTTATTCTTAATTAAAATCCAACAAAGACCAAACTTGTTGCATCAAACATAATACATTACTTTCTGAGCTTTAAATCTGTGGGATCGCAAACACAACTGAGATCTGTATTCCTGTTAGCAACAATCCTATTATGTCTGCTAATCTGGCAGACTTTAAGTTTAATACTTTGAAGTTTCAACAGGGGTCCTTCTGACAGCTGTCATCCACAGGTAGCCCAAGGTACTGCACACAGATTTTGACAGGGGCTGTCAGTTTACAGACAATCCATTTTTTCTGAAGAAAGGTTTTGCTCTTCACATTTAGGACTTTGTATGTTCGAAATGCTTCATAAGATACATGAATTTGAGCACCAAGCAAGATTTTGAATGTTTGAGAAATGTTGGGTATAGGCATTTTGGTCGTTTTTAGCAACAAAGTAGATGTCATTTGTAGGCACATTTTTGAGTTTCAATTGCAAAGCGCTGCTTCTCTCTCTGCACTCTGTTTGCTGGCCATGGAGCCCACTGGCACATTTTCTGTAGTGTGTGCTCTATCCCACCACAGATGCACCATGGCTGGCAGGTTGTGCATCCATCTTTTTGCTGTGTTGCAGAACGCGGTTTTTGTAGGTTTTTGGCACACATAAGGGTTTTGCCGCCATTGCTGCTGTTTCTTGCACCCTATCAGAGTGATGCCGCATAGCACAGCAAAGTGGGTCAATACATCCCACATCAGGGATCACTCCACCTGAGTGTTGTCCGCCACCTCGGCGCTGCAGTGTGAATTCACGGTTCTAGATGTTTGCCAAGTGGCTATATGGGCATCTTTACACATGTTTGCAAAGCGTTACTCCTTGTATTCTGTGTCTGGTCAGGACGTTTGTTTTGGCAAGCTGTCCTTCAGAGTGGTGTCCTTGCTACCCTTCCTCCTCCTGATCATTTTACTGCTTTGGGAGTACATCAAAGATGAAGAATCTGTGGGGGAAAGTAGTCCATTAGAAGTACAAATAACTTGCCTCTCAGTAATGTTCTTTCTGATGGACGTTCCTCCCATGGATTCCTCATAGTCCTCCCTACCTGCACCTCTTGGCGGTTAGCTAGTATACTTTGGTTCTGCGATCGCTCCACGTTGGCCAGTTATGGTAAGCTAAGCAACCATAACTCACGCTACCCCTGTGCACTGCAAGAACTAACCCCCATGACATCAAAGATGACATCACAAATGCCACTCATTACATTACTGATGACATCACATGTGTGTCTCCCTTTTTTTTTGTTCAGTGACATATGTACACCGAGTGCTTTTCTTTACTGGAAGTCAGGAACTAAAAGTGGGAAAGGTGCTCTATTTGTTGACCTTACCCTTCTCATATGTTCTGACACTACTTTCCTTAGGGTTGAGTCACATCATAAGATACATATACATAGGCGAAGAAGCAAGCCTGAAACACAGCAATCATTTCTGTGCATGAACATAAACTGTGAGGGTATGCACACTTTCTGGTGGTACTCCTACTTTTTTGTTTACTTACTTTCTCTATGTATGCTCATATTTGTATACGTTGTGGTCTCTTTATGTGTTGTGTATAGTAGTACAGTAATGTAGTAAGAAAGGCATTTGTAGCTACTTATTGCATGTGTCACACAGCAGAAAGCTCTCAAACAAAAGCATTCATCATTGTACGATCCAACATCCGAAGCTTTTGATTATTGCACCTGTATGATGCATGCTGTAGACAATTGCTACGTTTCTACATGACTGGGCGCATCTACTGGAAATAACTCAGTAATGCAATGGTTTTATAGCAGTGCATTCCTTAAAGAACTATGTACCTCATGATAGTTCGTTCCAGTGATTTCTGCCAACATTACAATGACAATCCCTTGTGGAGGCTGTTAATGAAAACTATATACACATGTGATGTCATCAGTCATGTCAGGAATGACATTTGTGATGTCATCTTTGATGCCATGGGTGTTAGTCCTTTCAGTGCACAGGGGTAGCACGAGTTATGGTTGCTTAGCTTACCATAACTGGTGAATTTCGGGGGGTTTTCGGTATTAACTGTAACAATAACGTCCCTGTAACGTTTGTCAATTGGAATTGCACAGGTTTTACTAGTGCAACTTAACCATAACGTGCCTTTAACAATGTTTTTTGTCAGTGAATTTCATTGGTTTTTAGCAGGATACCTTTAGTTTGTAAAGACGAACTGTGCAACATAGTGCAACTGCTGGCACCATGTTAATGCGGACAGCAGTTGTGGACTATGCGTCTGTTTGCAGAGATCGTGTGGCATCCAACCTGCTGAGGAAGGCAGGTGCTCTCTTACATAGTGGTATCAATCACCAAACGCAAAGAACATAGACAAACAGCACCAAGAACTGCCAGGGAAAAAGAGTAGGTTTGCAAATTGTGTACTTAAGAAGCAAACAGGACAAAGACATAAGGAGTACTCCATAACGGAATGCATAAACAACAAAAGTGACGTCTGCCTTCACCAATCTTACTGCACTGCTACTGTAAAGGGGAACATGGAACAAACGGCTAGAGTAACGACTGGGCCCTGCTAAGACCTGAACGTCACTACAATGTAGTAAGGACCCTAAACTGTGTCTAATAATTTCACAGGTGCTGCAGTATGCAATAGTACAGAAGCATAACGTGTTTTTTTGTAACGCAGCAATGTCAAGCACCTTAGAGTGGCAGGAAGAAAATCTCCCTCATGATGCAATGACTTTCTATAGTAACCCCATTGGTACGCACAGTGCTGTGAACCGTAAATTATGTAATATATATTGCTGCATGTACACCAAACACATTCTCTTTTCGGTAAGAGAGTATATTGGAAAGGAAAGCAAGGCAGTACAAACGGCAACCTTTCCACAACAGCATACGGGCATAGGAAAGGAAAGAAACTCTGCGCATAGGGAAATGGACAGCGTGGAAGTCAAAGTGAAAAAGTGGTGAACAATTGTGCCAATTTAAAGGTTGCGTACGAAGATATTTTGGACAAAATGAAACAGCACTGGCATACATGCACATGTTCTCCTTCCCCATGTCGGAGCCCGTCATTCCCCCAAAACGGTTTCATGGGAGACATTACGGTAATACATCAATCCCTTCCTCCCTCACAACCAAGTTGTGCAAATCCCCATTTACCCACAATAAGTATCCACTTCTGCTACCCCTTCCCTTCCCAAATGGGGTTTATGCATGTGTACAAGTAAACGGTAATAATAAGAATGTTGCTGAGTGTTTGTGTGGTATTCTTTTTTACCTGAAATGTGGTTCTGACTCAGCGGCACACAGTCCTCATTGCAATGACCGCAATTAAGAAAAAGATAGGTGTCCCACGGACACCGCGGCTGCCCGGCCTATCAACAATGACAATGGAGGCAGCTGTATGCTGCCAGCAGGCTGTGCATGTCCGCCTGTTGTCCACCATCTATCACTGTGTGGGGGTGCGGACGTTTGTGCGTAGTGCAAGTACACGCATGTGTTTCTGTTCCTCTGTGTCCTGGTAACATCGCCACTGTGCAGCATATGCGAAGGAACGTTAATTAGGTCGGCCGTTCACCCACGTCCTACAGGTAGCTGTACAGATAAACATCCCACCTGTTGTACCCTATAAATAGCCAGCATCTCCCAAAATGGTCGACGCACGTGTGGCGCCCTTTTAGTCAGTAGAGAAGAGGCAACGGTGTGCATAGGACACCCATCCACGTGCGCACAACGTATTCCGCCCAAAATGCCTCCAGCTGCCCTAAAGGAGATCAGTGACAACGTCACCATGCGACCGCACCCACGCAAGGGCCCTTATTTCGGGGACAGGAGCCAGACCCTCGAACAGTGGCAAAGTCCAGGGTTGAGCAATGTACGGAGTGTTTTTCGGAAAGTGCACGCTTACAAACACACCACAATGTGCCTTTGCACATGCATGTATGTTTTGGAACAATGTAGGCCTGCTTTCCGGGTGAAAGTTGTCCACATCAACCCTACTAAAGAGCACACACCAGAGATGCTGTGCAATCTGTTTGCAGCTTTTGAGAACAGAGTAGCAGGCCACATAGGTTTGCCCTGTAAGTAATGGTGCATCAAATCTGCTGTGCTGCAGTGTGTCTGCAACTAATAGCAACCATGCCAGTCCGGCTGAGTACGCACAGTAATGGAGAAAATTGTGCACAGGCCTTGCTGTGACCCCCACCCGCAGCTGCAATAGTCCCCATTGTCACAATCTCATGGGTAGCTAGCAGCAATGGGGAGTATGTGCATGTGCATTTCCCCAAGGACGGCGAGGGCAGTGTCCCAATGAAGAAGAAACATTCCTTCTTCCCTTTCCAGTTCCTTCTTTGCTGCACGGCGTCATTGCGTACTGTTAAAAGGTTCCACACGCTTCCACCAATGACATTGAAGAACTCTCTCTATGTAACAGTATCAGTTCTGCACAACAGTCCTCTGTGTACACACCACGCCCAGAAACCTTGTTGCGCAATCCCTGTGGCTCCACAGTCCCATTTCCATGGCCGCCATCCTGAAAATCCCTGGTTGTGGCTTTCGTGCTGCGTGCGAGCATGGGGACATAACTTGCAACCAGAGTAGGGGGAGTTCGTGGTAAGGGGCGGCTCTGAAAAGAAACACCTTTTTTCACTTTTATTCGATTTTGTGTTTTCTTGTGCGGACATCGTTACAGTAAACTCTTCACTGCATCTTGAAGACGGGCAAACAAAACAGCATTACCAATGGGCGACAAAGAAATTCCATTTGCTTGGAAAAATTCTGCATTTCCACAACTAATGAGGTCATTGTTGCAGAAGAACATCCAAGCAGCGGACAAAAAAGTATACATGCTTTTGTTTATTAGACACCTTCCTTCCTCTGGCTCGGAACAACTTCCACGAGTGGAAAGCGCTGGTGTAAAGCGCTGGTGTAAAGCGCTCTATAAATCAATAATTACAAAATACAAATACGAGCAGTGTCCCATACTCATTTTTGGTGTTATGGATGAGAAAATACTTTGCCAGTGGGAAAAAGCCTCTCCACTAGATTTAGCAACCTCTTCAGTAGACGGAACAAGCCTAAACAAGACAAGTAACCCATAGGCATGCCGCTGTAATGGATGACGATAACATCGGCTCTAGCAAAAGTGGTCAGGTCTTTGCAAAGTGCATGCATGTCAGCGAAACTTTCTCTCATACTTGTGCAGATCTAGTAGAAAGTCATCACCTATAGGAAACACAAAGCGTTTTGCCATGTCAGCCAGCTTTAATACGCAGAGTATAATGTACAGCAATTTGACCGATTCTTCCTGTGAACCACACCCACAGTACCTGATTGGATAATCCCGAAAGTACCATGTCCATTGGCCAGCAAGGTAAAAAGTGCAGATTGTGGCACGTGCAGTGCCCAAAGTACTGCACCCCAGTAAAGCAGGAGCAGTCCTTCTTCCCTTTCCACTACCTTTTGTCCAGCACGACCTCATTGGGTACGGGTAAATGGGCACACACAATTCCACCAATGCCATCCAAGACATTACCATCTAACACTGTCAGTTCTGCACAACACTTCATAGGTACCGTTACAAATTCAGCCTCTAGTGTGCTGTTACTGGACAGCACGTCCAGTAGAAATTATTATTTTTTTTTTTTTACTATTTTTAATAACAGTCAACAAAAACACTCCAACAGTGCATGTCTTAATTGTCAAGCATCAGATACATTACCGCAAATGGCCACTGTTTTCCCGTTACCCTCCCCCCTTAACTCGAGCTTACCCTCCCATGCCCTCCGCTTTAGTGTCTTCTAGAGGTTCCTCTTCCTCTGTATCCCCAGAGGAGTCCTATTCATTTGGCCAACCCTGGGTAGACCCATACAGTGAACCTACTAGGTGTCTCCAGGCCATCGGAGTTTCCGTTTCTTCCTCCTCTCCCCTACTAGTCGCCTCATACCATCGAAAGTTCAGTAAAAGATTGCAAGATTTGTGCATCCACATTTATCCACTTGCACACCCATCACCACAAAATGGAGGTACAGAAACTTTTTCTGCACTATGTGTATGACTGTTATAACTGCTTCTGCGCACAGTGTCTACCACTGAGCGACCAATGCGTTCTTTAAAAGCATACTGTTTTTTTTCCTATCCTCTACCATGAAGTGGCACGTCAGTGATATGTGCTTGCAATGTTCTCATTTACCCATATCATACAGTGTAATATCGAAACAGGAACTCTCTGCTTTCCTCCCGACAATGCTACGAAATGTTTTCCCCACTAACCCACCTTTTACATAAATCGTAAAAAAATGCCACCAATAGCAGCATTGAATGTATCGTACCAAGCGAAAGCCACTTTCAAAAAGATCACAGCTGTACTTCTGTCTATTTTCAAAACCAAACAAAACACCACACAATACAACTGTTTCAGTACGTAGAAGCATTGTTAAACCATCCCATTTTACAGTGTAATTTCCCAACCTTCCCCCTCCCCCCTCAAACTAGAGCCGGCTCACTCGTGTCATCTGCAGGGGCACTATCGGGTGGCGCAGTACTTATGCGCTCATCATCCGAGTCCTCCGATTCGTTATTACCCTGGTGAGGGTTTGCTATGGAGGCCACCAATTGCCGCCAGGCCAGCAGGGGCCCTACTTCCTCCTCACCCCCCCTAGTGACCGCTTCAAACCAAACTACGGATTCCGCTTCCGCCCATTTTAGGAGGTCCGCCCACCATAGCTCCACCCTGGGTCTGTGGGCCGCTTTCCAGCCCATAGCAATCCTGCGCTTGGCCAGGACATAAGCTAAATCCTTCATCTTGCTTATGTGCTTTAAGTCCCGGGGTCTGGGAAAAATCCCGAGCATGCATGACCAAGCTGATCCCACATCCAACACCACTCCACCACCAGCCAGTTTCGTTTTAACCTCATCCCAAAATCTGTGCATCTCCGGGCAAGCCCAGAACATGTGTAGCAGCCACGCTTCCACCTCCCCACACCTGGGGCATTTCTGCGTAACCGAACCTCCAAACCTTCAATTTTCCCAGGAGTCAGATAAGCCCTATGGGTTACATACAGTTGGAGTTGTTGGAGTCTCGCGTTCCGGGACACCTTTTTATGGTACCTCTGGGCTCTCTCCCATTGCCCGTCTGTCATGGGTCCACCTACCTCTTCTTCCCAATCCTGTCTCAAATGGGGCAGCTCCTTCCCAGCCTTCGCTCTCAGGAGCTCGTATATCCTCGATATTTCGTGCCCTCCCTCCGAAACATCATATATAGTTTCCAGGGAGGCATCAGGGTCATCAGCTAACACCATCTCAGGACATCTCTCTCTAACTCGTTTCATAAGCCTAGCGTGGGTTATATATTGGCCTCTATGCACCCCTGTCTCTTCTTGCAACCTCTGAAAGTCCAATGCCTCCCCTTCCTGCCATATGTCCCCAAGGGTGGCCAAGCCTACTGGTTCCCAGTATCTACGGACCGACTCAAATAGTTGAGTCCTTCTCGCACAGCGCCACCAGTGGGGCCTGTTGGGAGAGCGGCTCGGAATCACCCATCATTCTCCATGTTCTGCGCCAGACCTCCCAGCCCAGCCTCAGTAGCCGCCCCCTTCCCACCAGTTTGTCCTTCCGCAACCACAACACTTCCCTCAAAAAGTATGGGGCTGAGTCTCCCCGCAAAAGCCTGGCTTCCGCCGAATCTTCAGCCGACAGCCACCTGGCCACATACAGCAGCTGCCCCGCCAGATAATAGAGTTCAAAATTTGGCAGGCCTATGCCCCCCTTATCGCACGGATTCTGGAGTTTCCACAGGGCCATCCTGTTTCTGGAGTTACCCCACACGAAACCCCTACACACACTATGAAGTCTCACAAATAGTCTCCTGGGAATCAAAACCGGGACATTCACAAAAAAAATGCAAGAGTCTAGGCAGGACCACCATCTTGGGCAAGGCCGCTCTCCCCATCATAGTCAGGGGCAATCTAGACTAAAACACCATGCTGTTCTTGACCCCCTCTATTGCTTTCTCTGTATTATGTTTGTGCTCCGCCTCAATCTTGTGGCAAATATTTACTCCCAAATACCTAAATGTCTCAATCTGCCATGGTATTGGCAAGATAGGCAGCCTCTGTAACATGACATTCCTGTATCTGCCCAAGGGAAACAGACTAGACTTCCTAGGGTTCACTGATATGCCCGAGAGGGTGGCGTTACGGTCCATCACCTCCAGCACATACTGCAGGTTCTCTTCCGGATAACGCAGATAAAGGAGCATGTCATCCGCGTACAGTGATACCAGGTGTCTACCACTTACTGTGCTAATGCCCACCTCCCCGTATTGTTGCCGCAGGCATATTGCCAGCGGCTCTAGTGCTAGTATGTATAACATGGGTGACCAGGGGCATCCGGGTCTGGTACCCCTGCTGAGTTGCCAAATATCTGAGACTATGGACCCTGTTTTGACTCTCGCCATCGGGGTGCTGTACAATAACTGGACCCACCTGATGTATCCAGGTCCCATTCCGTATCCCCTCAGGGCCGCTTTCAGCCGAGGCCACCGTACCGAATCAAAGGCTTTGACCGCGTCTAGCGACACGATAGCCAGCTCGCCCGTATCTTCCTCAGTTTGGTCAATAATGTGGTGTAGCCTCCTATGGTTATCAGTGATGTTCCTGCCTGGGATATAGCCCGTCTGATCTGGGTGTATCAGCTTACCGATCACCCTCTTCAGCCTATTAGCCAGCACTGCCGTAAGTATTTTGCTATCCTGGTTGAGCATGGACAAAGGTCTGTAGGACCCGCACTCCACGGCCGGCTTGCCTGGTTTCAGGAGTGGGATGATCACAGCCTCGCAAAGGGACAGTGGAAGTTTCCCCTGCTCACAGGCCTCGTTGAACATGGCAAGCAGTGCCTGAAGCAGCTCCTGCTTATAAGTCTTGTAAAACTCACTAGGCAACCCATCCGACCCGGGCGCTTTGCACGTGGGCAGATTCTGAATCACCACCTCCAGCTCATCCGAGGTGACAGGAGCGTCTAACTCCGCACATTCTAGGTCGTCCAGGGTGGGCAGCTCTATGTCCTCTAATGTGTCCAGTATGTCTTGACACATATCCTCCCCTGTGTCCTCATACAAATGTCTATAAAACCTGAGGAACTCCTTGTTTACCCCCTCTTGGGTTTTGCAAATGCAACCTCCCCCATCCCTAATCTCACTGATCACTGAGCGGGGGATCTCACTCTTGCCAGGCCAGCAATCTGCCCGGCTTGTCGCCCCCTGCGTGTAGCCTCGCCGTATATTTCTTGTAATTTAATCTACACAGCCTATCCCAGAGTGCACTGCAGGTTAACTGTAGATCCTTTATCTTGGGTCTATTATCACGGGCGGTATCCTCATGTCGTGTGAGGCCCTCCAGCTCCCTTTCCGTTTCCTGAAGTTCCCTTTCGATACCCCCCTGGAGCCCTTTAGATTTGGAAATGGCTACTCCTCGCACCACCACCTTAAACGTCTCCCACAGGGTTCCCACAGATCGTACGCTGCCCGTGTTTATATCAAAATATTCCTCGATTGCATCCCTCAGATCCTCCCAGAACCCCTCATCTTGCAGTGCCTCTGTCCTAAGTCTCCATGTTGGGATCCGCGATCTGGGGGGTTGGTGTCGCCACTCTACCACCAAAGGCGAGTGGTCAGAAATACGCGGGCCTTGTATTCCGCTCCTACCATTTCTCCCGCTATCTCAGCCGCTACAAACACATAGTCTAGCCTTGTGTACAAGTCATGTGGCGCTGTGTAATGCGAGTATTGCCTGTCCATAGGATGCAGCCTTCTCCACCCATCCTCCAGGCCTAGGTCTTCCAACAATGTCCCAAGCGCTTTGGCCGCCGGCGCCATTTTCCCCGCCTTGTCAACTGACCTATCCATTTTGGGATTCAAGGTGCAATTAAAGTCCCCTCCTCACACCACCGCGCCCCCAGCCAGTGGGCCAAGTTTGCCGTAAAGGGACCTAAAATAAGCCGCAGTGTCGTGGTTGGGGGGCGTACATATTTATGATATGCACTTCCATGTTTTCCAGGAGCCCTGTTACCGCCACCATTCTGCCTTCCGGGTCTACTGTTGAGCTAAGCACCTGAAACGGCACATGCGGCACCACCCAGGTGATAACCCCTCTAGCGTACGCTGAGTACGTAGCCCCCACTACATTACCCCTCCGTTTTCTCCTGACCACCTCCAGCTTCTCCCTAGTGAGATGAGTCTCCTGCAGCAGGGCTATGTCAATGCGCATCTTCTTTAAGTACAGCATCACTTTATTTTGTTTCAGATAACTATTAAGGCCCTGCACATTCCAGGTCACAATTCGGAGATTACCCGATGCCATCTACACGGTCTGTTCCCAACCCACCACTCCCTTTAATGCTCCCTTTGATGGTTCGTTTTCCGACTCTCCCCCTTCCAACAATTCCCCCCCTCCCTGTTCCCCAACTACACACCACAGCACACAACCCTCAACAACCCCCCCTTCCCAAAACCTCCACCCCTTCCCGTTCCCAAACTCTGCCCCGCTGCCCCCACTGCACACAACCCTTCCCCTCCCCCCACCCTACCCCATCCCAACAAATGCCCAGCTCCATCCCTGGATCTCATGCCCACCCGCGTCTGGTCCCTTCTCGAGGCCGAGAACAAGGACCCCGCGGGGTGTCACCGGTCTAACAGTGACCTAACTAAGTGTATTACTAAGGGGTTCGAGGGATGACTCCAAGGAGCTCCCACTTGTCTGAATTGGAAAGTTACATCCTGCGGATCCCACCAGTGCATATTTACTGCAACAAATTCCCAGTAGCTTAATGTAACTCTGTGTACGAGTATCTAGCCAGCGTATATAGCTGCAGCACTTTTCCCACAGGCTTTATTTAAAATAATAAATTCCAGTCCCAGTGTAACTTGGCAAGTCCCCAAAGATGACCAGGCCATGTATTACTTATCTCCTACAGTTCCCAACTGGATGTCTGGTTCTTGAGGGCGACCCTGCATGTCCAGCCAGTCCATGGCAATCTCCGGCATCTCGACGAACAAAGTTTTGTTCCTGTAGAACACTTTCAATTTGGCCGGGTAGAGCAACATATATCGATGACCGGCCTCTCTCAGCCTTCTTTTCACCGCACCGAAGTTCATTCTGCTACGCTGTACGTGCAAAGTGTAGTCCGGGTACGCCGTGATTTTCGCCGGCCCTCGTTGAATCGTTCCCCCCTTCCGAAAGAACTCCAAAATCTTTTCGCGATCCCGGTAGTTCAAGATTTTTGCGATCAGCGGCCGCGGGGAGGCTCCCGGGGGTGGTCTCCTTGTCAAGGCCCTATGCACCCTCTGAACCGCAAACCCTTGGGTCAGTGTACCGCCAGTTATTTCCTGCAGGAGCATAGATTCTACGTATTCTGTTGGGTTAGGTCCCTCCATTCCTTCCGGCAGGCCAACGATACGAATGTTATTGCGTCTGGCGTGCCCTTCTGCCTCCTCCGCTCTGGTTACCCACACGCTGCACTAGGGCATGAAGTTGCGATCCATGGGCGGTGCAAGCGGCCGTGTTCGGGGCCATCTCCTTTTCCAGGTTTCCGGTGCGCTCCACAAGCGTGCGCACATCTTGTCTCAACAGATTGACATCCTCCTGGACCGCACCAATTTTAAGATCATGACCCACTTGCAGTTCGTGCATTGCCAGGCCAAGTTTGGTCTCCCAGGCGATTTTCAAGTCTGCAATCGCTGCCAGCACTTCTTGGATTGTGCCCGGCGTTTCCGCTACTGCAGCGGTAGTGTCCTTGCTCTTACCGCCTTCTGCTCCAGTGGACGACTTGGTGTAAGCCTCCAGTGTGGGTTGCTTGCTTTTGGGTCGGACAGTTCTGGCAGACATCATGCAATGCTATTCAGACGTGGGCCAGCTGCGCCACCCCTCTCGCAAGAGAGCGGGGGTCAAGCCTCCCCTGACGTGTCCGGGGCCGTTGCAACTGTGTTCAACTATGTCCTTGCTGCACGCCCCACCTCTGGAGTGGGTTGTGTCCTCCCACGTACCTGCGCTCGCGCAGTAACACTCCACCAGTCTCCACTGTGTCGCGTTTTATGGCCGGTGGTTCCGTGCACCCATTAACCAAACGCGCTATTGCTCCGGTGTTCCGTGGGCTCCAAGACCATATGATCTGCGAGCTTGCCCTGGGCCTCCACCCCACGCCCCCCAGCCACAGGGGTCGTCCAATACCCTGTGATGTGTCTTGCGGCCACGCTACACAGCCACATAGGTCATTCAGTGGTAAGTACAGGGGCCAGCAAAAGCTTCGAAGTTAGCCGCCCACGTGATCGCGCTCCAGTAGCTTGCAGCCGTGGCCCATGCGACTCGGGCCTTATTCGCACTTCTTAGGGCAATCATATACTCAGTGTGGTACCAATTAGTGTTCCAGCATGGGTGCTGCCCCACTCCATCACCTGCTAGGGTGCACAGTCCGGGTCCCAAAGTAATCAGCCCCAGCCACTGGGCCACTGTAGGCAGTGTGCTGAGTGAGGGGGTCTTATACCAGCCCTCGCTGCAATCCGGGTGTATCACCTCTCAATGATGGGCTCAGACATGCACAGTGTCACAGTGCTCAGAGTGTGTTTGTCCCAGGTCCCTTGGCAGCTCAATGATTGTCAATCCGCCAGGTCTCCTTATGGTCTGCAGGGGCACTCGCTGGAGTCCGCAATTTACCAGCCCCCCACGGCCGTCTCCTGTTAAGGCCTGCTTCTCCCCTGGGGTCCGCGCCTGCCTTCGCGCCGTCCCAGGGTTCTACCAGCAAAGCCGCTCCAGGGCTTCGCCGTGCGCCTTTGATCCTCCGGCGCTACAGCACCGCCGGCTCCAGGTGTCTGTAATCCAGGCTCCGCACCTCCCAGCCACGCTCGGGTCTCGGAGTGTCCCTCTCTTCCACAGCGACTCGGCTCTGTTCGCTCCGTGCTTGTTCCCCATTCACGGGCACGGGGACTGCAGGAGCTTCTGTCCCACCGCAGGGCACGAGGATAAGCGGCACCGCCACCAGCTCCAGGTGATCACGCTGCAAGCCGCAGCACAGCGACCCTGTTGTCCGTGTCCTGGTCTCTGCGTGTACTCTGGCTCCGCTGGGGCGCCCACCGGGCCAGTTCCACGGTGCTTCAATGCAGAGCACCTCGCACCATCCGGGCCAGTACAGTCGGTACGGTGTACGCCGTGTCAGCCGACTTTATCTTCTTCGGCCTTGCGGGCCTTTTATGGCCCTTTGTCCCTCAGCGGCCATCTTGGGGAATGTCCAGTTCGTAGCATGGTCTCCTCTTTCTACAAGCTCCGGTTCCGCGAAAATGCCCTTTTGCGGGCTGTTTGGGCACTCGTTATGTGCACACTGTATTCATGCACCTGCCGATGCACACGGGGTACGCACATTCGCCGCCAACAATCACTTTCGTCCAGGATCAAAGTCGGATATTACGGAGCTCCCCTGAGAAGCGTCCTCTCACGTCGCCATCTGGCCATGCCCCCTGCATCCACCACCTGTTGTGTGCACTTATCGTGAACTTGGCACAATTGGCCCATATTGTAATTTGTTCTTCCCATTTACTGTACCTTCCCCTCCCTCCACCCATGCACTTGGGCGATCTAAGTCACACCTGGCCTAGTAGGGTCGTTGTCTCTGTCTCCCCTCTGTTTCCCCTCCCTTGCCTCATTGTGCTGTGCTAGATTTGTGACAGGGTAGGGGTTTGGTCTGTAGTACTGTCTCAGAAAACCAAAGGTTTTTTTGTTTGTTCTGTTTTTATGTACGTGCTTGCATACAATTTTTTTTATATCTCTTTCTACGAGTTTCTGTTGGCTTTTCCTCTTGAGATTTGTACTGACTGTACGTCAATGCTTCTCTTAGAGTTCTACAGGATTGTCTGCAACGCTGCGTGCAGTGTGCCAAACAAAATAGCATTGCCAATGGAGGTAAAGAAAATGCCATTTCCTTCGAACCACTGCAAATCTTGCTCGTTAATGTTGTCCTAGTCGGTGCACAACATCCCATTACTACACATAAAAACGCACATGCTTCTATTTACGAAACATCGCCCGACCTCTGGCTGTGGGCAAATTACACTGGCATGGTCCCATGCACCTCTTGGTGGTATGGAGGAGAAAATCACCTTGGCAGTGGGAAAAATCTGCATCACTGTTGTCATCAACTTCTTGAAGTGATGGAGCAAAGGTGAGCACGACATGTACCCCAAATGTAGTGCTCCATAATTTCTTTTTTTTTTAATATTAAAATGTTTTATTGGTTTAAAAAAAACTTTAACATTATTACATCATCATAAAACATAAACAAGACCAAAATATACAGGTACAATTACTAATACAATTGATATATATAACAAAAAAACTTTAACATTATTGCATCATCTTAAAAAACAGAAAATCATAAACCAAAGTATACAGATGTAATTACATACCTACTATTCAATTCCTTCTTTTTTATTTTTTAAATGTATTTATTGCATTTTGTAACAATACAACCAGCAGGGCCTCAACGCGGCCTCATATAACTCCCTTAGAACACCCTCCCTCCCTTCTTTACCTCCCTCCCACCCTCCAGCCCATCAAGACCGTTGCAAACTACACCATAAGTTATATATGTTTTTTCAATCTGGAATGATCGTGCTTTCGCCCGAGGAGTCCACCATCTTGGGGCTGAATAGCGTCACTGTGAGCTCCACCCATTGCAGTAGATCGTCAGAGGAATCCTGTCCTTGTTGACATTGGGCGATCTCCCAGGCCCCTGTTTCGGCCTGTGTCCATTTGCGGAGGTCTTCCCACCACGTTGCTAAGCTCGGGGCCTGGGGGCGTTTCCAACTCATGGCGATGCGTCGTTTCGCAAGTATATACATTAGGTCCTTTAGCCTATTCAGTGGTTCATTCAATTCCTTCTTCATCGTTAGAACTCTGTCAATAAACTTCAATGCTGCAATTACTAAGCCTGGTTTTTTCCCCCATTATCATCCAGTCGCACCATTCATTTAGACTCAAGGTACTTTCTCCCATTGCAAATTCTGCTGTATACATTTCTCTCATTTCTTTCAATGCATCACAGCCTATTACCAATGACTTGACGTCTCTACCATATCTTTCTCCTTACAAAAGGTACATACATCATCTACAATCTCTAGCATCTTCCATGCCCATTGAACTTCACCTGTTGGCAGACAATTAAGTCGACGCCTAAGCAGCATATCCTGGTAATACCGTGACGGGAATTTCTGCAAGTAACTTGGAAGGGAATTCATACCCTTCCTTTCCAGTGATCTTGAGCAGCCCAATTTTATACGATCACAATTTTCCAGCATATTAATCCAGTCTCTATTTTGCAGTCTTTGCTTAACTTTATTTGGGTTCACTTCTAACTCTTCCGGACTGGAGAATCTTCTCAATCCCTGCATTCCACTGGATTAGATATTTCTCAAATTCAACTCCAGTTGAATTAAAGATTGAGAAGGGAATTATATCTTTTTCATAGCTGCACCTCCTATAAAAGGCCCACAATTTCCACAAAACCAAAGACTCCAATGACTGAAACTTTACTTCTTGTTTTATGGCACATACTGGTACTGCATTTGGAAGTCGTAACAGGGTCCGCCAAAACTGGCCCTATAGTAATTCCCATATTTCCCAGGGTAGGTGTAACAGGGCTTCCGAACCATAGATTAATACTTGTGCAATTTTTGGTTTAAAAAACGATGAGATTGGAATCATCGTAAAACGCCCATTTTTACTATGGACATTTCTTCCCTGATTTGTTAGGGTAGTCAATTATTGCTTCAATTTAATGTAGTGTCCCTGATCCCTAATACTCCTGTTAATTACCACACCTAGGTAGGTTATTGTTTCTACCACTTCCATTGGCTCATTTTCCACTCTCCAAGTGAATTTTCCAGCCTTTTTTGTGTGAGCAGATTTCTTTACCAATATCTTTGCTTTTGTCACATTCATCTTCATGCCATTTTCCTTTAAATATACATCAAACGCATGGATTCTATGCTGTAGACCGATAGGTGTTTGGTCTAAAAAGACCATATCATCACCAAAGAGCATTCAGGGCACTAATGTACCATTTATCTTCAGGGGGGGGGAGCAACTACTTCTCTCTGTGAGTCCACCAGGTCGACGATATACAGACAGGACAAAAATGGAGCCAAGACACGCCCTTGCTTCAATCCTTGGTGGGTAGATATTTTTTCCGACATATGTCCTTTTCCCGAGAGTCTAATACGCACTGAGGTGTTTGTATGCAATGCCTCTATAGCCTCTACTAAATCTTCTGGGCAATTCAATGCTCTTAATTTGGGCCAGAGCTTCTCCCTTATTTTTCCGTCGAACGCTTGTTCAAGATTTAGGAATGCCAGATATAAGCAGGTATTCAATTCCAAAGCTTTTTCTTTCAGAATATTAATCGTGAATAAATGTAAAGGGGTCCCCACACCCTTTACGAACCCAGTCTGTCTTGGGTCCACAATAACACTTTTTTCAGCCCACTTCCTTAGATCCCTCAACAAGACCATCGCAAACTATTTACCAATAGAATCAAGAAGGGCAATAGGGCAGTAATTTTTCGGAACCGCCCTATCCCCCTTCTTGAAAATCGGCACAACATTCGCCTCCCTCCATGATGACGGTATCCTCCTGTTTCTGATAACCTGGGCAAAGCGAAGCTGTGCTATTTGCAAGGAACTTGGGGTTGGTCACCCTGAGTTACCTGGGGGCAACCAGACATGGACTCCCTGCTCACAGTGCTCAGAGAGGCACAGCTTCACCTCACTGATGAGGCCCAACAAGGCTGAAACACGTGTATGGGGTTGCTGTTGGTACTCTTGTTCAGAGAGGAATTGCCATAGCGTTTTGGTGCTGGACTGCCCATATGGACGGGACAAAGACTGATATGCAAATTATTATTTCCCATCTGTGAAAGGTACAGTGAGCAAAAAGCATGTGCTGCAAACTCTCATCTCAGAACAGGTTATCATGCCATGTTCTTTATGGAGAGGAGCGCCTGCTACCTTTTTTGAAATATTTTTTGTAATCAGTGCAGCTCCTCCCCCTTTAGCGGTAATTCTGTCTTTCCTGTAAATGGTATACCCCTCCAGGATGGCCGAGAAGAGGGAAGGGCCTGAGGCTGTATGCAACCACATTTCAGTGATTGCAAGGATGTTTAGATCATTGGTCTTGGTGAGGTCTGACATGTCTAAGAAGTGGGCGGGTAGAGATCTAGCATTGATCAGTGCTCCTTTCAAATGTGTCGTAGTGTTAATATGGTCAGTGCCCTTCGTGTTGGTTTTTGATAAATTCAGTTTTTGGGACTTTTCTCTGAGGTTTGTAGGTTGATTTGCAGGTGTTTCACCGTCCTCTGGGCGCTGCTATGTTTGCATGTATTTTGCTGACCAGGGGAAGCGAGTGTCTGATTTCCACTGGAAGATGAATGTTTTCTCTTTTGGTGGTAGACAGGGTAGGCGAGAAACTATATTTAGTAGAGGATTGTGTCCGGATTGTAGCTCATGGGATTGAGTGGCGGGGGTGTGCGGTATGTTCTTAAGATCAGGGTAGTCTAGAGTATTCCTATCAGGTGTGAAGGGAGAATTGAAGGGGTGTACTTTCGGTAAGAAGTGGGTGGGTGGGAGGAATGATGTGTGAGTTAGGGAGTGAGGCTGCCATTTGCAATCTCTGTATGCTAGGGGGGGTGGTTGTATTTCCGTTTTGAGTTAGTAGTGACTTTCTAATAGCCGTATGAGAATGTGTAGAAGCTATGAGAGGTTCCATGTTCTGCGTACACTGAGTCTCTCCTCGATTTGGTAAGGGTCTGGTGTTAAGCGCATCTGAGAATCATCGATCTAGGTTTAGGGCAGGTAATCTGTGTTTAAGGCGCTTATTGCAGAAGCTCACAATGGAGCACCCATAAAATGTGTGGGTGTTGGTAATTTTAGAAGTAGGCTAGATTTCTGAAATTGGCTATAACTATGCAATGGCATGAGCTATACTGATGGGATGTCGCTGTTGGTCCTCAGTATACTATGTCCTGGAGAGTTTAGGTAAGGAGCTAGGCCCACAATTGCAGGAGTAATAGTGTCACGGTTGACATAGCTAGAATTTGTGGCCTATCCTGAATAGGCAATGGGAGCAGCAGAAGAATCATGTGGTCTGGTGGTTACATATGAGTGCAAGAAGGTATAGGTTATTGGGTATAGGAGCACAGTGGTGCAGTCAAATAAACAGTAGAATATACATGCGATACAAAATTTGTACTGATTTTCAGTGTGATGCAAAGAAGATGGCTTTTGTAGTATACTAAGTAGGGGTAGATTGCAAAAAGGGAAACAGAATTTCAATGTTTAGTTTGTAAATGAAACACAGCAAAAACTAGGGATCACATGAAAATCGACATTGGGCTGTGACGGGAGCAGTTTACACTTTGGCCGATCACAGTATATCCTACTTGTGGGCAAATGTCGATTTGGGCCTTTGTCAGGACAGTTGGGCATTAAAGTTCAGTGCTGATGTTCAAACACTTACTAGTAGTCGCTTAGGCGAATGTTCTAAGGATTGCGAAATTTGAGTGTGGCAGCTTGGAGGGGCTCCTCCATGCTCGGACAGGCTCAGACAGGCGCTTTGAGCGTGGGCCTTTGGTGTGGGCCTGCGTTCGCCTGCCGACTCCTTGATAGGCTGGCTTTAGGCCAATCAGTGCAGCATCGTGCTGCGTTTCGGAAGAGTTCCGGTGCTGTTTGTTGTGGCGACCACATTGGAGAGAGGTCTCTCCATGAAAATGAATGTATGCAGAGGGTCGGGCAACGTTAAAACAGGTGGAAGGGTTGCGCACACTGCAGGGCAGCAGTGCGTGCGGTCAAAGTCAGCGAATAATGGCAAACGCTGATGGAAGGCAGTATGTTTACAGCAACAGCTGATGCAAGATAGTAAATACAGCTTATAGCCCATGGAGGGCTTACCTTGTACTCGGAACGTGCCATTTCGTAGGCCGCATGTTCTGTGATGAGGTCTTCTGCAGCGGGCAGGCAGCGGCTTCTGAGTTGACGGCTTGTACTGAGTTGGTTCAGACCTTGCTTGGACCCTTTCTCACATGTGTTCTGCTAATGTAGGGTCAGAGTTCTTAGCCTCTCTGAACCGTCCTTTTGTGAGAGGGCGACTTGGCCTCCATTTCTCCTTCCCTGGCTGTGTCACCTCCGATGAGCCTTCTTTCGGATTCTCTTCCGGATCACTATTCCCAATGTTTTCATCATCTCTCATTAGCTCTGCCATTTCTTCCTCCTTAGAGATCGTGTATCCAGGAGGATTTCCTTCTCCCCTGCTGGGTCTAGAGTATGGCGAAACAAGTCCACCACATACTGCTGCAGGCCTGCGTCTGTTAAGTATTTGGGGATCCCGCTATGCGTATATTATTACGTTTTAACCTGTTTCCGGTGTTCTCTTGTTTACACTGAACCCGATCCATCTGCTGCTCCAGTGCTTGCACCCTCCTGGCCACCTCATCTTGCGCGTGCCCTTGTTCTGCCACTGTGATTTCCACCTCGTCCACTATTCTTTCACTAGCCAGGACATTTCTATTGAGGTCCGTGATTGATTTGGCTTGGTCTGAGGCACTTTCTTTAATGTCTTTTCTTGAGCTCCATCAACACTGCCATCAGGTCTAACCTCCTTATGGGTGGATCTTCCTCCTCTTGGAAATGCTGGTGGGGGTAGGGGAGTGTACCTGGGCGGCCGTTAGTTGCTGGCCATGTTTTTGTGAGTCTGCACCTTGCATAAGAGCTTTGATGTCCCCCGAGGCTGGCCCCTTTTGTTTTGCCGCTTGTTTGGCCATCTTTCGTTTCCAGGGACCCCCGAGTATACCGCTGAGTCTCAAATCTGCGGTTATGTCTCCCGTTGCCCGACCTCCGGCCCACGGACAGATTATGAGTCATGAGTGCCACAGAATCCGGATCTCCCCACTGGCCCAGGTCGTAGCCGCCAGCAGGCGGTGATGTTTCAGTTGGCCCAAGGGGTGGTTAGCCTTCCTAGTTCCTGTGCCTGGCTTTAGCACCACGGTTCCCCCCTGCTTTGTTTTCACTTTTGGTGCCCCCCTCTGCTCCCCCGGGACTGCCACCTCACCCACCTCTAGGGGTGTCCCTCCTCTCACTCCAGCCCCCCTCCGACGTGAGGGGCCAAATCTTCAATTCCACCTCCTGTGTGGCTCGGGGAGTGAGGAGCTATTGGGGGTGTGTTGGGAGCTACACGATCTTCAGCTTCTACAGGGCCCAAGTAGGCACCTAGGGCCCATGTGCCGCAGGACTAAACCCCCTTAGCCAGCCCAGGGAGTGGGTGAGCCTCTGCTCCAATGTCCTGTGTGGACTCTGAGGCACTTTTCTGCTTCCTTCTGGCGTTTAATGACCCCCGGGACCTCCGCTTCAGCTGCCTTTCTGGGAGCCCCTCCACTCAATCAAGGCCTCCCAATGACTTGAGGTACAATGCTTTGATTCAGCCTCCGAGGTGTGGGATGCCAAAGGGGGTGTATTGGGAGCTCTCGGCCTCCCATCTTCTCCGTATGCCAGTCTCACCTCCTGCAGGGAGTGCCCTGTTCGTTACTACTTTTCCCCTCGCCTCACACTCACCCACAACTCTGGCTCCCAGGCATTCCCAGTCTCTCTGCAACTCCGGCAGACCCGCTCACTCCTCCTCCTTTCTTCCTACCTGGGGGAATCTTCTCAGCTGATATCTTTCATCCGGAGTCTCGGTTCAAACTGGAGCCGCTGCATCCTTATCTCTCAATTCGGAGGTCGCCTACCGCTTTGTTTTCACCCCTCCTCGGGCACATGGGGCTCTCCTCTACTCCAGCCTTGCCTGTGCCCACCGTGGGCTTGCCTCCTCGTCGCTGACCCTCACACCTGTGTTCCGGCCGCCATTTTGCTGCAGCGCCAGGTGGGCGGGCTCCGCTCTATCTCCTCAAGATGCCGGAAAATCTGCTTCAGCCCTTCAGGTGCCCTGACCGTACCACACCTCTTGCCCACCTTACTGGTCCATTTTGTATTTGTTTTGGGGAGGGTTTGGGCGGCAAGACCGGGCCGAGCGTAGGAGCCTACCGAAGCTTCATCCAGCTGCTTCCTCAGCTGCCACGCCCCCGGATTCCAATTTTATAGGCAAATTCCCCACAGACCATAGTGTCTATCCATTAGTCATCTGATTGTATTAACGAGTACCTGTGTACTGGTCTAGGTTCCCATGTACCCTTTCTGTCTGGACATCAGTTACTGGGTGAAATGCTGTTAGCAATCTTTAGCCTTCTGATTGACTTGGGTCCACACACCTTCCACGCCCCACCTAATCAAGACGGGGTGATCAGCTCCCCCTGTTTCCTCCCCGGGTTGCTCGTAGATCCCTTGCTGCCAAATTGCTTGACCTCCCCCACCCGTTGTTAAATCCCTGCTGCCTTGCATTACACTCTTGCAATCTGCTTCCCTTAACATGTACATCCCTCCTACGACTTGTAAAGCACTTCGTTGCTTACCGAGGTTCGGTTGGTGCTCAATCAATACCCTAATAATAATATTGATGGTACTTGGTCAATTTGAAGGGCCTTGCATAAGGGCTTCCAAAAGCACAACATACATTTTGTGCCATGACCACTTGGGGTATTCCATGTAACTTAACAAAGTTTCATACAAATAGGGTTACTAATTGGCTTTCCGGTGAGGTCCCATTGCATTGGATGAAGTGCACCTTCTTAGTTAAGTGGTCTGTTAGCAAGGATTCCCAGTGTGACGACTGGGAATATTCAAACATCATGTGAATCTAGGTAAGATACCAATTCTGGAGAACAGGAGTTACAGGTAAGTAACTTATTCCTTCTTTTTATCAAAATTCTTTGAATTGGGTTAGTAACATGCTTTCTACTGGATATACCTATTAGTTGGTACCACACACTTATTTGTCAATGCATTTAAGTGAATTTTACATTGTAGTATACATTTCCAAAACATCCCATCTCCGTGCAATAGTGCTGGCTCTGATTTTAAGCAGTGCACAATGTTTGTCATGAATGTTTTCACATTAATATTCATGAAGAAACCATACACAAATTGCTTGGTTTTAAGACGATGGATACAAAGGAAAAAAAAGAGAACTGCAAATAAAATGGTGCTGATTTATTGGCATAAAAAGCAAAAAAGGAACATTTGAAAGTGTTCTGCATGTTGAGTTTGTTCGATAACTTAGTTTTTGCACAGGCTTTCTGATGCACAATTCTATTTTTCAGGGATTCATTTTGGCCCAATGGCATTTTAGCAGAGGCTGTCCCACGAAGAGACAAATCCATTCGAATGAGAACAAGGATGGCTGGGAAAACTAAACTGCTCGAAGTAATGCCTGGTAAGTCGCTTTTGTGGCCATCTTTCATATGTATCCTAATGTGTAATATCAGTATTGGTATTTCTTTTTGTGTATTATTTTGACTATTATGATTACATAATGAACTTTTAAGTCCTGGATTGCGGTAAGTACAAAAGAGGCCTCTCAAAATCTGCTCCTGTTAGCAGCCGTTGTTGCTTTAAGCTACAGTTAAACCGCTCCCAAACCTACTTTTCCCAAATATCTCAAGAATGTCCTTTGTTGCTACTGCATGCTCTATCCCGTTATTGTGTGCATTTGCTGTTGTGCTGTTGCTAAAACAGTGAACAAAGAGAACACACTGTACTTTGTATAATCAATTAAGATCTTGCTATGTACTTTTCATCTTGTACCTTAAAACGAAGTGGTGCATTGTATGTAACTTTACTAATATTCTTTATATAAATCTTCACATATGGGACAAACAGATCTACCTATTACTGACCTCTCTGTCCTTGCAGAGTAGGCCAACATTACTATTAATGAAGATGACTTTGAACTGTCAGATTTTCGAATTCACACTGATTGGTCCAAAACCACCAAGATTCACTCGAAATCTA
Organism: Ambystoma mexicanum; assembly: GCF_040938575.1. Lineage (NCBI taxonomy): Eukaryota > Metazoa > Chordata > Amphibia > Caudata > Ambystomatidae > Ambystoma > Ambystoma mexicanum. The sequence goes on from NC_090924.1 coordinate 1,136,303,903, forward strand.
AATTTAATCCACCAATGCCCACCGGCTGCTTGGAGGCTTTTCATGATTTAGTTATAACAGATTTGAAGAAAATTACACATTCTTATTTTAACTCGTCTCATAATTTAACCCTCAAACAGAGGGGGACTCTAACTGAACTTCAGAACCTCCACAGTAAGCTAATCGACAGCTATGTTCAAAGTTGCTATAGGAAACTTGATTCCAATCTCTTTCATGTCATTAGGATTGAAATATCTATTTTATTGCAAAAATGGACGAGCCTTGGTATTTTGCACAATGAGTTAATGCAATTTTTGTTACCTACTACCCTGGTTATTACCACAATTTATTTTCTCCCCAAGCTGCACAAGTCCAGGCCTCCGGGGAGATGCATTGTTACTCTTTGTGGGTCTCAATTGGAGAATGTGGCAGAATTGATTGTGGAAACATGTAAACCCCTTGTTTGTACACTACCATCACATCTATGTGATAACAAAGAGTTTCTTGCTCATAGTAATAGAATACCTTGGGAAGATGACTTGCTCTTGGCCACCCTTGATGTAGTATCACTCTACACCGCCATTGACCACCTTACTGGATTTACAGCCTGCAAATCCTTTCTAGACATGAGATCTCCAGCTTACAGAAATGATCTTGGAGCTAATGGGTTTCTGTTTAAATCACAATGGTTTCCTTTTCAATGGCATGTTGTACCATCAAGTTAGGGGGACTGCCATGGGGGCCATCCTTGCTCCTTCTTATGCCAATCTCACTATGGGCTGGTGGGAACACAATGTAGTTTGGAGTCAAGCTAATTCTGTACACACTGACAAGATTTCATGTTGGTTACGTTACATTGATGACCTTTTCATTCTATGGAAAGGGAGCGTAAGAGAATGGCTTAAGTTCGTGAAGATCTTGAATGCCCATGATCTCAAATTACGCTTCACTTAAAACCACAGTGACACTGAATTGGTTTTCCTTGATGTGAAGGTTGTTAAGTCAATTGATGTATTGACCACCATGGTGTTTAGTAAACCCAGCTGCTCTAATCTTCCATTGTTAGCTTCTAGCAATCACCCGAGATCTTGTGTCAACAGCATACCCTATGGCAAGTTTGTCAGATTTCGCCATAACTGTTCTAAGAAGGCACATTTTGATTTACAGTCTGCCCATGTTGCTAAACGCTAATTGAAAATGCCAATTTGAAAGCATGTGGCTTAGAACAGCATTCTCTTTTGTTATCTTTTTTTCTTTTTTATATGTTTAGTTGAATGTACAACTTTTCAAATTATTTATCTATTATACAATAAAACGGTAAAATAAGCATAGACAAACATAATGCACAAAATGACAATGTACAAAATGACAAGGTGACAATGACACAGTAACAATATACAACAATTCTACATCGTAACCCATAAATCACACACTGACGAAAAGAAAGAGAAAAGAAAAATAGAAAACAACAAGTTGATAAAGATAATCACCTTAACACAAATAACATAATCATCAATAACACTGATTTGGTCTAGTTAGTTCATAAAATGTACACTTAATAAAATGCGTGCATTACGCCCATCCTGTGGGTAACAGTGTGACACAATATATTGTTACATAAAAATATTGTTGCTTGTTGTATTCATTGGTAGCACAATATCAAGAAATTGAACTATCGCTATTTGTAAAGCAACTCGCGGATTTGCAAATAAAAGATGCCATAGTTGATCTCCATCCACATGTCCCTGTACAACTAGCTTCTTGTCAAAACATCTGAGTCTTACATCATCTAGTGCAATACAGTCAATTATCAAGTGCCGCAGGGTTTCTTTCTGTTGGGCATATGAGCAGTAGCGACAAAAGTTTAACTTTGGGGTGATTAACTTACTTCTACACAATATATCTCTGGTGTTCCACAGATTCTCTTTTGATATCTTTTGGATCAACCTCTCCCAGTAATGACAATCAAATTCGACTTATTTTGATTTATGTCCCTATGTCTAACAAGATTCTAGATATCATTACCAAATATTGGCATGTTATATGGGCAGATGATTTGGGAGGGTGTAGGGAAGGCATGGTATCACAAGTATGACACTGACACAATAGGTACAATTTGTAAAAACTTTATTGAAGTGTCTGGGGTTGGGAAAACTCCTACTTTGCCCTATAACTAAGATGGGAGTAGTCTCGACCCTCAAACGATAAACAAAACAGTCTTTCAAATCACAATGGCCTATGCTAACAAAACCTAATGCCTGCCATATCTCTTGTACAAAAAGTGTACAAACGAGAAATGTATATAATGGAAAAATCAGTGTTCAAAATAATAAATGTAGCTGAACCAGCTCTCCTCCCCAAGTTAGACCACATGGAGTAAGGCGGTCCCTGTAGGCAGGATGACACACTCTGGCTCGGCTTTCCAACACAATAAAAAGTTCCAAAATGTGGATCGAGGCCCGCCTGGCCTTCCACGTTAAAGTATCTCTCTCTTCAGACCTCCAAATTATATTTCAACACAAAGGTTTACGTCGGTCCCCCTCTGTTGGGCTCAGACCTCTTCAAAACGCAGTTCATCAAAACTGGCAAGGGGGGGCTCCCTTCCCCAATCTTATATGGTCTCCCTCAGCTGGCTCAAACCACTTTCAAATTTCTTTCTTTACAGGCGTCCGCAGGACCACTTCGACCAATAGTTCAAGATTCAACTTTCACTCTCCCCCTTTCTCGAGGAGTTAATTTTGCTTGCTTTGCTTTTGCAGTTAATTCACTTTGTTACAAACAATGTACCTTTGACAGCGATTTTCGAGTGGGCTACTTCCTTTCGGCGGACAACGCCGTTACTCAATGTCACTGATTTCGCAGCTGTCCTTACTTCAAAGTACATTCAGAGGTCTGCCTTTCTTCGCGTCTCATCCACATGCGTGCCGCCTTCACTTGCAATATAATGTTGCCACTTCAAACTTTCTTTAACACACACTGATCTCTCAGGTCGCTTGTCAACTGGTGCGTTTCTTTCTTGGTTTTTTCGATTTCCAATTCACGTGTCATGGTTAGTACCACAGGCTTGGCCCCGCTTCCCCAACTCTGCCGTTCACCCGGGAGGGTTGCTGGTGTCCTTGAAACACAATGCAGTCTTGGGATGTGGGGTCTGGCTTTCTCCTCGTTTCTTTTGCGGCATGTCGGAGGAAATGACTTCCAGTAGGGTACTCTTGGAGTTTTTGACCCACTGCTCTCGTCCCTGGGTCTGTCGCTCTGCTCCAGTAGGTTTGCCTTTGCCCCGGAAGCCCTGCTCGTACTCTTGTTCCGCCTTGCTCAGAGTGTATCTTTTGGTTCTTCCTTTAATCTGTGTGAGGAGAGCTAACTGGTATCAGGTGTATGCATTTAAAGTCAAGTGCCTGACTTTGCCTGACCCGATTAACAGGACTTGTCCAGTACGATGTATGTGAGTTAGTCTTGTTACTCTGTCACCCTCTTCCTCAGCCCAGTGTTTGTGTAAAAAGGGAGGGGTTTGGGACCTCCTCCGTGAATCCTAAAAAATAGGATGAGTTAGATGAACAAAAAGGGGGGAATAATGCATCTCATCATTGGTTTCCTCACCTCCACTTCCCGAAGACCCCGCACCCAGGTGATCCTTCTGAACTGGTCCACCCCCAGTGAATAGATCCAAAGGCAATGGCCATGCCCTGGCCACCTGAGAGAGAGATCCCCAGGGATTTGCGGGTAAGACACCCCCTGATTTCTTAGAGGGGTTCTTACACCTCATCCGTGTCTCACTTTTCATAGAGCCCCTTCTTTAAAGGACAAGCTGGTTTCCAGTGTCCTTGCCCCTACCAAGTCCTCTAATTGGCTGGCGAAAAATTCAGTGAGATTTGTCAATCGTACTAAATGTAAAGTTTGCGATAATGCGTTATCACAGCTGTCTTTTAAACATCCTATTACAGGGCACAGTTTTTCAGTTTGTTGTCATACCAACTGTAACACTGAATTTGTTGTGTATGTTTTGAGTTGTCCATGTTCAAAATGGTATGTTGGTAGTGCCTCCAACAAATCGAAATTGAGGATTTTACAGCATGTACGGGCAGTCACGAACAAAGACTTTGCGTATCCTTTTTTGGCTTGGCCCAAATTGGTAAACATCCTCGTGGTGGAGATAGGACACTCAAGCTAAAACAACTCGAGACCAGATTGATTATTGACTTTCAAACAAAAGTCCTGGTGGGTCATAATATTGATGAAGAATTATACACATTCATTGGTGTCTGATCATATTCCCTCTGATGTTTTTGATATATGCTTGATATGTGGTTATGCTCCTGTTTTCGCTTAAATTGCTATCCTGATGTGCAAAGATCCCTTCTGACGTTCATTTATGCATTTAGCCAGCTGACTGTATGGTATTGTACTGTCATTTACTTTATGCTTTATTCAAATGGGGCATTAATCTTCTCTTAATTTATCTCGTCAAATTCACTCTGTTTTCTCTATTCATTTTCTGCCATCTTTGTAATTGTTGTAGTTTTTTTGTCTTTTTGATTGCTTTTAAGCCTCGCATATTCTGTACTGTTTGCGACCTCATGGGTCTGGTGCGCACCATATAAATGAATAAACTAAACCTTTCTGGAATTCTTTTATACTTTTTTTCCTATTTTCTTCATTCTTCTTACTTTTACTCATTTTCACTTATTTTTGGTGGTGTCAAGGTGTTTTGGTTTATCAATTGATGGTTTTAATTGTTTGCATTCAGCCTTGTTTTTTTATCGACTTTTTTTCATTTACTTTTGACAGGTTATTTTATTCCATAATTCATTTAAAATTATGGGGCCAGGTTTTTTTTCCATGTTCATAAGTGCTTGTGACACTATTTGAGGGCAAGTCTAGATTTAGTTTTTGTGGTCTTGCCTTATGCTGTAAAAACTGAACATCTTTATCCTGGTACTTATTGTGTAAAGATGATGGCTGCATGACCACACAAGATATGCACTTGGCACTTTATGCTATGTGTACTTTGTAATGCTGTAACGCTCACCTGATTCCCGTAGAGGCGCCGGTCTTGACTGGGCGTATACCGTATCTTCAAAGGTGATGTGTAACACACGGCTGGCTCTTTGGGCTGGACCTCTGTGCACTGTATGTCTGACTCGAAGGGTAAGATGTCTGCAGATAGAAAATATGGGATTAAGGAACTGGGTTATTGAATGTCTCTCTCTTCTTTCCTTTCTCTTCTCCTGTAGAACCCCAAAGGTTAACGCTCTCACCTTAGGTAAGTGAATGCCGTGCTCTCCATCTGCCTCGGGGCAGGGTGCTGTAACCAGTTTCTTCACTGGATAAGGGGAGCAGGCCTCTTGACTTCAGAGGACTGCTGTCCGTCGTTTACTGCACGAACGATAAGTTTCGAGTAATTCTAATGTCTTTAAAGTCTTTAGTAATGATGTTTCTTGTTTTGCAGGGTTCCGGCGATGGCGGATGACAGGGTGAAGTGAGTTGAAGATGGAGCCCGTGTGATGAATAGAAGCGCCTGGAAGCACGTAAGTAAGCGCTTGTTGCCTGCTTCACGATGCGCTCTGTCTTTTTATTTTGCAGGTACAAGTTCGGAGCGGCTGCAGGGTGCCGGAATACCCACTGGGTTAGATGTGGAAAGGAGTAATGGCACGTGAGTATTAAAGTTCCCCAATGTCTTTAAACGCACCTTGTTTTGTCTTTCAGATGCGGGATGCAGCGCCGAAGGCCTCCGGAGCGTGCGAAGAGTTGGTAAGCTTTTGTCTTTCAGATGCCGGAATGCAGTGTGAAGACCTCCGGAGCGCACGAAGAGTAGGTAAGCCTTTGTCTTTCAGATGCCGGAATGCAGCGCGAGGCGTTGGTGACAGCCGATGGACCAGGTAAGTGAAGAGCTGTCACTGAAGACCGTAATGCTAACCTGTTCTTTCTTGTCTTTATAGGTGTTGCTGAAGACTGGATTCAGGATGGTAAGCCTTTTTCCTTAGGCCCAGGATCAGATGCAGAAGACACGATGAGCGTTCTGCTGCAGAGGATGCAGAATAACGCAAAGCAAGATTCATCCATCGGGTGTGGTTTAAATAGCCTCCTGTAGTGCTTAGGTGTCTCCTTCCACAGCCACGCCTAGGTAAGAAAAGAGTTCCTGCTTTCCAGAAGAGTTCCAGTGTTCTGAATCTAGGGAGTGGCTCCTGCCCCACCCAACAGGAAAAGTAGTTCCAAACAGAAGAGGATCAGAGGCTCAACTGGCAGGCAAGTAAGCAGCATGATCTGCTGCAGGTAAGTCCACCCAAGCATTATGAGCCCGGCGCTTCCAGCGCTGGGACTGGGCATATTTATGAGCCTGGTGCCACTGGCGCCAGGACTGGGTCCAAAAGGTCCCAATTGGGACTGGTTGGCACTCAGAACCTGGGTTATGGATCTGCTTCCAAGGGAGTTGGGAAAACCCTGACCTTTTGGAAGCAGAGATCATGACAGTACCCCCCCTCAAGGCCCCTCCCAAACCGGGCTTCTCCGGGGGTTTTGGCTTGTCAGGAAATGTTCGGTGAAATCTTTTGATTAGGCGAGGAGCGTGGACATATTCAGCAGGTTCCCAGGATCTCTCTTGGGGGCCGTAGCCTTTCCAGTCAATTGGGTAAAATAGTTTAGATTTGGAGATCTTGGAGTCCAGAATGCTTTTGACTTCAAACTCGAGTTCTCCATCAACTAGGATAGGTTTTGGAGATTTAGTTAGTCGGGTTTGAGGTTGCACGGGTTTTAATAGAGAGACGTGGAAGACCGGATGTATCTTCATGTGCGGGGGCAAGTCCAACTTGACCGCTACTGGGTTTACTATGGTAGTGATGGAATAGGGACCAAGGTATCTTGGGTTGAATGTGCGTGGCCCTTTTAGAGGTAGATATTTGGTTGATAACCAGACTTGATCCCCTACTTGATATTGAGGGGCTTCCTTCCGATGTTGATCTGCTCCTTTCTTGTATTGTTCTTTAGCCCTTTGAAGGTGAGAAACAGCTTCCTTAAAGGCTTGGGTGATTGTAGAATGCAGGTAGTCTACTGCTGGTGTTTCAAGATCTTGGAGGGGATCCAACTCCGAGGTTCGAGGGTGACTGCCGTACAAAAGAAAAAACGGGGTTTTCCCAGTTCCCGAACGGACAGAGTTATTGTAGGCATATTCGGCTATCCAAAGGATGTCTTTCCAAGTTTTTTCAGTTTGTTGCAGCATGCAGCGTAAATACTGTTCCAGAGTTTAATTGGTCCTCTCGGTTTGTCCGTCGGTCTGAGGGTGGTGACTGGTCGATAGTCTCACATCAATTTGAGCCGACCGACAGCAACTTCGCCAAAAATGAGAAATAAATTGACTACCTCGATCCGAAATTAGAACTGAAGGAAAACCGTGCAGTCGGACGATGTTTTCGAGAACTTCTCGGGCCAGAGTTGCTGCTGTTGGCAAGCCTTTGAGCGGAATGAAATGCGCCATCTTGGAGAATAAGTCCACGATTACTAGAATCGTATTGTATCCGGAGCATGGAGGTAGATCGGTGATGAAGTCCATAGAAAGCGTATGCCAAGGGCGAGGTGGGATGTCAATAGGGCGTAAGAGGCCTGCTGGTCTTTCCTTTTGACTCTTGTTTTGGGCGCATACTCCACAGGACATTATAAAGTCTCTGATATCTTTTTTCCAAGACGGCCACCAGAAGTAGCGATTGATCATTTCTGAGGTCTTGGCCATACCGGGATGTCCTTCCATTAAAGAATCGTGATAACAAGATATTACTTTTTTCTGTAAATCTGTGCTGGGTAGGTATAATCGTTCTTGGAAATACAATAAGTTGTCCTTTACTGCAAAGTCCTTTCCCTGCAGATGCCAATTCTGTATGTCTGCTGGAGTTACAAGTTGCCTGGCTTTATCCTTAACTTCCTCTATGGATTCTGTGGCGATTACATCCAGAATTCTTTGTTCGGGAATGATTGGTACAGGTTTAGGGTTGATCAAGTGTTCTTCCACTCCAATCCGAGAAAGGGCATCAGCTTTACCGTTCTTTGTACCAGGTCGATAGGTAATTATGAAGTCAAACTCGGCAAAGAATAATGCCCAACAGAGTTGTCTAGAGGATTGGGCTTTTGCGGTTTTCAAATATTGCAGGTTTCGGTGATCCGTAATCACAGTAACGGTGTGTCGGGCCCCCAGCAGATAATGCCGCCAAGCCTTAAAGGCAGACTTGATAGCCAGAAGTTCCTTGTCAGTAATCGTGTAATTGATTTCAGGAGGCGAGAATTTGCGGGACCAAAATGCCACGGGATGCAACTGATTGGTTACCGGGTCCTTTTGTGATAGAACTGCCCCCAGGGCAAGGCTTGAAGCATCAGTTTCCACGATGTAGGGGAGTTCGGGGCGAGGGTGTTTTAAGATTGGTGCAGAGATAAATTTAGTCTTCAAATCCTGGAAAGCTTGTTCCGCCTCGGTAGACCATTCAAAACGTTTGTTTTTCTTTAACAAGGCAGTGATGGGCTGGACTATTCGAGAGAATTCAGGGATAAACCTGCGGTAAAAGTTAGCGAAGCCTAACATGCTTTGCACACCTTTTACGGAGAATGGTGATGGCCATTTGAGAACTGCATCGACCTTCTTTGAATCCATACGCACTCCGCCAGGTGATAATATGAATCCCAAGAATTCAACTTCAGTCACGTTGAAAACACATTTTTCCAACTTAGCGAAAATTTTGTGTTGACGCAATCTTTCGAGGACCATTTTCACATGTTTCCGATGTTCAGATTCCGATGAAGAATAAACGAGGATGTCGTCAATGTAAACAACAACACACACATCTATGAGCTCTCTGAGGACATCGTTCATAAAATATTGAAAGGCGGCCGGGGCATTGCAAAGTCCGAAGGGCATGACCTGATATTCAAATAGCCCATACTTGGTGCGGAAGGCCGTCTTCCATTCATCGCCCTCTTTTACTCGTACCAAGTGGTAAGCTCCTCTAAGATCCAGCTTTGTATATATGCATGCTTTTCTGACTTGGTCCAGGAGTTCAGGGATCAAAGGTAACGGATATCTATTCTTAACGGTGATCTGGTTCAGGGAGCGATAATCTATACAAGTTCTAAGGTCTCCTTCCCTTTTTGGAACGAAGAACAAAGCTGAAGAAGCAGGTGACTTGGAAGGACGAATAAACCCATTTGCCAGGTATTGATCCAGGTATTGTCGAAGGTGAAGGTTCTCAGGCTCGGTGAGGGCATAAATTCTACTACAAGGAGGAGTAGATCCAGGTATCAGGTCTATCTGGCAGTCATAAGACCTATGAGGAGGTAGAGAGTTAGCCTGATCCTTCCGGAAAACATCTTGGTATTCGGGAGGTAACTGGGGAGTCTCTGAAGAAATTGCTGCCAGTGCAACACCAGGTGGAGGGTGACAAGTAGAGACACATTCTGGAAACTGGACCGTTCTTGCTCGCCAATCGATCAGAGGATTGTGTTTCTCTAACCAAGGTATTCCTAGAATAATCTGAAACTGAGGGGCCTTGATCACATCGAACACCATCTTCTCATGGTGTCCATCTTGACTTACTAGCGTCACCTCTTGAGTGGTATGCGTTACTGGCCCGGAGGCTATCTCCGTACCATCCACCATAGTAATGACGTCCTTTACAGCCTTGGGACAAAGAGTTAGATTCATCCTCAAAACCATTTCATGATCCACATAATTGCCGATGGCACCGCTGTCGACGTAAGCTTCAATTGCATGTAATCGATCCGGATTATCAGGGCTAATGAGGACCATAGGTATCACGAAATGCGAGGTCACGGAACTGGTTTTCACGCTCGGCAAGAGGACCTCTATTCTTGTCGGGCGAGGTCGTTTCCCTGCTCAGAGTTTGTAACTTTGGTAACTGCAGCTCCTACTGCCTTCTTGGCAGGTTTCACCGGACAGTCTCGAAGAAAGTGCCCTGAGTTTCTGCAATAGAGGCATAATTGCAACTGTTTTCTCCTTTCCCGCTCCTTTTGTGTTAGAGGACCTTTCAGACCCCCTATTTGCATGGGTTCCCCGGAGTCTACTCCTTTGGAAGGAGTTGGCGGTTTGGAAAATACTCGAGCATCAAACTTGGAACGATCGGCCTTCCTGTTCTGCAGTCTGTGATCTATTTGAACGACTAAGTCTATATAGTCCGAACAATCTTGTGGGGGATTCACTACTTGGGCTAACACATCTTTGAGCTCTCCACGTAGACCTCTATAAAACAGCGTAATCCTTTTGTCCTCAGGCCATTGAGTTTCCACTATCAGTCTGTTGAAAGACGCAATATAAGCCAAAAGGTCTTGATTACCTTGTCGCAACGAAAGAAGCTCATTGTCCAAGGCCTGCCCCTGTGAATGTCTTGCGAACGGTTTTTCCATACTGAGCTGAAAAGCTTGAAAATCATGGAGGACCGGATCATCTTGATTTACTAGAGGGATCGACCAGTCTGCCGCATTGCCACTAAGGTACGAAAGCACGAAAGCTACTTTAGCTTGATCAGTTGGAAAGGCTGCTGGCCGGCATAAGAAATGCAACCGGCACTGATTGATAAATACTGCAAACCCCTTTGGGTCACCAGAAAATCGTTTGGGCGGAGCCAGAGGTACATTGCCAGGTAGGTTGATCTGCACTGGATTCATAGAGGATGTAGAAATAAGATTTCCCCCAGATGCGGGTAACGGGGTCTGTCCGGCTTGTGACTGTAGCAATTGTCTAGCGAGATCATCTGTTCGCTCCTTGGAAATAATCAGTTCCCTTCTTAGAGCGTTCGTTTCTTGACGGGATGCATGCACTTCTGCCCTTAGTTCCCCAAGTAACTGGGCTAGCTGGTCGGTATCCGAGGTTTCCATAGCGCCTGGACAGGAGTTTTGTGGTAGGCTTTGCGTTCTGTAATGCTCACCTGATTCCCGTAGAGGCGCCGGTCTTGACTGGGCGTATACCGTATCTTCAAAGGTGATGTGTAACACACGGCTGGCTCTTTGGGCTGGACCTCTGTGCACTGTATGTCTGACTCGAAGGGTAAGATGTCTGCAGATAGAAAATATGGGATTAAGGAACTGGGTTATTGAATGTCTCTCTCTTCTTCCCTTTCTCTTCTCCTGTAGAACCCCAAAGGTTAACGCTCTCACCTTAGGTAAGTGAACGCCGTGCTCTCCATCTGCCTCGGGGCAGGGTGCTTTAACCAGTTTCTTCACTGGATAAGGGGAGCAGGCCTCTTGACTTCAGAGGACTGCTGTCCGTCGTTTACTGCACGAACGGTAAGTTTCGAGTAATTCTAATGTCTTTAAAGTCTTTAGTAATGATGTTTCTTGTTTTGCAGGGTTCCGGCGATGGCGGATGACGGGCTGAAGTGAGTTGAAGATGGAGCCTGTGTGATGAATAGAAGCGCCTGGAAGCACGTAAGTAAGCGCTTGTTGCCTGCTTCACGATGCGCTCTAACTGTCTTTTTATTTTGCACGTACAAGTTCGGAGCGGCTGCAGGGTGCCGGAATACCCACTGGGTTAGATGTGGAAAGGAGTAATGGCACGTGAGTATTAAAGTTCCCCAATGTCTTTAAACGCACCTTGTTTTGTCTTTCAGATGCGGGATGCAGCGCCGAAGGCCTCCGGAGCGTGCGAAGAGTTGGTAAGCTTTTGTCTTTCAGATGCCGGAATGCAGTGTGAAGACCTCCGGAGCGCACGAAGAGTAGGTAAGCCTTTGTCTTTCAGATGCCGGAATGCAGCGCGAGGCGTTGGTGACAGCCGATGGACCAGGTAAGTGAAGAGCTGTCACTGAAGACCGTAATGCTAACCTGTTCTTTCTTGTTTTTATAGGTGTTGCTGAAGACTGGATTCAGGATGGTAAGCCTTTTTCCTTAGGCCCAGGATCAGATGCAGAAGACACGATGAGCGTTCTGCTGCAGAGGATGCAGAATAACGCAAAGCAAGATTCATCCATCGGGTGTGGTTTAAATAGCCTCCTGTAGTGCTTAGGTGTCTCCTTCCACAGCCACGCCTAGGTAAGAAAAGAGTTCCTGCTTTCCAGAAGAGTTCCAGTGTTCTGAATCTAGGGAGTGGCTCCTGCCCCACCCAACAGGAAAAGTAGTTCCAAACAGAAGAGGATCAGAGGCTCAACTGGCAGGCAAGTAAGCAGCATGGTCTGCTGCAGGTAAGTCCACCCAAGCATTATGAGCCCGGCGCTTCCAGCGCTGGGACTGGGCATATTTATGAGCCTGGTGCCACTGGCGCCAGGACTGGGTCCAAAAGGTCCCAATTGGGACTGGTTGGCACTCGGAACCTGGGTTATGGATCTGCTTCCAAGGGAGTTGGGAAAACCCTGACCTTTTGGAAGCAGAGATCATGACAAATGCATTACGCATTAGACTTCTAGATTTTATTTATTTTTAAAATGTGTTTATTGGCATTTCTTATTGTACAAACATGACATCATGTCAGGATTGAATACCAATAATAACGTTTAAACACAACATATAACCAAACAATACAATCGAACTGCAGTTTTCTCTGGTATGTGGCTCTCGTTCAGATAGGGAGGGCGCGGTGGCCATCTGGAGGGCCCGGGTGGGATGTCAGGAAGGTGGGAGAGGAGGAAGGCAAAGAAGGAGAGAGGCAAGGGCAGTCTATGTGCCGCACCACTCAGGTGGGCTGCTTTGAAGAAGGGGCGTTGGTGATCTGCGGGGTTGTCTGTTCAAGGGGGGTTGTCATCCGAGGGGTGAAACGGGTCCCGTGTTAGGATTTTCCATGCATCTAGTGCCATGCTTGCGTTGTCTGTGGATCTGAGGACTCCATCCTCCCAGGCCTGAGTTTCTGCTTCTACCCATCTTTTCATTTCCCGGGACCATGTCGAGTGTTGTGGGCCATTGGCCCGCTTCCAGGCCATTGCGATAGTTCTTTTTGCTAACACGCAAGCCAGGTCCATGAGTTGAGTTGCGTGCTTTATCTTGGCTAGACGTGGGTATGTGCCCAACAGGCATTCTTTAGGGGACCAGTTATATCTGGTCATGCCGACTGACATACATGCTTGCTCAACTCTTGCCCAGAGATGGCGCACCCTGGGGCAGCTCCAGAACATATGCCCTAGGTCTGCATTTTCCGAGTTACACCACGTGCATCTATGTGGGAGCCTGTTTATTGAACTGGGCTATTCTGGGTGGAGTCATATATGTGCGGTATAGCACGTTAAGTTGTATCAGCCTAAACCGGGCATTCCTGGATACCTCCCCAGGGAACGCCAAAGCCCTCTCCCACTCTTTGTCTGTGACCTCCTGCCCCATATCCTGTTCCCATCTAGTTTTTAGATCTGCGCTGCGGGGGTTAGGTCTGTCTGTTAGTTGGCTATAAATTTGGGATACCAATCTTCGGCCATACCCCAGGTTGTACAGCAGTGTCAGAAAGGGATGCGCCTCAGGCTCTGCTGGCCATCTGGCCCATTTCGTGCGCGTGGTGTGTTTGATTCGTTGGTACCATAAGAATTGTCCAGGTGGGACTCCATCCGCCTCCTGAAGCGATGTGAAGTCTCTGAAATTGCCTTCATCGTACAAGTCGCCCCACGTGTAGAACCCAATCCTTTCCCATGATCTTATCTGCGCTAGGTCTGTGCTAGATTTGCATAAATCTGAAATCATCGGGACTTCAGCGGAGTAAGAGTGTTTTAGGTGTGGTAGTGCCCTGGTTCTAAGCCATATTTGCCGGCCTAGGACCACTAACATGGGTGGATTATTTGGACATATTTGTGGGGCCCAGATGAGTTCTTTCAAGCGTAAGGGACTAATTAGATTCTGAAGCAATCTGGTTTCTGCTGTGGTGTAGTCGGACAACCATCGGGCCACAAAACTTAGTTGTGCAGCCAAGTAGTACCGTTCCAAGTCTGGAAGTTGTACGCTGCCTGCCCTATAAGGTAATGTTAGTGTGGACAACGCCAACCTGTGTCTACCATGCCCCCATAAGAAACCTTTGAAAATGGTTTCAAGTGTGCGAAAGGAGGAGGATTTGATGTAATGATAGACGTTTTGGAAGTGGTAGAGAAATCTAGGGAGGACTATCATTTTGATAATTGACGCCCTGCCCATTACTGACAGGGGGAGCTTGGACCAGAAGCCAATTGACTTACGCAGGGTTTTCAGTGCGGCTCCGGTGTTGTGTTTGTGCATCAGCTCTGGGGAGTGCATCACAGTGACGCCTAGGTACCTGAATGAAGTTGGTTGCCACTGGACTCCTTTCTCCGGGAGATCCTCTGCATTTATACCCTTAAGGCCTGCTAGCGGGAACAGGCAAGATTTTTGTCTGCTAAACCGTATGCCTGAGACAGCTGAGAAATTGTCTAGGACTTCTAACATACAGGGCATGTTTAAGTGGGGGTCTCTGATGTAGAGGAGTACATTGTCCGCATAGAGTGATATTATGTGATACTCCCCGCCCAACCGAATGCCAGCATCAAAGAATTGCTTCCTGAAGTAGATTGCAATTGGTTCCAGTTACAATATATACAACATAGGGGACAGTGGGCAGCCTTGTCTTGTACCCCTGCGGATGTCCCAGATCGAAGATACTAGTCTGCCTGTCCTCACTCTTGCTTTGGGATTAGTGTATATAATTTTCACCCACTTAATGAAGCCGGCCCCAAAACCGAACTCCCTGAGCTTGGCTAGTAACCATTCCCAATATATGGAGTCGAACGCTTTTATGGCGTCCAGTGGTAATAGTGCATAAGGGCCTTTGTGTTGGTCAGTTTGGGCTATAATTTGCTGGAGCCTGCGAAGGTTAGCTGTAGTGTTGTGGCTGGGTAAGAAGCCATTTTGATCGTTGTGCACTAGCCCACCGATCTGTCTCGAGAGTCTAACATCCAGAATTGTAGTCAATATATTGACATCATAGTTAAGCATTGCAAGGGGACGGTAGGAGTCGCACTCATCAGCTGTGTTTGAGCATCGGGATGAGTGTTTCCCTCATACTCTCTGGGACGGTCTCTAGTTCGTTTGCTTCCTGGAATACCTTAAGTAGTAGTGGTGTGAGTGATGGTTCGTAAGTTTTGTAGAACTCCGGGGGCAGCCCATCGGTGCCTGGGGTTTTGGCTGTGGCTAAGGAGTTTATGGCCTCAGTAATGTCTTCAGCTGTGATTTCTGCGTCTAGGGCGTCCCTCTGAGCGGGTGTCAATTTTGGAAGGCCAATTTCCTCTAATGTGTCGTGAATTTGCTCCCGCGGGATGAGGGTGTCGTGTGAATAGAGTTGGGTGTAGAAAGATTTGAATGCGTAGTTTCCTGATACCGCCGGCTTTTTGCAATGACTTCCGGCCGAATTACCACTTTGAGGGGCTCTCACACAGTGCCCACCCTCTCCACACTACCCTCATTTTCCTCAACATAGTTCTCCAGAGTTTCCTGGAGGTCGTTTTTAAATGCCAGGTCTTTCAGGGCCTCGTTGGCATCCTCCACAACGGGATAGGGGGTCTGGGGCCTGTTACGCTTCATTGTACCAGTAGGGGCGAGGGGTCAGTTCTCCAGCATGGGGTCTGGCATGGATTCACATGCTCATGAATATTCCCCGTCGTCAGGCTGGGAATCCTCGGTAAAGAAAATATCGGTATTAGTTTCGTTTCTGATCTGTCTTTCTCAGTAGTAACCAATCACTGGTCTCTGGGTCATAGTGCCCCCAGCCAATGACTGCCCTCTCCCTAAGCCCCGCCTCTGGCAGCCATCCTCAGATTTGTACCGCACGCTCAGGTGTTGGGAGTTCTCGTGTTTAGCTCTCAAGTTTTTGCTGCATTTTCATGCTTTTTTCAAAGAGAATTTCTCATTTTTCGGTCAAATAGAGCCTCAAGCACCCCTGTCTCTACATCCGATTAACGGGGATCCATGTTGGATTTTTCTACGCCCTCAAGGGTGAAGATTTCATCGAGTTACGCTTCTTGGAGGAGTCCAGGAGTTTCTGCGGCCTACCTGTTAATGTCTCCAATCAAGCATTCCCACTAAGTCAGTGCCTTGTCTGGGATTGCTCAAGGGAACCCCTTATTTATATATGTTTATGACAAGTTATAATCTGGATGATGAACCCTCTCTTAGAATCCCCCTGACCCCACTGAACCAAAAGTAGGTTTGTTTTGCAAATTAAAAAGGTTTATTTGAAAAATTAAACAATAGATATATATCACACTTTTATAAATAAATTGATAATTGATAGCACACTTGTGAATATGAGCAGTAATCAGCAATAGGTAATCCTACAGTAGCACAGTTCTTGGTTACTTATGAATAAGAACAGAGGACTAAGGTAGCAGAGAACGCTTTATATGGTTCAAGGAAATGCAAGGTGGGACAGAATGCAACACAGAAATAATTTGATATTTCAACAAGAGATAATGTGATCACTTTTCCTTTTGACAATACACCCCCCTTCCCCCCTTTATGCAATATAAGGAAATGGAAGGAGAGCACACAGTCTTCAAGAATACCAACAAAAAGCAATACAAAGTTCCAATTCCCCCCAGCAAGCTTAGAGAAACAGGGATGATTTTAAACACAGGCAAAGTACTTTAAATGTGGTATGCAAAGAAGGGAAAAATATGCTAAAAATGATTTTCATTCCCTATAAGAGATTCAGGGTGGGTGATAGCTACTTTAAATTAGTTCAGGATTACTTTAGCAATGCTCTAGGAATGATTGTCAGATTGCAAACGAATTTCAGCAAAGGAAAGCAAGAAGCTGCTATTTTGACAAGTGAAGTTTGCATCACGATAAGTCATTCGTTGACCCTATGCGTTTTACTTCACACTTGATCCTACAATTACAAATACTTGATGCCAGTGTCACACCATCCACAAGGCCCGTTGTGAAGAAATGACCTGTCCTGAAGATGGCCACACTATCCAGCCATGGATGGACATCTGAGAGAATGTCCAGTCGAATGCTTGGCCAAAACATGTCGACTTTTATATCTCAGCAAACGCCTAAAAGTTAGGCGCTTCCAGAATTAATTATAGGACTTTTAGGGTGTATATTTGTTTGACCCACTCAGTCTTTTCCTTTTTTTCCCATGTATTTCTGTTTTTCCCTTGCTTTGTTTGTTGATTGGTTGACACAAAGGTAATTAGTGTGCTTTTGTGCCCGTTTTACTATGTAGATGCATCAAATTGTCTTTTCTACTTTTTTATATGTAATAAACTTTGTTCTCATGCACGTTTTTGCGTCCGCTCATGTCTATGTGTTGACCTTTGCATTTATGTGGTTAGGTAGATATTTGTAAGTGTGACCTAAGTGGTTTTACCTCCCTGTAGTTTCATTGTAGTGAGGGGTAAGTAATTCTCTGTGCCGCCCTCTGGCACAATATATTTTTTCCAGGATTTATAGAGCGCCTGCGCCGGTCAGTGTCCAATGCCGTTACTGCACCTATTTTGACAGCGGTCTTGAATTAATACATTTCAAAAGGAAAGGATTTTACTTGATAGTATATGATCCTTGGTTGACATGGCATTGATGTGGATCTGTAGTAGAGTAAAGTAAAACACTCAACCATAGTTGGATTTTTGTTTGGTGGTTCCGGGCCCATGATCTTAGCAATTTTTGACATTAATAAAAACAGGGTTTGAACAGAACCATCTTTCTTTGCACTGGTGGGTGGCAGGTCAGGGGACCATTTTACTGTGCGCAAAACTGCACGGTTCTCCAGGATTCTGGTGTAAATGTGGGCTTTTCCGCCCTCTTGGATTTCCTAAGCCCACAGCACCAAATGTTGCAGCATAATAGTCCAAACGTGGGTCAGGACACCCAACAAGCCCCCCCCGCCCGACTGTGCTTTGATTTCGAGTCGAGGGGGAGTCGGGTGCAAAGGATGTTTTGATCCACGCGCTGGTATGTCCGCATCATCTTCTTCCAATTCCGCAGATGGCACAGTTCAGCATCTTTTCCTCCATCCGGTTGGATCGATCGGTTCTCCTCGCCTGTCCTGATGGGAATATTGGGTGGTACCTCGGGCCCCTCGGATCTTTGCTCCCGGGCCCTCGGTCGTTCTCCTTGGTCAGTCTCCATGGTTTCATCTCTCCTAGGATGATAAAGCAAAGCAGCAATACACATACCTAGACATTTTTCCACCACTATTAATGGTGTGGCGAACATATACATTTTATACATCCGGATACATTTTGCAGTCTTATTTTAAAAAACAGGATATAACCGGAAACATTTTCATACCAGAATCATTTTATTTTAGAGACTATATGCGGGATATTTTAGGGTTGGAACTGAATAACTCTGGAGCGGCACCTTCTGGGATTCCAGAGGATTCCTCCAGTTGCTGCAGTGTGTGCCTGGGATGGCAACACTTTAGCTGATTTATATGTACCCACTTGTCTTCCCCTTCCACCAGACTACCTTTGGGGATACGGATTTTAGAAGCTACTGGGGAGATCTTGTCTATAATTTCAAACGGTCCCTTCCATGTAGGCAAAAATGTTCGCTGTTTGGCCTGGTTTCTTTGGAAATTGTATAGATAGACCCGGTCTCCCACATTATATACTTTCCTGGAAGTTTTCAAATCGTAATGGGTCTTCATGCTATCAGCTGATCTTTCTAGATTCCGCTGAGCATAGGCAAAAGCATGTTGAAGGTGTTTCCTTATATTCTCCACATACTCATGAGTTGTGGAGGCATTTATCAATGTCTGCTCTTGGGTCCTGTAGAGCAAATGTTGGGGAAGCACCATCTTGCGTCCAGTCATCAGCTCAAATGGTGACATTTTAGTTGCAGATGAAGGGGTAGATCTGATGGCCATTAGGACCAGAGGTAATTGGATATCCCAACTTGGCCCAGAATCTGCCACAAACTTTTTTAAGATGCTCAAAATGGTTCGGTTATAGTGTTCTACTGCCCCAGAAGAAGCCGGTCGGTAAGCAATGTGTAGCTTCCTTTTGACCCCCAGTATCTCCCACATCTTAGTCATTACTTCGCTGGTAAAATGGCTACCTCTGTCTGACTCAATCCTTTGAGGTAGACCAAAACGGGAAAAGATGTGGTTAATCATCAGGGCAGCTGCTGTTTCTGCCTTGCAGTTTGGGGCCGGGAGACATTCCACCCACTTGGTAAACAAGCATCTGACCGTCAACATGTACTTGTTTCCCCTAGACGAGCGAATCACAGGGCCTACGAAGTCGATTTGCAAATCTGACCATGGCTGTGTCATCCCCCTCTTTTGGAGAGGCGAACGGTGTGTGAGGGATGATGGCTGAAATTGTGCACACACCAGACACCCCTTCAAGTATTGGTCGAGGTCCTGCCCCATATGTGGCCAGTAAGCAACCTCTCTTAAGATCTCCAGTGTTGTGTGAAACCCCCTATGACCGGCTGTGGCCGCATCATGGGCGTGACTTAACATCAGGCTTCGGAATGAGGTAGGAACCACCCACTGATCATGGCCAGCTTGGGATTTCCTTACCAACAACCCGTCTTGGATTCAGAACATTTTTGGACATTTCATCAATACTCTAAGGTCCTCCTTCCCAATGTAATCAGTATCCGTCAGGGGAAAGTTCTCAGGGTCCTCAATGTGTTGGTAAAACTTACCAATTATTGGATCCCCCTTCTGAGCCGTAGTTAAATCCGCATCAGGGGTCTCCTTACTCTATTGTGCAGTTGAAAGATCATTGTGAACATTTGTCTGGGACCTAGTGATAGCAGTGACCTGGATTTCCCCCAACAGGGACTCTATTTCTATTAGATCCCCTTGGATGGCCCCGGTTTTGGCCAGCTGATCAGCTAAGTCATTTCCAGTTTTGTCTGGTCCCTCTACTTTGGAATGACCCTTGATCTTCTTCCAATAAATGGTCATCCCATTCAAGGTGACCAGATCATCAATGTTTTGGATCAACTTCCCATGTTTCAAGGGTTTGTTGTTAGCACATAGCATGCCTCTGGTTTTCCAATTGACCAGGTGCTCCACGAACCCGTTCCGTACATAATCCTAATCTGTGATTATGACCAGTTCGTGGAGTTGATGTTGGACAGCAGTGAGGATGGCTTGATGCACAGCCATCAACTCTGCTACTTGACTACTTCGGGGACCGATTTTGTACCCAGCGGAGGGTTCTGTAGACTCATTCACCCACGCATTCCCTACGCAGGCCACGAGTTCTTTTTCCCCGTTGTTTTCAACATGGTAAGAGCATCCATCCACATAGACAGTGGGCATTCCCTCACACTTGTCTTCTACAAAGACTTTGTGTGGGGAATTAAGGTATGCCTCCATGTTGTCCTTGATTTTTAGACTTCCGTCCTCGAGACAGTTTTCTCTGGCACAATCATGCAAGTCAGCCAGACCTTGCACACGGGGACTCTTCTTGTTTTGGCCATATCTGACCTCCACAGGAAAGCCTTGCATTGACAGAATCCAGGAAGTAATTCGGGAATTACTCACATTTCCGGCCCAGATTCTGTCACTTTGGAGGTATTGCAGAGGCTGATGTGGAGTCTCCACTATGATGTGTTCCCCCTGGATGAACGGGCGATAATTCTTCAATGCCCACACCGTTGCTAGGAGTGCCTTCTCACAATCGTTGAATTTTTCCTCCACAGAGGATAAAGTTTTGCTCGCATAGGAGATTACTTTATTGACCTTGTCATGCTTTTGGTATAATACTGCCGTCAAGCACGTATTAGAGAACCCTGTCTCTAGGAAGAACTCCTTGTTTCTGACAGGGTAAGCTAGGCAAGGCGCTTGTGAGAGGCTTCTTTTGAGTTGTCTTACTGCCTCGGATTGTTCTGGACCCCATTCCCACTTGACCCCTCCTTTCAAGAGATGAATCAGGGGTCTGGAGATCTCTGCGTAGCCCTCAATGAACTTTCTGCTGTAATTAGTCAGTCCAAGGAGGCTCCTTGGTTCCCACAGAGTTGTGGGATCTTTCAGTTTCTGAAGTGCTTCCACTTTCTTTTCCTGGGGACAAAGACCCTGAGGAGTAATCTCATGCCCCAAGAAATTAACACGAGTTCTACCCCACTGTGCTTTCTGAAAGGAAAGTTTTGCTCCGGCGGCCCTCAACTGTGTCAGAACATAACGGATCTCCGCTATGTGTTCTTCCACAGATGAACTTTTGATGAGGACATCATCTACATAAGCCAGGTTACCCCTCGCACCCAGGTCGGGCATGTCCTTATGTAGGAAAATGTTGAACTCATTGCCGGAGTTGAGGTATCCGAAGAGAGTCCGGGTCCATGTGCACTGCTGGCCCCCAAAGGTAAAAGCCAGTTTGTATTGGTCCTCCCTACTGACAGACATGGTCCAGTATCCATTGGTCAGGTCTATTGTAGTGAATACCTGTGACCCCTGAATCTGGGCCAGCCCTTGGTCAATGTAGGGCAGAGGCCATCGGGAAGTATGGACCGGTTTGTTGAGCTCTCTAAGGTCGACGCAGAGTCTCCACTGGCCGTTTGGCTTCAATATTCCCAGCACCGTATTATTGAAGGTGCTGTGTACCGAACGGATTATCCCCAGGGACTCAAGGTTCTTAATTATTTCAGTAAGGGACTCCATGGATGCGAGAGGCAAACGATATTGCTTCACAAACACTGGAGTCATGCCAGGGTCTGTGGGAATTGTTTTTGTGTGGATGTCGGTGCGACCACAGTCATATGAGTCTACCGCAAAGAGATCTTGGAAATCCAAGAAAACTTGTTTCAACTTTTGCTTCTGTTCCAGAGTCACGCAGGCATCAGCTAGGTTGACTCTCTCTTCCACCATCTGCCTGAAGCCTGGAAAGACTTCTGGTTTTGCTATCTCAGCGGCCTCCTCTAGCTGGGTGGAGAAGTCCCTGGTCAGAGTGCTGATTTGGACTGGAGGCTTCAGGTGGGAAAGGCAGCCCTCATGGACCTGGAAAATCACCTCATCCCCTCTGAAGTCACAAGTCACATCTTCCTTACCATAAGGGCAGGAAGTGTACACCAGGAAGTTCCCCCCATGCCGGGTAAAGATCCTGTCTGGTGTTGTATTGTCATCACTGTCACTGTCAAAACAGTCCTTGGGGATTGGTCCTAACAGTTCATTTCCTAAATCAATGGAGAAATGTCGGTCATCAACCGCCATTCCAATAATGGTGCCCGCGGCTAGAGTAATACTCTTTAAGTCGCTGTTATCCACCTCTATTGGAATGGTGTCATGTTCTATGTTGACTAATGGTGTTGGGTTTAACCCCTAAACTTGCTGTTGGAGGGAAGCATTTAGATGAATATAAGCATCAGGGTTTTTCAATTTTTGTCCTCTTTTTAACTTTCACTTCCAGGGAGAATTGTCGGGTCCTTTCTGGGATGGTGACTTCCTCTTTAACCTGAATTTCAACTGCATACGGTAGCAATTGAGCTGACCTAAATGCTTTTTCTGGATCATCAAAGCCCATGGGATTATCCGCTAATCGGGACAAAGCTTTGAAGTTTATTAGGTCCAAATTAATGGCAAAGTGATTGAGAATATCACTGCCTAAGTAAAAGGCAGCAGTGACGTCTCGCACGACCCAACTATTATGGACTATGCTCTTGTTGCCAATGGAGATTTTGAGCATACACCTGCTTGGCAGGAGATGTTTGCTATTGGGTGTTTCCAGATCCATTTCCCATTTGTCTATCAGTTTGAATGTGGGAATGGCTGGATCTTTTGGGAGTTGGCGGAACATGGCTTTGCTGATGAAGCTCTTACCGTTGTTCACACACACTCGGGCGAGAACAGAGTCCTTCCCATCATTTAACTGAACAGGGATGAACAACTGCTCTCCAATTTGCTGAATATCAGCCAGGCTCTGAGCTGATTTCACATCTTTCTGGACTATCGGAGTGGGAATGTCTGGTTGTGGATTAGTAAAGAATTTCAGAGTATTTCCTTCCAGTGTGGAATACCACCTTAAACTGGAAGGAAGGTTGATTTTCAGAAATAGAGAGGACCCCCCATCACCAGTCTGTTGTCCTACTGCTATTACTGTCACGTCTGGAATTTGGTTGTTCTGGAAGTGAAATTCTACTTGGTCAGATTTTTGTTCAACCATGTGGCAGGTGCCGTTTAAACTAACATGTTTGACGCTCTGTTTTAATTTTATTGGTCGGCTAGTCTGGGTCCAGAGGACCTTGTTTACGCAATCTATTAGGGTTGACAACCTTCTTAGGAGGTCATTCCTTAGTAAACAAGGGGGGCCGTTTGGAGTCACTACTATGACTGGGTGTTTCACCTTGTGTCGCCCAATTTTGATGTCCAAATCTGCAGTCCCCTCGACGGGAATTTCCTTCCCGTCAAAGTTCTGGAGTTGTCCAGGAAGAGAGGTGAGAGGAATACGGTAATTCTCCCCCCTTCCTGCATTTAGTTCATCAAAGGCCCTTTTGGACAGAAGGGTAGCTTGGGATCCAGTGTCCACCAGTGCCAAAATTGTACCCTGCCCCTGTAACCGGGCATAGTATCTTCCCGCCTTCTCCTCAAGGGGGCACAGATAATGCACATTTTTGGACAACTGGTGGGCTAATTTTCTGGTTGTGGACATTGAGAGAGAAGAGATTTGGGCAAGATTCTGTGAAGAGCCTTGGGAATCTGAAAGAAAAAGTTGGCAACTGGAAATGGTTTCGGGTTCCCCTGGTTCCGGTTCTGGGCCGCCCCCCTTTTTGGAGGCAGTCATCAGGATGGGTTTGACCCATGGGATTTTGGTATTGTTGGTTCTGGGATAGAATGATGGGCGGCGGCAGCTCAATCCCCACATCTACCCAGTCTATTGATGCGGTTTTAGGTTCCCCTGGTTCACGTTCTGGGCCGCCCCCCCCCCCTTTTTTGGAGGCAGTCACTAGGATGGGTTTGAACCAGGGGTTTTCGGTCTTGTTGGTTCTGGGATAGAATGATGGGCGGCGACAGCTCAATCCGCACAACTACCCAGTCTTGGTTGGAATCCCTTGGGACCCATTTTTCCTTGGGAGGAGTTCTCCCATCTTTGAAGGAGAAGATCCTTTTCCCAGGATCCTCTGAGGATCCCTCTCCCTCAAATTGGAAGACCTGTACCTCCTCCACAAAGTGGGTCTGTTTGGGTACTTTGTTTCTCATACCCCCCCCCCCCCCTCTGTTCCTTGGGTGGCATACTTTCAGGGGTAGGAGATTTTGTTTCCGGTTCCTGGGTTTCCAGGGGCTGTTTACAAATGGGGAAGGAAGCTTCCTCCAAGGCTTTACACCCCCCTTCCCCTTGTTCCTCCTCTCTGGGAACCGGTGGGTTACGGGGTGCTGCCCCTGTCATTGTTCTGGAGCACCAGGCCCAGAGTTTGGGGCATTCTGCGGTGGCATGCTCATCTGAGGGTTTTGTTGAGCCCCTCAGTATGTGACCCAGATCCCGTGCCATATTTTGGACCTGGCGCTCTAACTGTGAAACCCGCTCAGGCTGATACGGGGTTCTATTTTCTCCCCTGGGCTGATACCGGGAAGGGTAGCTATCCCTTCTCTGGTAGTACCCTGGGTTCGGAAGATTTGGGTACCCCTCCACCCTTGGCCTCCCCTCTCCCGGATTAGGTGGTCTGGGCTCAGGGAAGTGGGGAAAGAAGGATGGATGATTTTGGGGTTGGAAGTTGGTTGGATACCTGGGGAACAAGTTCTGCCCAGGATTTGGTGAATTTCTGCCCTCCTGGGGGAAGTGCGGAGGGAAGTTCCCTGGGTTGGGCGCTTGGTTGGATCCCCCCCCCCCGGGCCAGAGGAGTCCACACATAACCCAGGATTGGACTATTTCCCTTATAGCGGGGACTTGCATAGTCAGGGGAGCGAGGGACTCCATTTGTGGGACTTCCTCCTTGACTCCCTGTCTGTGACTGGCCCGAGAGCCTTCTGGGCTTAGAATTATTTGGTGCAGGCAGGTTTTTAGGTCCCCCCATCTCCAAATCTAAAAAGGGGGCAACCTTTACCTCTGCCACCTTGGCAGCAGCAGGGGTGCTGTTGGGTTTGGGATTTTTGGGCTGATTCTTATTTTCCACCGGTTTCTGCACCTCATAGATGCGGGTGGCTTGCTCAATGACCCAGTCTAAAGATCTTTTCTCGTGAAAGCCTCTCACGAGCTGGGTCATTATGTATTTGGGTAAGGCATGGAAAAACGTATTAACAAATTCTTTACTGTCTGTGCGTACCCTTTTTGTAGTCTGCGCAAAAGCATGCTTTAACTCCTGCACACATTCTTGTGGGGCCTGATCCTCCCCACATTGCAAATTGTAGGCTGCCTTGCAAGCCTCTTGAGGATTTCTATGAACAGAAAAATGTTTCAAGATGGCCGCCCTATAGGTGGACCATCTTGAATGATTTTGGTCCTCCAGCCCCGCAAAGAAACTGGAGTATTCTGGGGAGAATGTCCATTTGATGTACTGGATGCAGCTACTGCTGTCCTTCAAATGGAAAGTCTCCATCATTTGCTCAAAGAGCTCCAAGTGTTCCCAAACAGAATACTTGGAGTTCTTGTGATAAGGGGAGATGACACTCCTTATTGCCTTGATCTGCTTTAAGGGGTCCTTAAGTAAGGCCCTTTTTGCCTTATTGGCCTTTTTGTTTCGGGTAACCCTGGTCCACTCATCCTCTGACTCAGAGGCACTGCTCCCAGAGGTGCCCGTCTGATCTTCCAGGTTTTCCCGGATTCTGCGAGCCTGGGAATTGCTGGCAGAATGTGGGGACCTGGTCTCCTGTGTCCTGGGCCGCTCAGAGGAGTCTTCAGATCCCTCCTTGCTGCCAGGATTTGATGGGTACCCCCCCCCCACTGAGCTGACTGGGCAGAGGTTTTCAGGATGCCCTTAGTGGGCCTACTCTCCTGGGGTTCCCCACTAAATTCCACTGTGCTTAGATGCCCATACCCGGATGCCCGCCCATCCATTCCTGGGAGGTACTGGCCTATGAACCCCATACTTTTGGCTGGATAGTAATCTGCCATCCCTGTGGCCCTGTGTTCATGTGCACCAGGGCACATGGGGGTGGCAGAGTCCAAGGACTGGGAGAGATGACGGCCTCTGGTACTAGGGCTCCTGAGGTTATGCTCAGGTGTTTCCCTTTCCCAGCGAACTTCATCTGTCAGCCCCTGCTCCCTGTTGCAATGCAAGAGCCTGGGCTTTCAGTTCCTCAACCAAGGCCTTACTAGACTCTATCAGTCTCTCCTGCATGGCTACCTGTTGCTGGAGCCTATCATTGTGTTGCCAGAGAGCCTCATTTTCCATCTGTGCTTCCTGATTGGTCCTGGAGCACTGGGTCAGTCTTTGCTGCAGGGTGGTTACCTCCTGGGCACCGTCCCTACTGGCCTGCTCCTTTCTTGTCAGAGCATCTTCCACCCTCCTGGTGTGCTCTAACAAGTTCTGATGCTCTTTTTGGAGGTCACCCAGTCCCTGGAGGGCCAAGTGATTTTCTTGAATTTTTCTTTTTAAGTGGCAGACTTCCTAGCCTAAGGTATCCCTTTCCTGAGTAATAGCCTGCATCTGTGCCGCCAGGTCATCCCTCTGCCGTTGAAGGGCAACAGCTTTCTGGCGCTCTTCATCAAACTCTGCCTGGGTATCCAGGTCTTTCAAAATCAATGTATTGCTTTCCTCCTTCTCTCTGTCTAGTTGGATTTGCAGGGTGGCTACCTGCTCTGTGCATGCCGTGTTGAAATTGATCTGTTGCTCCAGCTTTTTCTGGCACTGCAGTAAGGAGTCCAAACTGTCTTGGTGCTCCTTCTGCAAAGCCAGAATTCTGGTATCCTGGTCAGCCTTTTCCTGTTGCAGGATATCCATATCCTCCTTTATTTTAATGATGTACTGTCTACTATCATTTTCTGACTCCTGGCTCCTGTGCTGTCAAGGGTTTTGACCCTTGTTGAATTATTAGGCGACAACAAAAACTGAATCAATAGACTGGGTAGATGTGGGGATGAGCTGTCGCTGCCCATCATTCTATCCCAGAACAAAACTAAATCAATAGACTGGGTAGATGTGGGGATTGAGCTGTCGCCGCCCATCATTCTATCCCAGAACCAGGAGAACTGCGCAGTTTTGCGCACACCAAAATAATCGCCTTACCTGCCACCCACCAGTGCAAGCGTGATGGACCAGCAGCGCAGGGGTGAAAGGTGGTGCCAAAGGAACAATAGTAGTGCCTGTTAGATCAAAAGCGCCTTGAAATCACCGCTGTTTCTCTGAAGTGCAAGCTCAAAATGTCCATTTCAATTTGTTCAAAATCCGTTTTTAATTGATGTCAAAAAGTTGCTAAAATCATGGGCACAAGACCACTCTAAAGATTCAACCTTCTTGTGGGGGGTTCCACATCACCACTCTACTGTAAGGATGCCCATCAAAACAATGGCAGCAAGGATTAGAGCTGTCAAGCAAAATCCTCCTGTCAAATTCAAGACAACTCCTAAAAAAAATGGATGCAGTACCAGCTTTGGACACAAGCCGGCGCTAGCGGTCTAAACTCTGACAATATAACTGTATCTCAGGAATGCAAGAGGATCCTGAGCTAACCTGGAACTTCAAAGGTTCGTTCCCAGGAAGCAGGCTGATTCAATTAACAGTTCAAAGGTCCTCTGTCCATGCGAAGCATTCACACAAGCCCTTACCAGCAACAGGCCAGGAGATCACATGGACATGCTAACCAACTGGAAAGTGGCCCCCTGGCCTGCTGACCTCAGCCGACACAATAGACTTTCCATTGAATGGAGTATGCTGATTTGGGTGTGGACTGTAAACAGAGCTCTGCCTGGAAGAACAGACATGTGATCCCTGACTCGCCCAGTTCCTAGGGGCGGGGCAGACACTTTTTGTGAATTGAATTGAAGGCAAATATATGTTTAATAAAAACACTGATAACTAATTGTAACCAGATGACAGGAATGTCACGGTGGCCCTGGCGCAGCCTGTGGAGGCTACACCAGTGGAGGCAACCTCGGGGCCCAGAGTCTCCCTGCCTCCGCGGAGGGAAGCCTCTTTCAGACCCATCGAAAAGACCCCCATGAAGACCCCGGCGGAAAAAGAGGGCGGGCGGTGGCCATTGTGGACACAGACACAGCATCCGAGGAGGAGCTGCTACAAGTCCTAGAGGGCCTCGACGAGGGCGTTGAAGAGACCCGTTCCCACGGGAGGGATCCTGACGAAGGTGACGACGAGTGCGATGGTGGCACCGGCGAGGGTCCTAGTCACCCGTCGCTTCCGGAGCCGCAGGACAACTCGGCGGCCATTTTGTTGGCAATACAATCCTTATGTTCGGAGATAAGGACGAGATTGCCCTTACCACCGACGGAGGAACCGGAACCAGGCTCGATGGAGGAGCCAGAGCCAGGCCCGGCGGGAAGCCCCCCAAACGAGAGAAGACTGATCCATCCAGCCCCGTCTTTTCAGCCCTCGCGGCCTACTCAACCTTTGCCCAAGTCCCCCGTCCCTGGGGATGACGCGGGAACGGACACGGCCACGATGGGTACGACGACGGCGGTGACGACGGGTCGGAGCTCCCATCGCCCCCATCCCGGGCCTCCCCGCCCGACGAGATCAGATCTTTCCATGCGATGATCGCCAGGGCATCCAAGCTTTTTCAGCTCTGCCCCGAAGAGAAGAAGGAAGGTTTCCTTGACCAATGGCGCGAGGCCAAGAGGAAAACAGTCCTCGCCGTGCCTCTGCTGGATGACATTTGGGACAAGGGTCTCCCTCCTCAAGAACCCGTCTACAACGCCTGCCAAGAGGGATCGGTACAAGAAGAAGTACCGGGTCCCCGACGCGGCCCCTCTGTGCCTTAGGGCACAACCGACCCCTGATTCGGTCGTCTCAGCGGTGGCCAAGAAGAAAGCGGGGGGACATCGGCCTCAACGTCAACTTCCCGGATGGCGAAGGAAAGAAGCTGGACGCAATGTGACGAGTTATCTCGTCGGCGGCAACAACGATTAAGGCGGCCAACCCCCTCGCGATCGTGGCCCGCTACGACAGGGAGTTATGGTACAAGATCGCCCCCCTGTTGGACTTCCTACCGGACGACAAGAGGGCTGAGGCCCTGGAGATCTTGCCAGCAGGCGAAGTGGCGTCGGACCATGCCATTACGGTGGCAACGACATTGCCAAAACCGGTTTCCCCCAGCTAGGCAACGGCGCATGCAGTAGACGATGAGGGTGGCTCAAGGCGACGGATTTCCGCCAGGACGTACAAGCCAAGGTTTTGGACATGCCGTTCGACGGGAACAATCTGTTTTGGGAAAACAGTGGATGAGTCCCTCCAAGCCATCAAGGCAGACACGGAGACAGCTAAGGCCCTAGGCATTCTCCGGCAACGAAGGCCGTGCCTCCAAGGGATTCGGCGGTGGCTCCTCTACATACCGCCAAGCGGCCCGCTCCTCGTCGCAGGAAGCCTATAGAGGACGAGGCAAGTCGGGTGGACCCCGCCGTCGTCGCCAGGGAGGCCAAGGCGGCAAGGCGTCCTCCAAGCAAGATTGAACCGACCGTGGTGTCGGGCCCCCACCGAAGCACCCCATTGGGAGGCCGGCAGGCGAAGTTAGTCAGCGTGTGGGAGTCCATCTCCACTGACAGTTGGGTGCTGGACGCCCTGGCCCAGGGGCACGCCCTTGAATTTCTAAATAAGTGCCCCCGCATTCCACCCATGGCCAGGAAGGAAAATCACGTCCCTCAACTGCTATTGGAGGTAAGGGCAATGCTCAAAAAAGGTGCCATCGATCTCGTCCCGAAGAGACTTCGGGGCTCCAGAGTATACTCAAGGTACTTCATCGTGAAAAAGAAGACAGGAGGATGGCGACCCATCCTGGACCTGCGGAGAGTGAACAAGTACATCAAGGCACAGAAGTTCCGGATGGTCGCCCTCCAGCATGTGCTGGGACAGCTGGAGGAGGGCGATTTCCTGTCGTCGTTGGATTTGGAGGATGCATACTTTCACATCCCCATTTTAAAAAGACACCGAAAGTTCCTCGGCTTCGTGGTCCAAGGGCGGCACTACCAGTTCAAGGCCCTCCCGTTCGGACTGAAATCAGCACCCAGGGTTTTCACCAAGTGCCTCACTCCAGTGGCGGCGTGGCTGCGCCTACAGGGGATCCACGTCTACCCCTACCTGGACGATTGGCTCATCCGCGCAAGGACAAGGGAGCTCGCCGTGGAACACACAGCGAAGACCGTCCAGCTACTCACAGACCTGGGGTTCTCCATGAACTTCTCCAAGTCCCACCTCGTCCCCTCACAAGTCGCACTGTTTCTGGGAGCCAAGCTCGACACAGTGGCGCGTCTGGCCTCACCGTCAGAGGAAAGGACAAAGGCCATCATGGGCAAGGTGCAGCGTCTGCTGGCCACGGACGTGGCCATGGTGAGGTCCATCAAGTCCCTCCTCGGGATGATGTCCTCTTGCATATATCTCGTGCGCCTGTGCAGACTTCAGATGCGCCCTCTACAGGAGTTCCTCGACGCACGCTGGATACAAGCAACGGGCAGCTTCGAAGACAGGATCCCTCTCAACGAGACCTTCCGTCATGCGATCGGGTGTTGGGGCACCTGCACTCATCTGGCAGCAGGAACAGATTTTCAGACCCCCGGCCACTTGGTGACTGTGACGACGGATGCCTCACTGGAGGGGTGGGTAGTGCACACCGGAGATATTCACGCGAGAGGCCTTTGGCTCCCGGAGGAGAAGCCGCTCCACATCAACATCCTGGAGCTCGGGGCAGTGTTCTGGGCCTTCAGGTCCTTTCTCCCGTCCCTCAAGGGCACGGTTGTGAGGATCCTCACCGACAACACCACCGCGATGTTTTACATCCAGAAGCAGGGTGGAACCAGGTCCCCAGCCCTATCCAAGGAAGCCCAGGATCTGTGGCATTGGGCCGTTGCTCAAGGGATGTTTCTGGTGCAGTTTCATCTGGCAGGGATAAAAAACACCATCTCCGACTCACTCAGCAGAGAGCTGCGCTCGTGCCACGAGTGGGAACTACGCCAGGACCAAGTGGACCGACTCTTTCAGCGATGGGGCAAACCCCAGATCGACCTGTTTGCGACGGCGACGAACTCCAAGTGCCAGAGGTTCGCCAGCAGGTTTCCCCAACTGAGGAGCATGGGCGATGCTTTCTCTTTCCCCTGGGACGGCCTGTTCCTATATGCTTTCCCTCCGTTGCCGTTGCTGCTCCGACTCGTCAACCAGCTCAAGAAGTCCAGGTGCAGGATGATCCTCGTCGCACCGGCGTGGCCGAGACAGATCTGGTTCCCGGACCTCCTGGACATGTCAGCGTCCCCACCAGTCAAGCTGTCGGCGGACGCAGATCTTTTCTCCAGAGAAAGGAGGCGCCATTCTTCATCACGACCCAGAGTCGCTGAACTTGCAGGCCTGGCTCCTGCAGCACTAGAGTTTGGAGGGTACGATATCCCGGCCGACTGCAAAGAGGTTCTTGCGAAGGCCAGGGCGTCCTCAACTCTCAAGTGCTACGGACATAAGTGGAAGATTAACCCTCTACAGATTATGGCCCCTCAAGTAGTGCCGTACCTACTGTCACTAGCCAAAGCTGGATTATCTCACGCTTCAATCAAGATACACCTGTCAGCGATTTCCCGATACACCAGGACTACAGGGCGGTCATCCCTGTGGTCTCATCGCCTGGTTAAGGAATTTATGAAGGGACTGTTTCGATCATTCCCGCCGGTGAAGGCACCAGCCCCGGCGTGGGAGCTCAACGTGGTGCTGACCAGGCTCATGGGTCCGCCATTCGAGCCGTTGCATTCGGCCCCGTTGAAGTTTCTGTCATGGAAAACAGCGTTCCTGGTGGCCATCACCTCCGCACGACGCGTGGGAGAGATCCAGGTGCTATCCTGCAAGCCTCCATACCTGACCTTTCACGATACAAGGGTAGTGCTGAGGACGCACCCCTCCTTCGTGCCCAAGGTGCCGTCGGACTTCCATCTCAACGAGCCCTTGGTGTTACCAGTTTTTTTCCCGTCGCCGGCCGTGAGGACTTTGCACTCGCTGGATGTAGCTAGAACGCTGAAGTTCTACGTGGACCGAACGAAGAGTTTTCGGAGGACATCACAGCTGTTTGTGAACTTTGGACCTGTGAACCAAGGGAAGGCTCTCTCGAAGGCTTCCATTTCCAGATGGCTCTCCGGCTGCATCATGCACTGTCATCGCTTGGCAAACCGACCGTTGCCCGGCCGTCCGAGAGCCCATTCGACCAGGGCTATCGCTGTTACCACAGCGTTCTTGTCTGGTGTGCTCATGCTGGACATCTGCAGGGCTGCTACGTGGAGGTCGATGCACACCTTCACGAGATTCTACTGCGTCGACCGGGATTCCAGGGAGGAGTCCAGGGTCGGCCAAGCAGTGCTGCGCAACCTGTTCGCCTAAGGTGAGCCTGGTGAGGGGGTAAGAAATGCTTAATGTTGAGTTTTGATGTAATGCTTAATGTTGAGCCTTTGCCACCTCCCATGGTTGTGCATGTGTGTACTGCTATGTATTCTTATATTCATGAGCATGTGAATCCATGCCAGACCCCATGCTGGAGAAGGAACAAGTTACTTACCTGTAACTGTTGTTCTCCAGCATGGGTCTGGCATGGATTCACATGCGAACCCTCCCTCCTACCCCTCTGCGGCTCTTCACTTGGTCATACTGCCACTTCACGTGCTACCAAATCTGAGGATGGCTGCCAGAGGCGGGGCTTAGGGAGAGGGCAGTCATTGGCTGAGGGCAGTATGACCCAGAGACCAGTGATTGGTTACTACTGAGAAAGACAGATCAGAAACAAAACTGATACTGATTTTTTCTTTACCGAGGACTCCCGGCCTGACGGGGAATATTCATGAGCAGTTACAGGTAAGTAACTTGTTCCATATGGATTGTGCCGAGTCCATGTGGACAAGACACTCCCTGCCCATGAGTATGTGATCTATCCTGGTGTATAAATTGTGCGGGGGTGAGTAATAGGAGTAACCCAGCCTCCCTGGGTTTAACTCTCGCCAGACGTCTACCAGGTCTAGCCTCTCCATGGTTAAGTGCAGCGCGGTGGAGGCCGCTGCAGCGCGATTTGGGGGAGGGGCGGATCTGTCTAGATCTGGATCGTGGACACAGTTGAAGCCCACCTCCCCATATGAAAAAGCTGTTTCTGTGGTGGGTTACTTTGGTGTATAGCAACTCTAAATGGGCTGGGATGTTGCAGTTGGGGAATTAAGAGTTCACTAGGCACACCTCCACTTGTTCTATTTGTCCCCGCACTGTCACATACCGGCCCTCTGGATCTGTTTCTTCCTTGAGCAGCTTGAAGGGGACTTGAGGGCTGATCCACGTGAATACCCCTCGTGCAAATTTGGAATAGCCTGCTACAAATCCATGGACTTCCCAGCGCTCCTTCAGGTTGGCCGTGCCCTCTCCAGTTAGATGAGTCTCTTGCAGTAGGGCTATCCCCACCCGCTTTCTGTTTATATATGATTTTATTCTGTTCCTACGGAGATAGGTGCCCAGGCCCCAGATGTTCTAGGTTAGCACCGTAATTGGCGCTACCATGTCAGTATTGAAACCTCTTGCAAAAGCGCCCACCCGCCTCCCTCGCCAAGTCTCTGTGGGACTACTTTGCAGTCCCCACCGGATGCCCGGTGTTAGGGAGAATTCTCTGTTTAGGCTGAATTTCCTAACCTGGTGTGTCCCCCAGCAGCTATGCTGGATTTCTGGAGTTTGTTTTTTTCTCCTGCCAAGAGTGAGACTCTCTTTCTCCCACTCTTGGACATGATTTGTGGTGTTCCTTTGAATGTTAATGTGTTTCATGGGCTATGGGGTCTTTTACTCCATAGGGTCTCATATGTTTTTTCTATGTGTGTTACATAGCACCCTCCGTGCAGTAACACCGGGGTGTCATAGTGACCCCCCACCATAGACTCCATACCCTGGGACTGACTACTATCTCCTAGGGCATGTAAAGTCACCATTGGCTTTACTAGTCCCAAATTACTAACAGAAGCAGTACAAACCATCATATTGTGGACGTACTGGTAGGGGCAATTCGATTGCCCCTGGGTCTGTTGTTCGAGGGGGCACTGTCCCGTCCCCCCTCGTCGAGTTTTGGCTGGTGGCAGTGGATACTACTTTTTATATTCAACCGCGAATATATCTCAGTGGGATTTTCCCATTGTTCGAGGCTAATACTTTTTTAACATAGCCTCTAACATACCTCCGGTTCATTTATTTAATATTAATTCACCGGTTGGTATTTTCTGCCAGAACTCGGTTTTAAAATGGGGTTTGTGTTCGCCTCTGTAACTCCAAACCATAGGTCGAGCCCTTTGTTCCACTTTTGGCGGGCTTCTACACAGAAACCCTCCAAAGTGGTGCCACTCTGTCTGGGTACACAGGGCGTGTGGGAGGGGGTTTAGGCACCTTGGACTAAGTTGCCTTGCCAACTCAGGTTGCACTCTTGCGTGATTGGCTCAAGTGGTGTTTGATTGACAGCTAGGCTGAATGGGGGTTTCTTGCATAAAAGCAGAGCTTTTGGGACTGGAACTTCAGAAGTCGCCACAGGACCTGAAAATCCGACGAGGGAGAAGCTGAGCCGACCTGCTAAGACGACACCACCGGTGGAGCCCTGCTGAACTGACTCACCACTTCCCAACGACAGAGGAGAGTCTTCTTCCTTTGACTGGTGGGCACAACCAGTTTAACTTATTTTCTCGCATCCTAGGACGTCTCGTGGTCGAGTTGCCCGTGCCGAGCACCCCGGCAACCGGATAGCCACTTAGCACTGGACCGCGAATAAAAGGATCGCTCCTTTTAATTGAGAACTCTGCGGCTGGTTTCTTCCCTGGCAGTGCAACGGGCTCCTGTTTTCCTCCACGACGAGATCCTCTCTTCCCCCGGACGAAGCACCGACTTGCAACTGCTGCCAGGAACAACTGCCCCCGCTGCAGCGTTCTCACCATTTTAAGGTACTGTGTCCGCCAGGCCTCCCTTTCTAAAGATTGCTACAAGGTAACAATAACCCCTTAACCTTCTGGACTGGGCTTGCCGCCCTGACCATCTAACTGGTCACTTTCTTTTTGGTCCAACTCTTTCTGAAACTTTTGGGAGACTTTTGGGCACTTTCAACCATGTGACCTTGGACACATTTCGTCCGGAGCCTCTTAAAGTGGGTCCGGCCTTTTTGACTTTGACTTTATGGTTTTAATCTGCCTTCTTCTCCTACTGTGTTCTTCCGAAAGTGTTGGGATCTGTTTCTATCTTTGCTCTGCCTTTCTCTCCCTTTTAAACCGATTGATTATTGTGCCATCTTCGTTAAGCGCTCACCGCTGTCTGAAAATAAGTGTTGCTTTACTTAAGACTTGTCTAATAATCGTTGAAGGGAGTGTGTATCTTTTAGTGACCGTGTTTTTGAACTGCTTGATATTAGTGCCAGTGTGTTTAAATAGATGTGTTTTGAAATAAATAATTATATCTCTTTTACACCAAGCTCTGGTCAGTGTTTGCTTGTTCTACTGTGTTCTTTTGACCGATTGTGAATACTCTGTATACTGCCTAACTCTTCTTGAGAGAAGTCTGACTGCTCAGCCACAGCTACCAGGTAAATCTGGGTGGTACAGACTGCTACCAATTGGGTTTACTGCTAACCACCTGTAGTCTTAAATCTTTTGCAGTGGTCCCAGAGGGAACTGCACAGGTTTCTGCCTAACACCCGGTCATTGGGATCCATTCCCAACGGGTCTGATGACACCCACCCTCCCGCATTGCGCTCATTTTCTACTGGAGATACAGCAACTGTCCAAACTCCCGTCATTGTGGGCGGGAAAACAAACAATAACCTAGGGAAAAAAAACATTAACAAACAACTGCTCCCAGCTGTTGCCATAGGATGGCAGCGCTCAGGTGCACCCTCGCCGTCTGGACCTGTGCAGGTCATTTGGCGGGGGTGATGTGCTGGCAACAGGCCTGCACTAGTCACTTGTGGGGTGGGTCCTAGTTTGCTGTGCGTGTGGCCCAGTGGACTCACCGTCCGAACTAATGATCAAATGGATATTGCGGCAATTGTGTTTGGCACCGTGGTCGTGTGGCCGCGACTGCTTGTATTGTCTTTTAGCACAAATGTGACCCTGCCCACCCACTCGACCCCAGGGTGCTCATGTAATGGGCTCTTTGTCTCCGGCCAGTCCGTTGTGTTCCATCCACATGTTGGCTGTAGCAGGTGTTTCCAGGAATACTGCTTTCCCTTTGTAGAGAACATTGAGGCGTGATGGATATAGCAACATGTATTTAAGTTTAGTTTGCGGAGCCTTGCCTTGACTGGCACAAAAGAGTTCCTGGCTCGTTGTACTGTGGGCGTATAGTCTGGGTAGATGACGATCTTGGAGTCGCCTCTTTTGATTTCTCTTCCTTCGGGCGAGTAGCGAAGTCTTATTTCTCTGTCCCGGATTTTCAAAATCTTTGCAATCATCGGACGTGGGTAAGAGCCCGGCGGGGGCCTCTTTTGCAGTGACCTATGGGCTTTCTCCACCGAGAAGCCCTGAGACAGCTGGCCAGCTCCGATTTCCTGCAGTAACATGGTCTCCACAAAGTCCGTTGGGTTTGACCCTTCCATGTCCTGCGGGATTCCTAAAATGCGAATATTGTTGCGGTGTGCGCGCTTCTCCGCGTCTTCAGATCGTGCCTCCAGTTGTGCCACTTTCCTCTCCAGTTCTTGGGCCTTGGCTTTCAGGTTGGTCGTGGTCTCGATGGTTTCGTGGAGTTCTGTTTCTGCTGTGGTCACTCTTTGTTAGGTTGCGGGCGTTTTGGCGCATCAGCTGCATATCAGACTTGACCTTGTCTATTTTTATGTCAATGAATGCTCTCAAGGCCGCGATGGCCTGAAGCACCTGAGCATCCTTGGAGTTGTCATCCGAGGGGGGGCTGTTCTTGGTTCTCGGGAGTTTCCTGTTGTATCTGTGTCTTTGGCCTGGCCGCCGAGAAGGAATCCATTATGGACGATTTGGATTTGTCCTTGGTGGGGGACATTGCCTTTTGAAGGCCACCTGGGCTCGCCTGCGGCTCCCTGGAGGTGGGATTAATTGTCTGATGTAGTAGCACGGAAGTGCTTGGGGGTCCCCTGCGCAGATAGGGACCACCTCCAGTGAGTAGAGGCCTATTCGGTTCCATGAGGCTCTCCGGTTCTCTGTGCCACGTCTGTTCCGCGTGCAAGGTTAGGGTTGTGGAGATCTCAAGAGGATAGGTCCCGACCCCTGTTCTGATGATAGCAGTAACAATATGGGCTGGTCCAGCAATGGAAGGGGTGGAACTGTGAGGGTGGTGGCTTTAACGTAGTGTGCCAGGCGTTGTCCGGGTTTGCCGCGCCGCTGCAGTGTCGTGCCCAGTGTGTGACCAGCGCTCCCATGCATCCGCAGTGCATCCACCAGTAGTTGACTGTGCTAGTGACCAATGTAAGGAGGTAAGGACCATGGGTGGTTGGGCCCTACCATGTTCTCTTGGGGGTTCTGGTGCCTCAGCAGGGCTGTGACAGTGCAGAGTGTTCTCCTTCACTGTGGGGGTGTATTGGTACACCTGCCGCTGTCAGTGTCTGGTCACAGGTACATGCTGAGATGGTCTCTGCCCCTCTGTGGTTGTCCGTGCAGCGCCACCAACTGAGTACTTGTTCGCGTGGTTGGCCTCCCTCTGATGTTATATATGGGGCCGTTGTTCTCCCTGGGGTCTAGACATTTCTGATGTTCTGGGTGTTAGTCTTAGCAATGCACGTAGGTGGTGCAAGTTATGGTTGTTTAGCGTCCCATATTTAGGGCTTGTCAATTGTTTTTCGGTTTTACTGTGAACTATAACGGCCCAGTAACAACGTTTTTTTCACTGAATATACACATTATGGGGTTCTATCTAATATACTAAGCTACTCATACAGAAACATAACATTGTGTGCAGTGTACGAGATGAAGGTATAATATTCGTAATGGTAATATGTTGAATAATTAAATAATTGTTTTCTTAATAGATTTTTGTGTACTGTGAAATATGTAATAAGTAGCTAATAAAACACATGTATTACATAATTGCATTACTACAGACAAAACACAAAGACACAAGAACACATACCAATATGGGTATATACAGAGAAAGTGAAGTTAGCGAAAAAGCACAAGTAGTAGCAGAAACAATTAATAATTTAACTGATTATTTTCATGCAAATAAATGATTGCTCTGTTTCAAAGCTGCTATTTACCCTAGATATATGTATCACTGTTGGGTGTCCTGACCCACGTTTAAGCTATCCTGCTACAACATTTGGTGCTGTGGGCTTAGGAAATTCAAGATGGCGGAAAACCCACATGTGCGCCGAAATCCAGGAAAGCTGCGCAGTTTGTGCGCCCACCAAAATGGTTGCCTCACTTGCCACCCACCAGTGCGAGAATGAAAGGCCGGGTTGCCATGAGGGAAATGGGTTGCCAAAGGAAAAACAGTAGCGCCGGTTAGCTTCAAAGCGCTTTAAAACCACCATTGGACTACCCGCACAGTAGTCTGAAACCATTGGGAATGGCAATGCTGATTGCCAAATGCAACCTAGAATTGTGGGGAATTCATTTCTTAAATCCCAAAAATGGGTGCAGTACCAGTACTCACCACTATCCAAAAGCCGGCGTTTTAAAACCACTCTGTGTGTTTTTCTGAAGGCAAGCAAAATGCCTATTTCAAACCTTGCAACATGTGCAAAATATTCACTGAACACCAGCAGACATTTGGCAGAATGGAGTTTTGTGTGCCTACAAAATCTGGGAAATGAAGAGCCCAAAAACAATGCTTATAACAAAAATGCTATGGAGTCAGCAGCTTAAGCCTAACTGCAACTGGATTTAAAACCACCAAAATCGAAAATGTTAAATTAAATGAGTGACCTATGTTTGGTGTCACATGCCTTTGTAACTGTTGAAATGTCATAGTTTTGCGCTTAGAATCAGCATTCTAGCTGCATGTGTAAAATTACAAGTTATTTTAAAAGCAACAAAAAGTTAGCTGAAGGTCTGGCTTAAGGAACTTGATTTTGCCTAGCAACTACCCATCAGCAGTGAAACTTGAGTCACCACTGTGTTCCCAGGCCAACCTTCCTTTTGCTGCCCAGGCTAAGGATATGCCATCTATCTGATAATTGAATTTCCTGTGCTCTGCCAGAGAGTGAACAAAGCCCTCTCCACTCAGGCAAAGGTTTTTTATTACAGACGTCGTAAAAAGTGGCTTCCTCCTGGAGAAGCTGGGAGGAGCACTGCCTGTGAGAAGCAAGCTGGCTTGGCAGAAACTGGAAAGACTGGTTTCTGTACCATGTGACCTGAAAAGACACACCCCTGCAGCAAGGATATGGTTTTATAAAAAGGGGGATAATTCATAGAGCGGACATGTGAAAATTTTATAAATGATACCATAATTCTTGTGATTTTTCTGCCCACAGTTTAAGACGTGGTAGGAACCAGTGGTATGTTCAGGGGGGTTTTAGCGGAAAAGTGGATATTACTCTAAATGTGTGCATGTTAAAAATCTGAAACTTCATCAGTTAATGTCCCTACCCCCTGCACACATGTATGTAAAGTTGGGTCCATGTCGGAAATTGGAAAAGCAGTTAAAAAGTCAATTATGTACACTCTTTGAATGCAAGCTCCGAGAATGAGCAGATTTGGACATAGACATGGCTAAATTCAGCCACACCATGTATATGTAATTTTAAACAAATGTGTACCTGTGCAAATATGTTTTTAGGTCAGATATAGATTGTGTGTAAAGTTGACAGGGGTGGGTTCTCTGTATCATAAACAGACCTCATCCTGATGACACTTCATTTCATTCCCCCAATCAAGTAAGAAATGGAAGTTTGACCAATTAGAAGCTGAGAGAGAGGTAGGGTCAGTGATGCTAGAACACACCCACATTCTAAACACATAAAAGCAGACAGACAGGACAGATAGGAGATTCATTTTTCATCTGCCGCTGGAAGCCCTGCCGGAAAAATCCATACTTACCTCCATCAAACTCCAGAAAGCCAAACTAGAGACTTCAATCTATCCAGAGCAGAGAGACCCAAAGAACCGGTGCCTAGCAGAGACCAGACCCCTGTGAGCAGTTCCAGAGGCCAGGCGCTGTGAGCAGAACCCGGAAAGACCTGACCAGACTGAAGTCCGTGACCAAGTCGCTTTCCTGTTCAAAATCTCTTGTGAGTACTTAGCAAAACTCAGAACACATCTCTTAGTTTAAATTCATCTAATTCAATCTATTTAACCTAAGTAGAACTGCCTCCTGGCTGTCACCTGTCATTCTAGCTGCAAAAATTTGTCACTTGTCATTTTGAAAAAGTGTGCGTTTAAAATTTACAAAACCAAAAACGACCTTTACTAAATTACTCATATCTCCGCAACCGTTTGGGCTAGAGACTTGCAATAACTTTCATTTGGAAGCTGAGATCCCAGGCTTTTCTAGGACCCCAAAACGGTAGAGATAGTCCTTGCGGTTCCTTTGTAATAGCGCTCGGCGCATCCGCGAATTTTACCGCGATTTGCAATTTCTTCACATGTAAAAACTGCTGCTGTTTGCTTTCCATTGGCCAGAAATTCGTTTAACCTGCTAACTATCCCTGCATCATTGCTAGTGTGAGCCTGGACTAATATTAACTAGATACCACTCACCCTGAACCTCTATAAGGGAATTAAAAGCAAATTTAGCATATTTCTCATTCATTGCCAGCACATATCCAAGCATTGCCTGTGTTTTCAAAACTCCTATCTGTTTTCTGTAAGCTTGCTGGGATTGAACTGAATTACCGTTGATTGCATTTCTGAGGACTGTGTGTTTTCCTTCCATTTCCTTGCATTGCATAAAGAGGGGGGGAGGGAATAGCCCGAGAAAAGTGATTACATTGTCTGGTTGAATCATATTGCGTATTTTCTGTACTGCATTCATTGAATATTGCATCCACCTGAGCTACATAAAGCATCCTCTACCACATTATACTTTTGTTCCTATTTACCAGTGTGCTACCTTATCCATTTCAGGTCAACTCATTAGTCATTATAAAGAAGTGTGCTAGTGCCAGATTCTCCGTTGTTAATATTTACCATATCAGATTAAGTGTGATATTCAATTATTAATTTATTATAAAGTGTGATATATATATTTTAATTTATCAAATAAACCTTTTAAACTTGCAAAACAGAACTACTTCTTGGCTCAGTGGGGTCAGGGGGATTCCAAGAGAGGGGTGTTATACAAGGGTAGTCATCCAGGACGCATGAACTGGACCTAAAGATATATCAATAAGGGTTTTCATTCAGTATTCTAGACTAGGCGTTAACTTGGCTGTAGTGCTGAATTGAATCCTCTTACATCACTTGATGTGATTGGACCCCAAGGAAAGTAGTGCGAGTACAATGTATACAAATATGACCATATACAGGGAAAGTACGGCCATAAAACAAAACAGAACTATCAGAAAGTGCTCATAAGTCTATTGATTATCTTTATGCACAAAAAGGATTGCTGTCTTTCAAGCTTGTGTCTTCCCGTGTATATGTTTCATATGATGTGACTGGACTCTAAGGGAATTACTGTAAGAACCTACTTGAAGGATACGTCTACAAATAAATTAACATTTTTAGTTTCTGACTGTTACTGAAGAAAACCATGTGGCCTAGATATGTCAGCAAAAGAAAAAAGAGTGAGCCAGACATGTGATGTCATCTTTGATGTCCTGGGTGTTAGTCTTAGCAGTGCACGGTGGTGGTGCTTAGCTTACCATAAATGGTGAATTTCAAGGGTTTTTCGGTTTTTACTTGGAACCATAATGTCCCTTTGACAAAGTTTTTTCACTGAATTTCATAGGTTTTTAGTAGCGCAACTTAACCATAACGTCCCTTTAACAAAGTTTTTTCACTGAATTTCATAGGTTTTTAGTAGCGCAACTTAACCATAACGTCCCTTTAACAAAGTTTTTTCACTGAATTTCATAGGTTTTTAGTAGCGCAACTTAACCATAACGTCCCTTTAACATTTTTTTTAACTACATTTTAAAGGTTTTTATTAGTGCAACGTCACCATAACATCCTTTTCAATAGATGAAGACCACTAACATCTTATGTCCTCAAAGTGGGAACGCCGGGTGGTAAAAAAAAAAAAGAGATTTTCCTTCCTACACCGGGACACAACAGGGCATGAGCGGGAGGTAGGGGGGGAACAGGGGAGACACATGGGCATGAGCAGGGGGTGAGAGGGAACAGGGTACAAACGGGGCATGGCAGGGGGTGAGTGGGAAAAGGAAGGAAACACAGGGCATGAGTGGTGGTGGGGGGAACACGAGAGAGACACGGGGCATGAGCAGCAGGTGGGGAGGAACATGAGGGAGACACGGGGCATGAGCAGGGGGGGTACAGGGCACACATGGGACATGAGCGGGGGTGGGGGGAAAGGAGAGAGACAGGGGGCATGAGCGGGGGGTGCAGGGAACACGAGGGAGATGCGGGGCATGAGCAGGGGGGTGGGGTGTAACACGAGGGAAACACGGGGCATGA
The DNA here is from genome assembly GCF_040938575.1 of Ambystoma mexicanum. Lineage (NCBI taxonomy): Eukaryota > Metazoa > Chordata > Amphibia > Caudata > Ambystomatidae > Ambystoma > Ambystoma mexicanum. Next base: position 1,136,346,349 of record NC_090924.1, read on the forward strand.
GCGGGGAGTGGGGAGAACACGAGGGAGACACGGGGCATGAGCGGGGGGTGGGGCCAACAGGAGAGAGACACAGGGCATGAGCGGGGGGTGGGGAGAACAGGAAACAGACACAGGGCATGAGCGGGGGGTGGGGAGAACAGGAGACAGACACGGGGCATGGGTGGGGGATGGGGGGAACAGGAGACAGATACGGGGCATGAGCGGGGGTGGGGAGAACAGGAGAAACACGGGGCATGAGCGGGGGGTGGGGGGCAACAGGAGAGAGACACGGGGCATGAGCGCGGAGTGGGGGGTACAGGAGACAGATACGGGGCATGAGCGCGGAGTGGGGGTTACAGGAGACAGACACTGGGCATGAGCTGGGGGTGGGGGAACAGGAGACAGACACGGGGCATGAGCTGGGGGTGGGGGAACAGGAGAGAGACACGGGGCATGAGCGGGGGTGGGGGGCAACAGGAGAGAGACACGGGGCATGAGCAGGGGGTGGGGGGAACAGGAGAGAGACACGGGGCATGAGCGGGGGGTGGGGGAACAACAGACAGACACGGGGCACGAGCGGGGGGTTGGGGGGAACAACAGAGACAGGCACGGGGCATGAGCGGGGGGGTGGGAGGAAACAACAGAGACAGACAGGGGGCATGAACGGGGGGTGGGGGGCAACAGGAGACAGACAGGGGGCATGAGCGGGGTGGTGAGGGGCAACAGGAGACAGATACGGGGCATGAGCAGGGGTGGGGAGAACAAGAGACAGACACGGGGCATGAGCAGGGGTGGGGGGGATGGAGAGAGAGACACAGGGCATGAGCAGGGGTTGGGGGGAGAGAGACACACGGGGCATGAGCAGGGGTTGGGGGGGAGAGAGACACACGGGGCATGAGCAGGGTTTGGGGGAGAGAATCACACTGGGCATGAGCAGGGGTGGGGGGAGCTTTGAGAGACACACGGGGCATGAGTGGGGGATGAGGGGAACAGAAGACAGACACGGGGCATGAGCGGGGGTGGGGGGGGAGAGACACATGGGGCATGAGCGGGGTGGGGGGAGGGAGAGAGACACACGGGGCATGAGCAGGGGTTGGGGGGGAGAGAGACACACTGGGCATGAGCAGGGGTGGGGGGAGCTTTGAGAGACACACTGGGCATGAGCAGGGGTGGGGGGAGCTTTGAGAGACACACAGGGCATGAGTGGGGGATGAGGGGAACAGAAGACAGACACGGGGCATGAGCGGGGGTGGGGGAAGGGAGAGAGACACATGGGGCATGAGCAGGGGTTGGGGGGGAGAGAGAGACACTGGGCATGAGCGGGGGTGGGGGGAAGGGGAGAGAGACACACTGGGCATGAGCAGGGGGTGGGGGAAGGGGAGAGAGACACACTGGGCATGAGCGGGGGGTGGGCGGGAGGGGGAGAGACATGCGGGGGTGGGCGGGAGGGGAAGAGACACGCGGGGCATGAGCGGGGGTGGGTGGGAGTGAGAGAGACACGCGGGGCATGAGCGGGGGGTGGGTGGTAGTCAGAGAGACACACGGGGCATGAGTGGGAGGGGGAGAGACACACAGGGCATGCGCAGGGGGTGGGGTGAAGGGGAGAGAGACACACAGGGCATGCGCAGGGGGTGGGGGGAGGGACAGAGACACACGGGGCATGAGCGGGGGGCGGGGGAAGGGGAGAGAGACACACGGGGCATGAGCGGGGGTGAGGGGGAGGGAGAGAGACACATGAGGCATGAGCGGGGGTGGAGCGAAGGATAGAGACACACGGGGCATGAGCGGGGGTGGGGGGAAGGAGAGAGACACACGGGGCACGAGCGGGGGGTGGGCGATAGGGGGAGACACACGGGGCACGAGCAGGGGAGTGGGCGATAGGGGGAGACACAGGGGGCAAGAGCAGGGGGGTGGGCGGGAGGGGGAGAGAGAGACACACGGGGCAAGAGCAGGGGTGGGTGGGGGGAGGGAGAGAGACACACAGGGCATGAGTGGGGGTGGGGGGAGGGAGAGAGACACACGGGGCATGAGCAGGGGGTGGGGGGAGGGAGAGAGACACACGGGGCATGAGCAGGGGTGGGGGGAGCTTTGAGACATACTGGGCAAGAGCAGGGGGGTGGGCGGGAGGGGGAGAGACACGGGGCAAGAGCAGGGGTGGGTGGGGGGAGGGAGAGAGACACACGGGGCATGAGTGGGGGTGGGGGGAGGGAGAGAGACACACGGGGCATGAGCAGGGGGTGGGGGGGAGGGAGAGAGACACACGGGGCATGAGCAGGGGGGTGGGGAGAACAGGAGACAGACACGGGGCATGAGCGGGGGATGGGGGAACAGGAGACAGATACGGGGCATGAGCGGGGGGTGGGGGGCAACAGGAGAGAGACACTGGGCATGAGCACGGAGTGGGGGGTACAGGAGACAGACACGGGGCATGAGCTGGGGGGCAACAGGAGAGAGACACGGGGCATGAGCGGGGGAACAGGAGAGAGACACGGGGCATGAGCGGGGGGTGGGGGAACAGGAGAGAGACACGGGGCATGAGTGGGGGGTGGGGGGAACAGGAGAGAGAGGGGGTGAGGGAGAGAAACACACGGGGCATGAGCAGGGGGTGGGGGGAGGGAGAGAGACCCACGGGGCATGAGCGGGGGGTGGGGGGAGGGAGAGAGACACACGGGGCATGAGCGGGGGGTGGGGGAACAGGAAACAGATACGGGGCATGAGCAGGGGTGGAGAGAACAGGAGACACACGTGGCATGAGCGGCGGGGTGGGGGGCAACAGGAGAGAGACACGGGGCATGAGCACGGAGTGGGGGGGTACAGGAGACAGACACGGGGCATTAGCTGGGGGTGGGGGAGCAGGAGACAGACACGGGGCATGAGCTGGGGGGCAACAGGAGAGAGACACGGGGCATGAGCGGGGGGAACAGGAGAGAGACACGGGGCATGAGCGGGGGGTGGGGGGAACAGGAGAGAGACACGGGGCATGAGCGGGGCATGGGGGGAACAGGAGAGAGGGTGTGGTGGGAGGGAGAGAGAAACACGGGGCATGAGCAGGGGGTGGGGGGGAGGGAGAGAGACACACGGGGCATGAGCAGGGGGTGGGGAGAACAGGAGACAGACACGGGGCATGAGCGGGGGATGGGGGAACAGGAGACAAATACGGGGCATGAGCAGGGGTGGGGAGAACAGGAGACACACGGGGCATGAGCGGGGGCTGGGGGGCAACAGGAGAGAGACACGGGGCATGAGCGGGGGGAACAGGAGAGAGACACGGGGCATGAGCGGGGGTGGGGGAACATGAGAGAGACACGGGGCATGAGCGGGGAGTGGGGGGAACAGGAGAGAGACACGGGGCAATAGCGGGGGGTGGGGGAACAACAGAGACAGACACGGGGCATGAGCGGGGGGTGGGGGGAACAACAGAGACAGACACGGGGCATGAGCGGGGGGTGGGGGGGAACAGAGACAGACAGGGGGCATGAGCGGGGGGTGGGGGGAACAACAGAGACAGACAGGGGGCATGAGCGGGGGGTGGGGGGCAACTGGAGACAGACAGGGGACATGAGCGGGGGGGTGAGGGGCAACAGGAGACAGACAGGGGACATGAGCGGGGGGTGAGGGGCAACAGGAGACAGACACGGGGCATGAGCGGGGGGTGGGGAGGGAGAGACACACACTGGGCATGAGCAGGGGTGGGGGGAGCTTTGAGAGACACACGGGGCATGAGCGGGGGTGGGGGGAGGGAGAGAGACACATGGGGCATGAGCAGGGGTTGGGGGGGAGAGAGACACACTGGGCATGAGCGGGGGGTGGGGGGAAGGGGAGAGAGATACACTGGGCATGAACGGGGGGTGGGCGGGAGGGGGAGAGACACACACTGGGCATGAGCGGGGGGTGGGCGGGAGGGTGAGAGAGACACACTGGGCATGAGCGGGGGATGGGCGGGAGGGGGAGAGACGCGGGGGGTGGGCGGGAGGGGGAGAGACACGCGGGGCATGAGCGGGGGTGGGCGGGAGGGGGAGAGACACACGGGGCATGAGCAGGGGGTGGGGGGAGGGGAAGAGACACACGGGGCATGAGCAGGGGGTGGGGGGAGGGGAAGAGACACACGGGGCATGAGCAGGGGGTGGGTGGAGGGGAAGAGACACACAGGCATGAGCGGGGGGTGGGTGGGAGGGAGAGAGAGACACACGGGGCATGAGCGGGAGGGGGAGAGACACACGGGGCATGCGCAGGGGGTGTGGGAAGGGGAAAGAGACACACGGGGCATGCGCAGGGGGTGGGCTTGAGGGGGAGAGACACGCAGGGCATGAGCGGGGGTGGGGGGAAGGGGAGAGACACACGGGGCATGAGCGGGGGGTGGAGGGAAGGATAGAGACACACGGGGCATGAGCGGGGGTGGGGGGAAGGAGAGAGACACACGGGGCAAGAGCAGGGGTGGGTGGGGGGGAGGGAGAGAGACACGGTGCATGAGCAGGGGGTGGGGGGAGGGAGAGAGACACAAGGGGCATGAGCAGGGGGTGGGGTGAGGGAGAGAGACACACGGGGTATGAGCAGGGTGTGGGGGGGAGGGAGAGAGACACACGGGGCATGAGCAGGGGTGGGGGGAGCTTTGAGACACACTGGGCATGAGCGGGGGGTGGGGGGAAGGGGAGAGAGAGACACACTGGGCATGAGCGGGGGGTGGGCGGGAGGGGAAGAGACACGCGGGGGTGGGCGGGAGGGGGAGAGACACGCGGGGCATGAGCGGGGGTGGGCGGGAGGGGGAGAGACACACGGGGCATGAGCGGGGGTGGAGGGAAGGATAGACACACACGGGGCATGAGCGGGGGTGGAGGGAAGGATGGAGACACACGGGGCATGAGCAGGGGTGGGGGAAGGAGAGAGACACACGGGGCACGAGCGGGGGGTGGGCGATAGGGGGAGACACACGGGGCAAGAGCAGGGGGGGTGGGCGGGAGGGGGAGAGACACACGGGCAAGAGCAGGGGTGGGTGGGGGGAGGGAGAGAGACACACGGGGCATGAGCAGGGGGTTGGGGGGAGACACACGGGGCATGAGCTTGGGGGTGGGGGGGTGAGAGACACACTGGGCATGAGCGGGGGGCGGGCGGGAGGGGGAGAGAGACACACTGGGCATGAGCGGGGGGTGGGCGAGACACGCGGGGCATGAGCGGGGGTGGGCGGGAGGGGGAGAGACACACGGGGCATGAGCAGGGGGTGGGGGGAGGGGAAGAGACACACGGGGCATGAGCGGGGGTGGGGGGGAGTGGAAGACACACGGGGCATGAGCGGGTTGTGGGTGGGAGGGAGAGAGACACACGGGGCATGAGCGGGAGAGCCACACGGGGCATGAGCAGCGGGTGGGGGGGGAAAGGGAGAGAGACACACTGGGCATGAGCAGGGGGTGGGCGGGAGGGGAAGTGACACGCGGGGGGTGGGGGGAAGGGGAGAGACACGCGGGGGGAGGGGGGACGGAGAGAGACACGCGGGGCATGAGCGGGGGGTGGGGGGAGGGAGAGAGACACACGGGGCATGAGCGGGGGAGGGGGAAAGGGGAGAGAGACACACGGGGCATGAGCAGGGGTGGGGGGGAGTTTCGAGACACACGGGGCATGAGCGGGGGTGGAGGGAAGGAGAGAGACACACGGGGTATGAGCGGGGGTGGGAGGGGAAGGAGAGAGACACACGGGGCATGAGCAGGGGGTGGGCGATAGGGGGAGAGACATGGGGCATGAGCGGGGGGGTGGGCGGGAGGGGGAGAGACACACGGGGCAATAGCAGGGGTGGGTGGGGGGAGGGAGAGAGACACGGTGCATGAGTGGGGGTGGGGGGGAGGGAGAGAGACACACGGGGCATGAGTTAGGGTGGGGGGGAGGGAGAGAGACACACGGGGCATGAGCGGGAGGGGGAGAGACACACGGGGCATGAATGGGGGTGGAGGGAAGGATAGAGACACACGGGGCATGAGCGGGGGGTGGGGGAAGGATAGAGACACACGGGGCATGAGCGGGGGGTGGGGGAAGGATAGAGACACACGGGGCATGAGCGGGGTGGAGGGAAGGATAGAAACACACGGGGCATGAGCGGGGGTGGGGGGAAGGAGAGAGTCACACGGGGGCACGAGCAGGGGGTGGGCGATAGGGGGAGAGACATGGGGGAATGAGCGGGGGGGTGGGTGGGAGGGAGAGAGACACATGGGGCAAGAGCAGGGGTGGGTGGGGGGGAGGAAGAGACACGGGGCATGAGTGGGGGTGGGGGGGAGGGAGAGAGAGACACGGGGCATGAGTGGGGGGGAGGGAGAGAGAGACACGGGGCATGAGTTGGGGTGGGGGGGAGGGAGAGAGACACACGGGGCATGAGCTGGGGGTGGGTGGGAGGGAGAGAGACACGCGGGGCATGAGCGGGAGGGGGAGAGACACACGGGGCATAAGTGGGGGTGGGGGGGACAAGAAGGACACACGGGGCATGAGTGGGGGTGGGAGGAACAGGAGACAGACACAAGACTTACTGTGCAGGCGGCGAGGAACAAAGATGGCGGGCGTCTCTGAAGCCAGACGCACTGCACGCTTTCACCGCATCCAATGAGAGAGCACGTCAGATGTCCGCGGACATCACGCAAGCTGCTTGCCCAATCACCGTCCTGTCCGCGGAGCGAACAGGGAAGTGTGTCCGCGAAGCGAACACAGATATCACTAATTTCTTTCACTTACATTTTTGTCACTACTGGACGGATTTACACCAAATAAAGCAAAGCGCACTTTCGGGACCAAGCCGCCGCCCCTGCCGCAAATTTGGTGTAAATCCGTCCAGCGGTTTGGGCTGTAGGCGTGAGCAAAGTTTTTTCCCATTATGTTTATGGGGAAAAAAAAGTTTTGGGACCCCCCCCCTATAACTTTGCCCCCCCTGGACGAATCCTCACCAAACTTTGCAAAATAAATCAGAGTGACCCAAATTCCTTTTTTGCAAAGTTTTGTGAGGATTCGTCCAGGGAGAACGAAGTTATAAGCCGCCCAAAAAGTGCTCTTCCTATGGAAACACCAACTTAACCATAACTACATGGCCACTACCACCGCAGCCATGTAATATATGGCAGTGAAGAAAAGCAAAGGGGCGAAACATGTCATGTCGTCAGTGGTGTCATCAATGACATTTGTAATGGCATCCTTCATGTTCTGGGGGATAGTGGTAGCAGTGCACAGTGCTAATGGCAGGAATGTGTGCTAAGCCCACCATAACTGGCGAATTTCAGGGGTTTTTAGGTTTTAATGTGAACCTTAATGGCAGGCTGGAAAAGTTTTTTCAGTGAAGTGCACAGGTTTTTTGTAGTTCAACTTAACCATAATGTCCCTTTAACAAAGTTTTTTTCACTGAATTCCATAGGTTTTTAGTAGTGTAATTGAATCATAACATTACTTTAACAAAATTTTTCTAGTACATTTATCAGGGTTCTAATAGTAACACATAATCATACTACTGTAAAGGAACATTTGAAGTAACTGCCCACCTTCCGAAGAATTCCACATTATCATATGCTGGCACACAGCATGGGGGCGTGTTCAAAAACTCATACACACTTCACAATAACATGTGTGACTGGTTGATAGTGTGGAAGTACATTGTATATTCTTGTAGGAACTTGTAACTGCAAAATATCCGGCGCACAACTCCACAGGGCAAGTTTGCAGCACAATAGAAGCAAGAGTGCATACCGACGTATCTGGATCATTAACCCCCATTCCTCCCCAAAAAATGGGGGATGAATCCCATTAGCAATCGAGATTTTACAGCAGTAACCCGTGGTACCAAAAAAGAGGATTTTTTGTCTTCAACCGGAACACCTCTGGCGTTCCCGGCTGAAGAAAACAAATCCTTTTCCAAGATGGCCACCATAGAAAGGGAAGACGGGTGTTGGATAGAAACCCTTCTTCGCTTTCCATTACAGCCTGCAGAAAGCAAAAATGAAACCGTGTGACCGTAATAGCAGCACCACATTTTTCTTCCTTGAGAAATGTGTTGTTATGAGCAAGACCTTTACCAGAAAGCCAGTCCCTGGTGGACATGGTGACTTCAATACAATGTTTTGTCCCTTCTAGTAATGGCCAGTAGCTACATCCCCGACATTGTGGCCTCTAACCATACATAGAGCCTACCCCTCAGAGACGGAAGCTGTACCGTTGATTTGTTTTGTACATGACGACACTTGTTAAATGTCAAAACACTACCACATGCACAACACAAAGCTTTTCGGTCGTTGTCAATGACCTTTACATACATGTGTTGTACATGCAGTAATTTTATTCTGTAAAAAATGTGTGTAGAAAACGCAAAGGAGTAGTCTTCTTACGTCTGCACAAAATCCCAAAAAACTCTGTGATGGCAAGCGCAATTACCACTCACCTTTCGACACATAATTTCGTATGTGGCACAGGTTGAAAGGTGTGAAGATGTGTATTGGGAGGGTGTAACCATGTATTATTTTACAAACATTTCTGTACAGCAAACACTTTCAGTGCACCTTACCTCATTTTTCCTCTTTTAGAAAGATACTAATCATGCTGAACTAATGTTGGTTAATGGGGCATCTGGGTGACAGAAATTGTCCTGAGGGTGACAGAAATTGGCCTGACGGCACTAGAGCATATGAGATGAGCCTAACCCTCCCGTAGCCAAAGCAAGTGGTTTGCAATACCTTTCTCCATAACATTCCTTGGCAGCGTAAACAAATGCGTCCATAAGGACTTACGTGCCGTGATGCATCTGTTACGCTCACCTGGCTCCCACAGAGGCGTCGATCTGGACTGGACTGCTGCGGTCTCCACCAATGTGAAGCGTAGGGCTGAGATGACGGACTGGACTGGCCCACCTAGCTTTGTTTGCTTGGCCCGTAGGGATATTCTTCTGCAAATGGAGAAAGGGAATTAACCACCTGTGGAGTTGCGCGTAAATTCCCCACCCCGCTGATCACCTTGGATGTCCCCTCTTAAAGTCTCACATGATGATTTGAAAAGATGAGCTCTCCATCCTACATTGAGCGCAGGGGCGCGTAGATAACCAGTTGCTTCACTGACTCGAAGGAATTGCCGAGTTCCAGGACAATATTGACTCCGATATTCCCGGCAAGACACCGAAAGTATGTAGTATTAAGAGTTCAAATGCCTGACTTTCACTCTTGTCCGATTCCTTGCAGGTTGCAGCTTGACCCTACTGAAGAGTTCCTCGTGGCAACCGGTAATGTTCTGGTAAGGATTTGTTTTATCCAACACCGTTCGATAAAATAATGTCCATATGTAACCTGTTGCTTTCTCCCTTATTCAGGCGCTGAGAGAAAGTATGAAGTCTCGGGGAATAATGCCTTCGGTGGTAAAATCAGGTAAGTCGTTCCCCTTGTTAGTCCCTTGTTTCACCTTGCTGTCCTTTTGTTTCCCCTTAGGGGCCGGGGTTCGGCTAGGATGCAGTGGAAGCTGCGCCGACCCGTGAAAAATAGTACTCCCGTTGGTAAAATCAGGTAAGTCTATGCAGGGTATTCCTCTGTGTATTCTCTTGGCTCACCTTGCTGTTCTTGTCTTCTCCCTAGGTGCCGGAGTGCGGCGGGAACATGCAGGAGTATGCAGTGAAATGTGAAGATGCTGCGAAGGGTGGTGAGTTCATCGCGGCGCTGCAGCAGGCGAAGCGATGCGATGCGCATAAAATAACTTCTTTCTTCCAGCTCGAAGGCGCGATGGATCGGGAATTCAGGTAAGGATCAAAGGTATTGCTCTTGTTCTAACCTTTCCTCCTTCTTTCTCCCTTTTTCTAGGAGCTCCAAACTCGAGGCGGGCGTGGCAGAAGACTGGATGCTGTCTTGCAGGCACGGTGAGCGTTACGCTGTTGGATGCAGACTAACGCGAAGCGTGTGCTGCTTTTCGGGCATGGTTTAAATATCCTCCAAAGTAGTCCCAGCTAAGTATTCCTCCCCAGCCCCACCCGAGTAAAAGAATAGTCCCTAGGTGAAATAGTCCCTTCCAAGCATCGTTTGGCTTGGAGCTCTTGCACCATGGTCTGCATCAGGTAAGTTTTAATCTATGAGCCTGGTGCCTATGGCGTCAGGACTGACTCTTCATATGAGCCTGGCGCCATAGGCGCCAGGACTGCACCCAAATAGCCCCTAGTGGGGGTTGTTGGGCTTGCTTGGGGTATCTTGATGCCTGCTTCCGGGGTTGCTGGACTTGGTCTGGGTCCCCGGGGGTAGGCATCATGACAGCATCACCTACAAAAGAACACATTACGACCTGCAACGTAGCACGCCACATTTTGAAATAGGAGAGTACATTTGTTAAAAAAACACTAACATTTAAGAATTAGTAAAGTAGTTTTATTTCACAATAAACTGAGCGAAATCATCGTCCTATGCAATTAGTAAAGTGGGTTTGTTTCACAATAAACGGTACGAAATGATCGCCCTATTCACATTTCCATAGAAGTAGTAAGTTTGTCTCTTTGCTCGACAATGAAAATGTTAATGGTAATGGCCACGTTGTTTTTTTTCACACACAGAAAGTAAGCGTTGCCAGCACAGTAGTCGCTTTCCTCGCACATTAATTTGCAAGATGTCAATCGCTGTGATCTACACCACCAGAAAGGATGGAATGTTACTCCTTATGGTGACAGCCGCGTAAGGACATAGAGGCCCAACACGGTCATCCCACTGAATTATGACGCACAGACAACCAGTGATGAACAGTTGCATTTGACGGTTTAAAAAGCCGTCACTCGGCAGCTGCAATCCGTGACAATCACAAAAGGGAAGGAAGTAGCTGAGGGGGAAGGGGAAATAAAACATGTATCAATACGCAACCTTTGGACAAACCAAAGTTGTAATACATAACATTTTCAGTAAAAATTAATTCAATAGGAGGAAATGTAGTGGGACCCTATGGATGGCGACAATGTGCAATCTCCATAATGGGGAAAAAAAAATGTCAACGGTACAGAAAGCTGGAACTTTTCTAAATCATAAAATTTTAGTTTGGAAGTAGCTGAGCGGTGAAAGGGGAAATAAAACGTGTATCAATACGCAACCTCTACACAAAACAAAGTTGTAACACAACATTTTTACTAAATATTAATTTAATTTGGGGAAATGTAGTGGCACCCTACAAACGGCGACGATGTGCAATGTCCATAATGGGGAAAAAAAAAATCAACGGCACAGAAACCTTGTAATTCATTAGCAAAAAGTAATTTTTTTCTTTTCCAAATTAAAAATGTAATGCCAGTTCAGTATACAGGCGTCAAAAATAAACGTACATGATGTGGACCGCCTCCATTTCGTTCAGTTCAGTCAGACAGTAGTATATTTGGAAGAGTGCCTCCTCGGGACCTGATATTTCATGTTCGTTACAAACGTTTTTGAAGCATAACCTTATCAAACGATATGTTTTTCAAACTGTTACTCCCTGCATTCTTTCTGCTTTTTCTCCTGTAGCTCAAGGTTAAAAAACAAGTGACCCTTTATGGGTGCCGACAAATATGTGGCTGTACTGAGCTCATATTGAAAAGAGAAAATCAAGTGACCTTCACTCCGAATGCAAATACATTCTCATTTTCCAACAACATATCAGCAGCTATTCATGAGAACCGCTACTCCCGTACACATGCAGAAGTGCTGTGTGTACGAAATAGTGCATGTGGCTGGCTTAGATTTAAAACTGTAGGACGCCAGTCTGACCGCAGTAATGTTGTTTATGTATTGGAACATGGACGCAGTAAGTTCATTTCGTACAATGAGTAGCAAGTCCCACTGTACCGTATGTCAGTGGTAACAAGAATACACCAATGTTTGACTTTCTACTGCCACATCTCATTAACGCTCACCTTTCGAAACAGTGTTCCATAAGTGTAACAAGTGCATTGGTGTCTTCTTCGTTTATGTATGTTAGCGGCGATGTCCGCGTACAACAGAAAACAAAGTAAACATAGCGAACGTATTCAAAGATTATGACGCACTTCACGCTGTGGCACAACCAATCAGTGAAAGCGCAACATGGTCACGGGCAGCACGCCACGGAATAGCCAATTGAAATCTTCTCCACGGAGCGAACAGGGAAGTGTGACCGTGGAGCGGACATATATATCACTAATTTTTAGAGAAATACTTTTTGATCGTTTTTAAGGAAACTACTGGACGGATTGTCACAAAATTGACAAAATCACGCTTTCCTGACCAAGCCCCTGCCCCTGCCGCAAATTTGGTGCAGATCCATCCAGCGGTTTGGCCTGTAGCCATGCGCAAAGTTTCCCCCATTCAGTCTATGGTAAAAAAAGACGTTTTGGGACCCCCCCATAACTTTGCCCCCCCTGGACCAAACATCACTAAACCTTGCAAAACAATTCAGAGTGGGCCATATACTATGTTTGGTGAGGATTCGTCCAAGGGGAGCGGAGTTATAAGCTGCCCAAAAAGTGCTCTTCCTATGAAAACAGCAACTTAACCATAACTACACAGCCACTACTGTGGCTGTGTAATATTAATATATATATATATATTGGCACGTGGAAGCTCCAGTGCTAGATGTGTGGGAGTAGTCGACAGGGAGCTAACAAAGAAGCTTTGTCCTGCTACCTCGCACCTGGCTTTTGTTTTCCATCCATGACTCTTCAGAGTTCTTGGTTGTTCAGTCTCTGCGACTGAGAATTGGAAGGCGTCCACCTTTCTGTCACTCCCACCTGACAGAGTAAGAGACTGGATGACTGGGGAAAGAAGGTGTTTGCCTTTGCCTCTTGTGCCCTGGAGAAGTACTCTTTTGGTCTTTGGTCCGCAGTGGCCAACACAGCAGATGACATCCCTGAATGGGACATGAGAGAAGGATTTTTGGCCATGGTTCAGGATGACAGGGAGGCTTTCCACCAGATCCTGCACTCTGGACTCAACACAACTGGCTATGTTGGCAGTTCCATGGCCACAAGCACAGTGGTAAGACCTCCCTCTTGAATGAGGATATCTGACCTTATACAGGATGTGTGGACAATGCTTCTTGACATGCCCCTTGACAGGCAGAACCTGTTTGGGGCCAAGGCTGATGACACCCTAAAACAGTTTCTATCCTCGAAGGTGACGGCAAAGACTTTGGTTTTGGCCATACCTCACCCCTCCACTCCATCTACTAGGTGATGGGGGTTTCCCCCCTCCCTTCCTCTACGAACTCCCTTGCTGCCCTCCAGGGTTGAGGTAAGACGGCCCTTTGGAGACTGCAAGGCAGACTCATCCCTAGAGGAAAAGGCAGAGGTGCCCCTAGGAATGGAACAAAGGCACCCACTGTGGCCTTAGCCACCCAGGATGCGAATCCTCTGAGACACATTCTGCCATGAGTCCCCTGTGGGAATGAGAATTTGCATTTTCAGCACAGAATAATCTCAAACCACATCCTATACTTGGGCCTTAGAGGACGTTGAGCAGGGTTATTCCCGCCCTTTTATTCACCATCCTCCGGAGCACTTTCTTCACACCAGCACCTTGCCCCATGACCCCATACTCTTGGAGGACATCCATCAGCTTCTCTGAAAGAGCGCATTAGAACTAGTACCACGCTCGGAACGAGACTAGGGGTGGTACTCAACTTTTTTCTGGTCCCGAAGAAAGACAGAGGCTTGCATCCAATACTGAATCTAAGGCTTCTAAATGTGTACCTGCAACATGACAAATTCAAGATGATAAATCTAGCCGAGATCCTCCAAACACTCAATCTGCCAGTCTGATTGGTCTCATTGGACCTTCAGGATGCCTACTTCCACGTGCCCATTCATCCCCAGCACAGGAATTACTTGTGGTTTGTTGTGGGCCTACCTCACTACCAGTTCAGATTCCTGCCAATTGGCCTTTTTTCGGCATTCAGGGTTTTCACTAAGCTGTTGGCAGTAGTTGCAGCTCTCCTCAGGTGGGAGGGGGTTCATGTCTTTCCCTACCTGGACCATTGGCTTGTCCAAGCTCGCTCCCCAGACCAGACGTGAACACATTGGTTCTGCACGTGCACCCTGTTGCACAGCTTGGGCGTTTCCCTAAATTCCAAAAAGTTCAGAGTTTCGCTTGTCAAGTCCCTCAGGTTCATGTAGGCGGTCTTGGGCACCTGCCTGGGCAAAGCCAAAGACAGAGTGGCAAACATCTCTCAGATGGTACATGTCCTCCAATCCCAGTGCCAAGTTCCTGCTACAGCCTTTCTGCATCTGCTGGGTCTCATGGCCTCCTGCCTTCTGGTGGCGACTACACATGGTGTCGCTTCAGTGGCTTCTCTGGTTTCAGGACTGCATCTCAGTCTCGTAGAGTTCCTCATGACCTCACATGGTGTTCCCTGAGGGTCAAACTGCTAAAGGTGCATTGTTCCAGCAACCCTGGCTTCAGGTGACAGTAGTCAATGATAAGCCAGATACGTTAGGGCTCTCACCTATTGGACCTCACTGTGAGTGGACTGTGATCTCCCTCTGAGTGTCCAGAGGCCATCATCTTGTTGGAGTTGAGGGCGATGAGGCTGGCCCTGGTCGCCTTCCTCCCCTCTGTGTAAGGGAAATTTCTGCTGATCCTTATGGACAACACGTGGCCATAAAATTACATCAAGCAAGGTGGTGTGGGGGTCATTAACTCTTTGCAGAGAAGCAATGCAACTGTGGTTTTGAGCTCTGGAAAAGAGTGTCTGATGGCTACCCAACTTGCCGGAAGAAAGAAGGTCACAGTGGATCCCTTGAGTAGACGGACCTCTACCTCCCACGAGTTCAAGCTCTGACAAAATGTTCTAAAGGAGATTTTCTCTCACTGGGTGAATCTCTTTGCTTTCAGTGTGAACAGGAAGTGAGAGTTATTCTGCTCCGGGAAATTTCCTCATTGGGGAGCTCTGGGGTACGCATTGACGGCCAACTGGAAATTCAGCCTACTTTATGCGTTCTCAGTAGATTGTGCCTCTTCAGGGACCAAATTTATTCTGATCGCTCCGGACTGGGCCTAGAGAATGTGGTACCAGGAGTTTCTGGACATGGCCATGTGTCCTACCTGGCGCCTTCCGAGGAGAATGTATCTGCTTCGCAGTCAGAGGGGCGGGGTCCTCCTCCTCAACTACCACCACAGCAGCTTGGACCTTCATGCTGGGCTACTGAGAGACAGAGATCCAAGGAGTGGGACTTGTCAGAGAATGTCCTGGATGTACTCTTTTCGACCCACAGGCCTGCCACTAAGTGGATTACTCATACTTTCAGTCCCCTTTCCCCCATCCTTGTGGGCGCCCCCCAACATGGGGACGGTACCGGAACCTTTGGCAGTGAAAAATGAACTATCCCTTTTAAATTTAGCATAGCGTGCTTCCAGCACCTCACCCAGTCCCTTTTTCTGCATGGGCTGTGTTGGGCCAGGCAGCTAGGCATGGTAACTTTTTCAGCTTTCCACATGCTCTCTGTTTTGTTTTTTTAATTTCTTTACCTCCCTTCGGTGCCTTGCCTGCCCCAGCGAGATGCCCATCCTGCGATCGGTCGTTCCTGCCTCGGACCCCCATGTGCTCTGCCTTGAGTGCCTGGGGCCCGACCACCGCTGGGACGCGTGTGCAGCTTGCAGCTCTCTTGGTCACTGATCCTTGAAGAATCATCTTTCGAGGGGATTGGGTCCTCCGACGTATTCCATATCTATGACAGGTAATCAACACAGCTGTGCAGCTTCGGGAAATGTCCTGCTTCGATGACATCAATATGCTGTCCTCGAGGGCCTTCATCGAGCCGACGTCACCGGTTTTTATAAGTACGACGCACGACGCCCGTAGCCTCAGTTACGTTTTTTCCGCAAATGTGTTCGCTTCGGAGATCTCGGCGCGCCTCGGTTCTTCTGAGTTCTGTTCTTTCGGTTCTTCGAACCTGTTAGTTGTGAAAGATTTCCATGATGTCTTCGGCTTCTTCCACCCTGCGGCCGGGTTTTAAGAAGTGTCGGTATTGCGGGTCCAATATGTCGTTGACGGACTCGCACGACGCCTGCCTCTGGTGCCTCGGTGAGGGCCACGACACGGATGATTGTGTAGACTGCCAGTTGCTTACGTCGATGGCCCTGTGGGAGCGTAAGAAGAAGCTTTCTGTTGGTAAGGTGGCCAAGCCTCGGAAGTCGAGATCCGCTGGGCTTTCGACTGACTATGCGAGGGGCGACTCTCTGCATCGTCGTCGTTGTTCCGGGGGGGTCTCGGTCCCGGAGTAGGTCCCGCCATTCCTCTACCTCTTTGAGGCCCTCGTGGAAGCGCCGTCACTGGTCACCTTCCCCGTCCTCGTCCGACGACTCCGCCCTTCGGTGGGTCGCTTGTCCCAACAAGCATTCCACTCCTGCGGAATGGGATTCATTTCGGCAGGAGATGATGGCAATTTTTCAGTCGCAGGGCTCTGTTCCGTCCGCGCCGTCGAAGGACACCGGCCGTGAACGTGCTAGAGCCACCACCCGCATGCCTTCGGGCCCAGGTGGTCGGTGCGATCATCGAGCGCCTTCGAGGTCTCGATCGGATAAGGCGGATCGCTCTAGACATGCCCGCTCCAGGTCCCGGTCCTCGACGCCCTCGATACCGTCGGAGCCTGTGAGGTCTTCGAAGAAGAAGACATCGACACCTTCGGCGCCAAGGTCATCGAGGGACACTCTCGAGGCTCCGCCTCCGAGGAAGCTGTCGACGCCATTGGTGCCCAGGTTGTCGAAGGACACGCTCGGGGCTCTGCCCTCGAGGACTGTGTCGAAGCCGTCGGCGCCACGCTCAACATCGACGCCGATTCCATCGACGCCTTTCGAAGCTGGTTTGTCAGAGGTTCCCCGTGGCACGGTGGACCCCCCTAGAAAGGCTCTGGCCAAGTTTAAAAATGTCTTTGTCACTTTTTCTGTGCCCCCATTCCAACCCATTCCTATGGATTATATTTCTGAGGTGGAGGAAGGCTCTGAGGAAGGAGGTTTGGTTCCTGCTGAGGTACCTGACGAGATTTTGTCTGGTCATAGCCAGCTTGAAGACCTGCGTCAGTCGTTGCACAACGCCAGTGGTTTGGACACCTGTCTGGACGTGGAACTCGATAGGCCTGAGCCTAGCACCCACGCTGAGTCCTCTGCGCCACCAGTGGATTTTCTGCAGGATGACCTGACGGATATCCTTGGCCAAGGTCCACCAACTGACCTGCTACTGCCATTCCATATGGCCTTGCAGAGAAGGGTGGCAGCGGCTTGGACTGCACGGAGAGTCTCACGGCAGTTAGCAAGTCCTTGCCGAAGAAATATCGCCCAGCCAGTAGCAACCCCACCTACTTGACTACACACCCCACTCCGGAGAGTTTGGTGGTGCAGGCGGCTACGGCCTTGGCAAAACGGGCGTCGTACCCCACCATCCCTCCTGATAGGGACGACAAGCGTTTTGATGGCTGGGCAAAGAAAGTGTTTTCTTCAGGGGGTATGGCTTTACAGGTAGCCAACTCAGTGTGTGCCTTAGCACGTTTCACTCATAATCTGTGGAACTGTCTCTCTTTGGCGGCTGAATGTATTCCCGAAGGGGAGGAACGGGATGGCTTCCTTGCTCTTGTTCAGGATGGCAAGGATGCCATGTGTGAATCCGTTCGGTCGTGTCTGGACATGGCAGATTGCGTTAGCCGGTCCATGGCGGCGAGCACCATAATACGCAGATTTGCGTGGTTGCAGAAGTCAGGGTTTGCTCCTGATGTGCAAAGCCAGCTCCTCAACATGCCCTTTGAGGCAGCAAGGCTGACGAGAGCCTTGAGAGGTAGCAGACCTCCAAAGCTGCAGCAAAGTCGTTGAGCGCTGCAGTTTGCCAACCTCTGCCTTTTCGTCATAGGGGACAGCAATGGAGGGGAGGTTCCTTTCAATATTACTCATCCTTTAGTAGATCGAGAGGAGCTGCAAGTCAAAGGGGCTACCGTAGGAGTACCAGATGTGGAAAGCAAGGTACTCAAGGTGCCAAGGCTGCTCGGGCAGTTGCTTCTTTACCCTCAGGCAATACCGCAGCCGCTTCAGCTCAGTCAGGAGGCCATGTCCCATGGTTCACCGGTTGGGGGGGAAGGCTGGCGCAGTATCTTGTAGAATGGCGTGCCATTACTTCAGATGTGTGGGTTCTGGAGATCATAGCCCACGGCTACTGTCTTCCTTTCCGGCAGAGGCCTCACGACAATCCACCAGGGAATCTCTCTTTGAAGAGTCCGGATCCGCTCCTTGCACAGGAAATACAAGCCCTGCTGGAGAAAGGCCCATAGAACTGGTGCCTGTAGCGGAGAGGAACAAGGGATGGTATTCCCCTTATTTTTTTATTTCGAAGAAAGACGGAGGATTGAGACCCATCATGGACTTGCACGCTTTGAACAAGCTCCTCAGGAAGGACAAGTTCAAGATGGTTACTCTTTCTCAAGTCCTCCAGGCCCTTCAACTTCAGGATTGGTTGGTGTTTCTTGACCTCAAGGACGCTTACTTTCCTACCTGAGGTTCGCAGTTGGCGACTCGCACTTAGTTTTGGGTCCTGCCGTTCGGATTGACCTCCGCCCCGAGGGTTTTTCACCAAGCTCATGGTGCTAGTGGCAGCGTACCTCAGGAAAGGGGGGATTCACGTCTACCCCTAACTGGACGATTGGTTGATCAGGGCGTGCTCTCCCGAGCAAGTCCTGGATCATCTGTCCATCACCTGCCACTCCCTTCTCAAGCTGAGCTTCTCCCTCAACTTAAAGAAGTCCCACTTGACACCAACACAGCGGCTCCAGTACATCGGTGCGGTGCTCGACACATCCGTGGGGCAGTGTTTCCCTCCCCATGTGAGGGCTCATCACATTCAGCAGATGGTGCACAAGTTTCAATATGCCCAGAGTCTCCCAGCGTTCGAGTTCTTGAGGTTGCTCGGCCTCATGGCATCCTGCATTCTTCTGGTGCCAGAGGCTAGGTTGCGGATGAGATCTCTGCAATGGGCTCTCAAGATGCAGTGGCCACAATCCTCCGGCAGGATGTCAGACCCCGTTCAGGTGCCGCCCTCGGTCGCCCAGGACCTTCTGTGGTAGGCTGTCAAAGGCAATCTGATGAAGGGGGCTCCATTTTGGCTACCATGGCCGGAGGCGACGATCATGATGGACGCATCCCTCACGGGGATGGGGAGCTCATGCCAACAAGTTGACAGTCAGCAGTCGTTGGTCTCCGTCAGAGTCCAGACTCTATATCAGTCTGTTGGAGCTGAGGGCCATCAGGCTTGCCCTGAAGGCTTTTCTGCCGACTGTGCGAGGGAAGAATGTCCTGATTCTGACGGACAGCACAGTGGCCATGCACTACCTCAACAAAAAGGGGGGGCAGGGTCACTTCCTCTGTGCAGGGAGGTGATGCAGCTCTGGTTCTGGGCCATCCAGCAGGAAATTTAGATCTCAGCAGTTCATCTGGCCGGAGACGAAAACGAGACGGCGGACGCTCTGAGCAAGCAGAGCGCGATCTCTCACGAGTGGGAGCTGGCTCAGGAAATTCTCCTGGAGATCTTCGCCCTTTGGGGGACCCCACAAGTGGATCTCTTCGCCTCCAGTGTCAACTGGAAGTGCGAAAGGTTCTGCTTGCGGGAATTTCCTCCAAGAGGAGCCTTAGGGGACGCGTTCATGGTGGAGTGGTCCTTCCCACTGCTGTACGCGTTTCCTCCAGTCCCTGTCATCCCGTAAGTGCTGCAGAGGTTACAGAGGTTCGGTTCCCGGATGATCCTCATTGCTCCGGCATGGGCCCGGAGAACGTGGTAACCGGACCTTCTCGACTTGTCCATCTGCCCTCCACGTCGTCTTCCCTACCTAGACGATCTGCTCTCAGGGGAGGGGGGGCAGGTTCTCCATTCAGAGGTCAGATCCCTCAACCTTCACGCTTGGCTTCTGAAAGGTTGAGGTATAAGGATTGGGACCTCCCTGAAGGATGGAGGTGTTGCTTTCAGCCAGACGGCCGGCAACAAAGTCCCTGTACCGTTGCCGTTGGAGAAAGTTCTGCGACTGGTGCAGGGTTAAGAATGTGGATCCTTTTTCAAGTGACATTCCTGTGGTTCTGTCTTTTTTGCTTTCTTTAGCCCACAAGGGCCTGCAAGTGGGTACCATTAAAGGTTACCTGACGGCGCTGTCCATATTTAAGCGCTCGTCTGAGGAGTGTTCTTATTTCAAAATTCCTTTAATTTCTCAGTTTTTGAAAGGGCTCACTAATGTGGTTCCACTGTCACCTTTTCAGGTGCCCGGTTGGGATTTGAACCTTGTTCTAAAATTCCTAATGGATGCTCCATTTGAGCCTTTACATTCCTGTCCTTTAAGACTGTTAACCCTTAAAACTGTATTTTTAGTTGCGGTTACTTCTGCTCGCAGAGTGAGTGAGTTGCAGGCACTTTCTGTTAGGCCCCCTTTACAGTGTTTCATAAGGACAGGGTTGTCCTTAGAGTTCGTCCTTCGTTTCTTCCGAAAGTTGTATCGGAATTTCATTTAAGCCAGAAGGTCATTCTTCCAGCATTCTATCCTCCTCCTCATCCTGGTAAGGACGAGGAGAGGCTCCATAGGTTGAAGCCTAGGAGAGCTGTAAGTTTCTACATTTCACACATGTCCCAGGTCAGAGTGGACGATCAGCTCTTTATTGGTTACGCTGGAAGGCTTTTGGGACAAGCTGTTACTAAGCAGACTTTGTCTAGATGGATTATCTTGGCAATTTCTGAATGTTACCGCTTGGCGGGTAAGGACCCTCCGGTAGGCTTACGGGCCCATTCTACTAGGGGTATGGCTGCCTCTACTGCCCTGCAGAGGGGTGTTCCTATTTGTGAAGCAGCCACTTGGGCTTCGGTCCATACTTTTGTAAGACACTACTCCCTAGATTCTATCCATGGGCAGGATCTGGCCTTTTGCAAGGCGGTCCTTTACTCTGCAATTTGATTGGGCATTCCAAATTTCTATATTCTAAATTATTTTTCCCTCCTCCATATGTTGGTACTGCTTTGGGAGTCTGTCATAGATATGGAATACATAGGAGGGCCCAATCCCCTTGAAGAACAAGTTACTCTCTTATCTGGTAACGTTCTTTCGATGGGATGGTCCGACGATGTATTCCATATCGCTCCCTCCCTGCCTGCCCCGCTACAGAATTTCTTATGCGATTGCAGCTTACGTTTCCTCAAGGCTTTCTGTGGTCATACTGACAGAAGATTGGTGCCACATGTTCTGGGGAAAAAACTACAACTGAGGCTACGGGCGTTGTGCGTCCTACTTATAACATCCGGTGACGTCGGCTCGACGGAGGCTCTTGAGGACAGCGTATCGACGTCTTCGACACACGACGCAGACGCCGAAAATTTGCCAAAGCAGCACAGCTGTGGTGATTACCTGTCATAGATATGGAATACGTCGTCGGACCATCTCATCGAAAGAATGTTACCAGGTTAGAGAGTAACTTGTTCTTCTCGCCGGATAGAGAGCTTCCATTCTTCACCGCCCAGTCATCCGAAGGACTTTGTCACCAGGACCTCGCGTCGAGAGAAGGTAGGTCATTTGTTCTTCAAGGCCCCCCAACACAGCGACTCCTTCCCAGGGCCTCTGGCTGGAAAGGGTGCCTGGGACTCTGGTATTGGCGGCAAACTCAAGGCCGTTAAGGTTACCACCTTCCAAGCCAAGGGGCCCAGCGGCTCTTCTGTGTGATTCCCAGAGGGGCACTCCAGCTCTTCCTCATCTTCTGCACCGGGGTGCAAGGGGCTTTCAAGCTCTGGTTCCAGGTGGCAGCTTGAGGCACGGTTCCATAAGACTACCAGCTCCCCAGCTGAGGGTTTACAGACTACTGGAGCCATCTCTGAGGTTGTGACGCAAGCCAATTAGACTACCAGTCTGCTGGCTGAGGGCCCTAGGCTTCTGCTTCAGGATCAGAGTACAAACAGTCCTCGGCTATGTCAGACCCTCCACAGATTGCAGGACCTTCACACCCTCCCTCCCACGGCGTGGCGCAAGGCCCCAAAATGGCAGACAAGCACGTGACGGAGCCTGCACGGCTGGTGGCCATCTTAGAACCTGACTCTAGGCCTGAGGTGGCCCCATCGCCTTCAGAATGGGCCACTGAGGGTGATTCTAGTCCTCTTCTTTCGGGAAGTGGTGTTCAGGCAGGTGGTCCCGCAGGGTTACATTTATGCCTCCCAGCTGTTCAGATACCCATCCCAGGCTCCTCTGCGCTTCAATCGGGACAGAAGGCCTAGCGCAGTGGAGGGCCGTGCTCCCTCTCGTGACCCGGCGGCCTGTGATCGCTTTTTTGAGTGCTTCCTCCTCCTCATGCACTGCCCTCAGGTGTTGGGGCTCCTCAAGGACCTCATCAAGGAAGTAGTTGTGCAGGTTGTAGCTCCAAGGCCCCACCCCCTGCACCCTCCAGGGGACCCGGTACTGCAGCCTGTTCACTCTCTGGTCCAGGGCCGTTGATGCCTTCGAGCCTTCAACCCCCCATTGCTACCGATACCACCAACGCCAGCCCCTCCGCAGTCACCTGTTGATTCCCAGCAACCTTTGGGAGCTGACCAGGGGAGGAGCCCCTCCGACTCCTCATCTGCAGGATCCAGACTCCCCTCTGGTGTGGGAGGAATGCATGCAGAGCCAGTGAGCTGCAGGCTCTGTCGTCATGCAAGCCCTTCACCGCCTTCCACAAGGACATCTTGCAGATTTATCCAAACTTCTTGCCCAAGGTGGAACCCGCAGTCGAAGGCTGAAAGGCCGTTGCATTCCCTGGACTTGAAGAGTGCTCAAGTTCTACCTCTCCCGCACAAGATCTTTCCGGAAATCGGTGGCACTGTTCATCATCTTCGGGCGCTTGGCTCCCAGCACCCAAGTTTTCAAGGCCTCTGTAGCGTGTTTGGTCATCCAGGCCATTTCGGAGGCTTATGTGTCCCTGGGTAAGACTGTTCCCACTGGGATTCATACCCACGCGGTCATTGCCAAGGCTACGGCGGTTGCCTTTCAGAGACACACTTCCTGGGAAGTCATTAGCAACGTGGCTATGTGGGCTACTTCGTCAGCGTTCTGTGAACACTATTCCCTGGACACCAGCTCCAGGCAGGATACAGTTCAGTCAGGCAGTTCTGAAGAACCTTTTTGCTTCTTCTTAAGCACGAGGCAGGTTGTCACAGCTCCACCCATTCGTCTTGTTTGATGGAATCACCCACAAGGATGGAGGAAAGGGGACGGGACGTATGAGTAATTAAAGTTACTCACTGTAGTGACTAGAGTACTCCTAATCCTTAGTCTCCTTTCCTCCATATGTCCCACCCACCTTCCCCCGCTAGTATGCCAGGGGCTAAAATTTTCAGCATAGCCAGGTATTTAAGCATCTGATGTGTAAAAAGGGGACTGAAGTGAGGCGCCGGCAGGCAGGGCCTCGGTAGTATTCCCAACGCTGGGGCCGCGCCTCTGCCCGCTATGCTAAATTTAAAGGTGTAGCTCATGTTTCGCTGGCAAAGGTTCTGGTACCGTCCCCATGTTGAGGGATACCCACAAGGATGGATGAAAGGGGACGAAGTGTTATGAGTACTCTAGTAACTACATTGAGTAACTATAATTTATGTTTGTAGATGGTGTACATTCTCGGCCTAGTACTAGGAGAAGGATGTGATCCCTATTTCATGCCCTCTATCATCTGTCCTGAATTTTCTACTGTCTTTGACCTGATCTTGCCTGCAGATTGGCACTGTGAAGGTGTACCTGGCCGCTTTCTTATCTTTGTAATGGTTACGGAATAGGCTTTTTTTTCAAGATTCCCACAGTTATGCAGTTTTTACAGGGATTGTGCAATAATTTTCCTTCACACTAGTTTGTGACCCCGGCGTAGGATTTAAATTTAGTGTTGACATTTCTTATTGCTGCTCCATTTGAGCCCATTCATTCTTCTTCTTTAAGACTGCTCACCCTTAAGATGATTTTCCTGTTTGCTATCACTTCCGGTAGACGTAAGAGTGAGCTACAGGCATTGTCAAGTAAACCTCCCTATTTGGTTTTCTCCAAAGGGGAAGGTGACGTTGAGAGTAAGACTATCTTTCCTTCTGAAAGGGGTCTTGGATTTCCATCTCTTAAAATATCCATCTTCCTGTCTTTTTTTCTCCCTCCGTGTCCTTCCAAGGCAGAGGAACAATTCCATCGGCTGTACCCGGTGTGGTGTAGGTCATAGTTTACCTATTTCGGACAAGTGACACCAGTATATATTGCCAGCTTTTTGTTGGTTATATTGGTGCATGTGCTGGCAGGGCTGCGACTGTACAAACCTTGTCAAGGTTGATCATTCTTTGTATCCAGGAATGCTATGTTTTGACTGGTAAGGAGGTCCCTGAGGGTCTCAGGGCTCACTCAGCCACAGGGTTAGCTGCCACCTCATCTCTGCAATGTGGAGTCCCGATTCTGAACATTTTCCAAGAGACCGTGGGCTTCTTTGCACACAGTGCTAAACATTATTGAATGGATTCTATGTGCAGTCAGGATTCTGATTTTAGCAGGGTTGTCCTTGAGAATTTTCTGGTTTAGGTGGTGTCCTTACTCTCCTCCCTTCTGCAGGTCTACGTATCGCTTTGGTAGTCTATCAAAGATGAGGAATCGGTGGGAGAAAAGAATCCATCGGAAGAACAAATTACTCTCGTAATGTTCTTTCTGATTGATGTTCGTTCCTCCAAAAGATTCCTCATTACCCACCTTACCTGCCCCTCTTGGCAGATAGCTAGTAGACCTTAGTTCTATGGTCACTCGGCAACAGAGTAATAGGGGGGGGGGGAAAGGGTGGAACTGTTGTCAAGGGGCACATCGCTTCTATATATGCAGGCCTGACTTCCCGTCTGGCGCGGCGCACAGCCCGGCATGGCATGAGGGAGCCGCGCTGTGGCCCCTGGCATTGGAAAGGTTTCCGGAGAGCATCTGCGCTCGAGATGGAGATGAAAGATGAGGAATCCGTGTTAGGAACATCCATCAGAAAAAACATTACCAAGAGGTAAGTCATTTGTTCTTTCATTCATTTTCCGATACTGAAAACAGAAAGCATATCATACAATTGATACAAAATTTACTGAAAGCTAAAAATCACAGTACTTGCACAGGTTGAAGATCACAAAACAACATTTAAAAAGCTTTCTCTTCTCATTCATGCCTTGTACAAATAATTGCAACCTGTGAAAACCATAAATAGATTTTTGTTGGCAACTTATCAGGTCCTCTCTTGGGAACATTAATTCCACAGTTGTCACGGGTTGGACTAACCATTTCCTCCTAATGTCATTAGCGAATAGCTTACTTAACACTGTGACAATATGGGCCTTTGGACCTTTATTAGAGGTAGCTTTTTCTAACTTACGACAAAATCAGAGAGTGATAATATATTGAACCTGAATTTAAGTATTTTCTAAAAAAGGAAGTAATATCCTATTCAATTAAAACTCAGGGTTCAAAGTATCTTTAAAAGAGAAATAATCTAAACTTCAAGGACACACTTGGGACTTATCAATCATGCCAGCAAGTACCCAGTCAATACACACACCTTTCATTTCTAAGATTAACTTATGAGATAATACCATCTTCTGGAAACGCATGCACAAGAAAGTTACCAACTCTAAAATGTTCTTAATATGATCATACCATGTCACTAGTCACACCTGTCGATTTGTAGAATTTCTCACGTAGCTTTACAACAAATGTATAATTGGGGAGCTTTACACAATCTATGATTGAATTATAGCACTGTGTAAGAAGACCAGGGACTACACCGAACGGGAGACGACAGACACCCGGGGGGACACAGACTCCATAAAATGGGAAGTCTATACCAAGCAGGACACCAAACACTTGTGAGAAACAGACCTGAGGTCCTACCGCGGGTTGCCGGCTTGGTGGAAGACACAGCTGGACCCCCGGTTGGCTGCATAAAAGCTATACTCCATACAGTTACAGATATAGGGAGAGGCCCCTGCAGCAGGGGACTGCTATTGTGGACGAAGACGGGTCACAGCAGCATGTGAAGTTAAGGGGGAAGGAATATTGGGATAAATGCGGCAGTCATGTCACACATTCCAGAACCCCTTATATTTAGATCTGATGCCTCTGGCTGCAAAGAAATTGTGAAAGAGTTAGGAGAAGAGTGGTGGAAAAAAGATCTGTTTTCCCAACTAGAAATAGAGCCTCCAGATGGAACACCAATAAAAGAAAGAAAATACAGAAATACATCTGGAACAGCAGAAAAATGTGTCCTGATGTAGTTGATTGGAGAGCTGAAGAACAAGGTGACCGCTTCAGAATGGCACATGAGCAGGACCGCTCGTCCTGCTCATGTGCAGCAGGTAGGTAAAAGTCTTGCACAAAGTTTTAGAAGTATTTGTAGAAAAGAAGAAATCAAAGCAGGGCCTCAGTGGCCACAGAACCATGGATACCATTTTTGGAACGATAAAGGATTCCTATATAAAGTAGTGATAGGCGTGTCCGGCAGGAGAGTCCTGTCTCTCCCCAGTTCCACATTCTTTTCTCCTGAAGGTGCATGCTGTGCAGAGCTGCTGTGCCTTTGATCCTCAAGCACAATCCTTAAAGACTGAAGGAGGCGCGTAACTCTGGCGCTTGAGTTCGGCAGGAGAATCCAGTCTCTCTCCAGTCACTCCCAGGCCGCTAACCTTTGAATTCCAGTTTTCACCCTCGATGCTTTTTGCTGAATCAATGGAGCGAGTGGGTCCTCGTACCAGGCAACAATAGCTTTGGATAACCTCGCTGTTCGAGAGACAAAGTGAAACTGACATGAATATCAAGGTGAGCGAACTTACGCCATTAAACTTGTGCGAAATGCCACTGACATCTGAGTTTCACAACACTTCTTACAAAGTGACAGCAACAGCAACATGCCGCTAAATGTAGCGATAACTGAAACTGACACTGAAACCAAACTAAATAGTCACAATGTAACTGACACTGAACTAGTTCGAACGCTCGAAGGCTATTCAGCTGGAGAGCCCTGTGGCAATACAGAATGAATACGAGCAGTCTCTTGGAAATGCCAACGGAACCAATGCAAAGAACACATGCATGCGAGTGAGCGAGATGATAATGACAAATTAACTGGAGCCGTTATTGAGGCAAGAACTACGATGCAAAATCACTTTATCAGCACGCGAGCTCAACTCAGTACTTTGCCTTCAGCATGAGCCGACAAGCCACCCTCCGCGTCAGTGGCGTGGAAACAAACATACTGCCATATTGCAAGATTAACAGACCGACTAACAGTAGCTCCAGCAATGTAAACAAACATAATGTAAACAACTTGGAACGAGCAGCCGCAAAAGAAATCACCAGTGATAAGTGCTGCCCCCTTAAAGTGAAATAAAATCGCAATGCGGAGCACGGCCATCGTCTTGTTGCCAAATTGAAACAGGATGCTGCAGAAATGAGGGAACGCATATGTGACCAGTTTTTGCGTTTTTCTTTTGAGGAAAGGCACCTATTTAAGGATGGCAGCAAATACTTTTCTACTCCTGCTGACGCGCCCAAAGAAAAACTTCAATATATCAAGTCCCTCAAATCAAGGAGTGACTTGAATGGTGACGAAAATAGATGTCAGCAACTTGCACAAGGATAAATCTTGCATGATACATTTTGATTCCTAAAGTGCGCAGTGCTCACTGATCTACTCTCCTTAAGTCAATCGCACCTCGGAAAATGAGTCAAATACACAAAGGCTGCAACTATCCAGTGCAGCGATGACACAGATTCACAATAATGTAATGTAATGTAATTCACAATCTCTCGAATCTGGTACGAAACGGTGTACCACCCTCTAGCCTGCTCATTCTACTTATTGACCGGGTCAGCTACTATATTTACACCTCCTAGACAATCAAGCATATAAAATACCTTCTACCAACCAGCTTTTTTTTTTTTAAAATAAAATACTTGCCCTTACTAAAGGTACACAATATACCCACATATGACTTAATGAGAGAACTTTGGCACGTTGCTGAGCTTCTTACATCTTTGATGCATTAGTTAATACTAAGAGTGCGCATCATATACCTAATATTACGGTACGGCCACGTAACACCAATCAAACACGGCAAATACCATCCCTATGGCAACGCGTGTATCGCGTTTGATGCTTACTGTGTAGTCAATGTGTACAATTGAGTAAGACGTACTAGTAACACATGAGATTAATACAAATATATCTCAATCCCTTACGCACATTAGAACTAGTACTTCATAGCAGTTGTATTCGATTAATATCAAGATACCATATCCGCATCGAAAACAACGTCATGAAACAGTCGCGCTTAACGTGTCTTGCAATGCCTTGTTGCTAGGGACGTCGACCTGGCTGCTCGCGCACGGGACACTGACACAAGTTTCAGGAGGAACGCCGAATGAACTGTAAGTGACATTTATATGTTTTACTGTAAGAACGCACACATGATTAGTTACTGAGGGACAGTATCTAACCAATACCATACACTGCAGATCGCCTACGAGTGACTCCTCGTACACGAGAAAGCTCATCACGACACACGCAGTCTGCTCATTTCGTGTGAGTCTGTTTTAGCCTCATTCTTTATTTTAGCACTATTGAATTTGAAGGGGATAACAATTTATAACTGAACCATTTTACACACGACAGATTTGAAGTTAGATGGATATTAGGAAGATGAATTGGACATCCTGTACCATGTTTACTAGGTAATGGAAACCACATTTAAATATAGATGAACGTTCCCCCATTAAGAACTTCCATGGACTAATTCAAGACTATCCTCACTTTTAGAACTACAATGACACTCAGTAGAACGTATACATGATGTCCTCACTGCAGAATCCCGCAAAAAGGCCAATGGCTGGATAGCTTCCATAACTTTAAGGTGATTTAACAGGCTTAGGGTGATTAACTTTTGAATATAAAAAACTCTTGTATATCGGTATAAGTTATTAGCACAGTGAATTGATGTTTCCTTTCCTTTCTTTTGCATAACAGTTTGAATTTTATATACAAAGACCCCCTGATGAAGAGCAGATAAGCTCGAAACGTGTTGTATACCATAATAAAAATACTTTTTTTTAATTTATTTTTTTACAAGAAATATATTTGAATGTCAGAATTTTCTGATGAAGATCTGTTATAACCAAACTGCCTATCTAAAAAAGATATATTTGCCAGTAAAAGGCCTAAATTAGTAGTATTTTGGAAAATCATATATAACGGTTTGGCTGTATTTCGGCCAGAGACAGTGTGCAGGGGACGGAAGTTCCCACACATTGGGAACTTGCCATCCATTCCTTTGCATATTTTTACGGCCCAGGTACCAGGGCCGTTTCTTCTCCCCTGCAACTCGAATACACATTACATCATTGATACATACTTTTATTAATCCATACATTATTTACTAGGAAGTGCAGGGTCTATCAAAATACTAGAAGTGTTTAACATCTTTAAAAAAACAAACAAAATCAAAGGCAGCACAGAGTCAAAATCAGCGTAAATATAAAGGACTCCAATCCAAAGAAGTGAAATCTAAAAATCTCAGAGAAAACAAACAGCAATCAAATGGGTCTTGTGCCGTCTTAAGATACCTGCACCCCCTGCCGCCACGTAACAGCACAGACAAAGACTCCAGAAGAGAAATACATCACAAGCAAGCGCATGTTTCAGTGGTGAACACTGAGGTTATTACTAACACTGGTTCAATGGCGGTGTCCATCAACGCAAATGGAAATGTGACATAAACCTCTCTCCTAATGAGTCAAGAAGTGATTAGTTCAGAGGATCACGATCTATTGGAAGATTTGTTTCAATATCTGGAAGATAACGAAGACACTCTGATAAACTGCCAAGAGATTACCATTCACTCAGATGTGCAAGAAATTCCCTATAGTCCAGTACCAGTACCCATAGATAGTGTAAAAACTATCAAGCAAAGGTTGCAAGACTTGAATTCTGACACAGAACAACTCTGGTGCACCTCTCCGTGCTTCATGACATTATCTCAGAAACTAAGGAGGCTACTTGAAACAATGAAACCAAGAACGCATTCGAAACGCGAGTCTATGGAAGTCAGTAATGCCAGAGCCCTCGCGACAGAACTCTAAAATCAACAAAAAGAGGCGTACCATTCTGAGAAATCAATGCGAAGGTCAATGAAAGAATGGAGTAAAGAGGTCTTAGAAAATATACTGACAGTAAAAAACAAAGTGAATCTAAACAGAAAAAATGTAATGCAACTACTCCACTGCGTACCAACTTTAAGAACTGTTTCTTTGGATGATATCGCAATGATAGAATATGCAAAGGAGACCAGATTAGATTGGGTAATTCTACATATGAAATCACAGTTGGCAAAAGACACGCTATTAGCAGCCAGGGCATCAATCCTACCTTTTCGGCTTTGAAATAAGGGAACACATCCTGCCGAAAGAGCATTATGATATGCGAAATAGCAAAGCTGACTCAATCAAACACAAAACCCTGCCAGGGAAAGATCTAAAGCTAAGAAGCTCCCTAAACTTTGAGCCAAGGAAAACACTCCTGACTGTCACTTTTGACAATAGATTGGTCCAAAACAAACCGGTGTCGCAAACAAAATTGAGTAACTCCGAAGAGGATCCTGCGACCAGGAACTGGTTACCGAGAGTTTTAGCCAATAAGATGTCTGATTAGCTACAAGACAATTGGACAACAAAATTAGGAACTCTGCTCTGGTGGAATAGCAGAGTGTTCAAACACCTCTTTGGAGAGCATTCAGCAATATTGGGACAATATGATCTAATTTGTCTACAAGAGACATGGATGTGCAACATACCTACACGAGATGGATATGCTATATTCCTTAATCCTGCCTTAAAAAGCCAACGTGGAAGGCCTTAAGCAGGGCTACTGACATTGATAAAAAATAATCTTGGCCTCACGATTACGAAAAGTGAAAATATTCCTTTTATCCAAGTAACGATCTTACAACACACACATATAGATGGAGACTTTCCCACAAACACAGTGATTCTGAATACATACTGGAACCAGACACAAACAAGTTGATCAAAACAATAAACCGCACAATCCACAACTGCTGCATGACCTTAATAAACTTCCATCTTCTAATCCGTGGCGATTTAAACATGACATGTTTGGACCAGAATGGAATTCCGAAAAAGTTTAATCATGCCACAGCTTTGAATCATGTACAAAGAAACTATCTGTGGAATCAAGAACTAACTGTGCAGAATTGTTACATGCTTAATGGTCAAACAACTGGGGACATTCTCGGAAAAACAACATTGAAGCGAAAAGATACTGCTTATACCATCGATTATATATGGAGCTGGTGTAACTTCCGTCACAACATTGAATGACTAGATATAATACCCATGGACGTGAGTGACCACGACGCAATGTGTGACTTGGAAAATCTGGAATAAGACTTCAATGACACATCATTTGCTGGAAATAGTAAATCAAGGGAGAAATCACCTGAAGTTTACTCTTAAAGAAATCAAGACCCTAAAAAAAAATACCTTGGGCAATCGAAAGAAGACCACACAAGAGTATCCTACGCCCCACGACGAGCATGCTCAGGGTTTTTAAGCATCTGTACCACAAACCAAAACACCAATATAGCAGGGAGTTGGCACAACAGAAAACATGCTTTAGGAATGATCTTAAAAAGGCAAAGAAGTTACAAACACTGTTGAGGTTTGCGGCCATTAAAAAAAATAAAAATAAACGGCCATACCGTAATTGGGTGATTGCATTGCGACTATTACGTGAATAAGAACAAGGTGAGGAGATGCTTAAGGCAATCTGCCAGTCAAACGGTAGAGATACCTGGGTACTCATAAACAAAACAACCTTAAACCAACAGGCAATCTTGAGCAGTGGAGTGACTGAAGGCAAAGCATAGAACGTTATACCAGAGTCTTTACAGGCTCGAATAAAAAAAAGTTGTCTACGTCTACATTGCAGTCACTGTGGCATATCAAAATTGAACAAACTGAGATAAGCGATGGAATCAAAAAATTGAAATCTTTAAATGCAGCTGGTGCTGATGGGCTAACAACCAATATTCTCAATAAAAGCACTGGAAGAGTGGGCCAAACCTATACATCAAATATTTGAGATGATAACAAAAACTGGCAAATTATCTCCATCCTGGGCAACTGCCATCATTGTCCCGTTTTACAAACAAGGTGACAGAATGGAACCAAGAAACTACAGACCCATTGCCTTAATGGATGTAATTGGAAAATTACTTGCAGCAAACATTCAGAAACAACTTGTAAACTGGGCCAACAAATCAAACATCATGGACATAAGGCAAACAGGTTTCACAAAAGGAATAGGAACAGATCTGAATCTTTTTATTCTAAATGCTCTAAAGATGCAAACAATCAAAAATAAAACCCATTTACATCTGGCATTCATCGATCTCCAACAGGTATTTCATAGCGTGAATAGATCAAAACTTTGGGACAAATTGCACGCTTGGAATTGCCCAGAGGAGCTACTTCAGATCATTAAGGCCTTTCATACTAACGCCTCTGTTCATATATGGCTAAATAGCCAAGGAGATTTATCAACTGAAATAAAAACAGATAAGGGGTTCCAACAAGGATGCCCTTTAGCATCCACATTATTTAATCTGTATCTAGCAGACTTGCTGATAACTCTTAAAAATGTTTCTGACTTCCCACCAAAAATCAATAGTCAACATATTGCGTGGATCCTATATGCAGATGACTTAGTGCTTATTGATCGCACAAATAGGACTCCAGCGCAAATTGAACTCTCTGGAAAACGATATGTTAAAGAATGCCCTAACGATTAATAGCAAGAAATCTAAAATCATACTTTTTCTACATTGGCATAAGATAAAACCCTCACCCAATTAGAACGTAGGGAATCTCTAGAGCAAGTCGATTCAATCAGATATTTGGGCATCCACTTTAAAAAGGCCTTTGGAGAAGCAATATGGTCAGACATCCTAAAATCTAAAATGAAGTTGCTTGCATCACGCTCGGTACGGAAAATGTACAATGCTTCCATTGTTAATGTTCTATAAACAGAAAGTAGTACCAACAATGGCCTATGGCAGAGATGAAGCCTTGAGCTTAATCTGGACCTGATGGAATCTGCTTAAAGGTTCCTTTTGGAAAGCGGTACTAAATCTACCCAAAAGTATTCCAGTGAGTGTTATTAGAATCAAATTGGGTCTGCAAGTCTTACACTCGACAACACTATGGAAAAGCCTTTTGCTGCTTAGAAAAATCTCAATGAAAGATTTGGCTACTCTGTATCACATTCTACTCAAGCCAACACATGGACTTCAAGTGTGGCCCATGGACGAATGGTACAAGAATTGTTTGAACTATCTTGAAGAGTTGAACTCAGATTTAGAAAGCCCAATTAAGAACCCTGAAGCAGTGAAAAGAAAGCTGCAAAATAGGGACTGGATTGAAACGCTAAATCAAAGAGCAGAATACAAACCTCTAATCTTGCATCCAAACGAACCACGCAGGATGAATACTTTGCCAAAGTGTCTCTAAATGTTTCCTAGCTGACACCATCAAAACCAGTTTTTACGGTTAAGGCTTAACCGCTATCACACTAAAGAGATTTTGTTCAGAAGAAAGCAAAAGGACTCCCTTGATGATCTTTGCCGGTTCTTCAAACATGCCACCAACATAGAATCAGCTAAACATCTGTTAACTGTGTGCCCTGGAGTAAAAACACAGAGAACAATATACCTAGGATAGCACATCACTGATGCAACCTCACTATCTGTAGATGAAGGCTGATGTCTATTGTTGCTTATAGAAAAATCATCCTGCATTTGTGCTGGTATAAACTTTCTTGACAAAATATTAGAAACTCCCTACGTTGCTGATGTTCCTCTTGTGCCTAGATCAGAACCAAAATGAGAACTATGATGTAATGAGGCATGTGAGGCTAACAATCATGGAAATAGGTAATACTAAAGACAAGAAACTTTGTGAATGGATTTGATAAGTTGGAAAAGGGAAGGCTTGGACGATGTGTTTTCTTCTTTTTTGTGTGTAAACATTTTTTTTGTAATAAACTAACACAATAAACCAAAAGAAAGTAGTGATAGAGGCAAACAGGGAATCTATAAAACAGCTCCTCATTCCCCTATTATACAGGAATACAGTGATTAAACCAGTCCACAATCAAGTGAGAGAGGGTCGACAAGGAACTGAGAAAACCGCCATAAAAATCCTACAGAGTCTACTGGCCGGGAGTACATGGTGAAGTTGCAAAGAATGTCAGGATTGTCAACTGAAGAACAGAGCAACAGTAACAAAGGCTCCACTACAAGTAATGCCTTTGATTCAGGAGCTTTTTCAGAGAATCGGTATGGACACTGTTGGTCCCTTAGAATCATCCAGCCGGGCGCTCAAACATCTCCTGGTAATCAAGGACTACGCCGCCCGGTATGCTGAAGCGTTTACAATAAGAAGTATAACCTACTACCAAGTATGCGGCATACTAATACCCATTATGGCCGGGTAGGAATCCCCAAGGAAATAGTAACAGATCAAGGAACCAACTTCACTTCAAGGCTGGTACAATTCTGTCAGATTTTACATATTGACCATATAAAAACAGGTTTCTACCACTCTCAAATAGATAGCCTAGTGGAAAGGTATAACCAGACGATCAAGCTGATGTTGCGCAAGACCTTGGATGATACCTGTAGGGACTGGGACAGTGATATCCCTTTAATACTTCTGAGCTTACAAAATACCCCACAGGGTGTTCGCCCTTCGAGCTTCTGTTTGGAAGATGGCGTTACTCAATTTCTCAAGGAAGAGTTGGAAGAGCAACCAGCTCAAGAAATAACTTTGACAGAATATGTCTATAACCTAGCCAAACATGTACAAATATTACAAGGAATCGCACAGAAGAATCTGCAAAAATCCCAAAAGATACAAGAGAAATACTATAACATGACACGTTTATGAACCTTCCCGGCAAGAAACAAGGTAATGGTTTTGCTACCAGTGACAGCGAACAAGCTGATGGCCTCCTGGAAGGGTCCCTATCCTATATAGACAGTCCTGGGTTGAGTAACCTACAGGGTTAGACAGGATGACCGACGTCCTGCTCTGCACACATACCATGGGAATCTGCTAAAGAAATGGGAGGAACCCACAGCAGTCGAGGCCCTCATTTCTCCTGAACACGAGCACGACGACCCAGGAGAAATGCACCCCCGACAGGTCGGCAATGGGATAGAAGACATCCTTATTAATCCACGCCTATCATCCAAACTGCAGAGTGAACTATTGCTGCAAGGACTGTATTTCGTCCCAACCAGGAAGGACGACAGAAGCCTACCATGCGATACAGACACTAACACAGCAGGTTGTTTGACAAAGACCATACCGGATCCTTGAGGCCCGCTTTAGGGCAGTTGAAGAGGAGGTGAAATCCATGTTGAGCCTTCCACCAGTCACTGGTGTGCTCACCCATCGTTCTGATTCCCTATGCAGGCAGCTCGATACGTTCTTGCATGGATTTCCAACGTCTGAACAGCCTCTCGAGGTTTGATGCATATTCCATGTCGCTTATTGGGACCTTTTGGAATGGTTGTGAAGTGCTCAATTTCTCACTGCAATAGATATGGTCAAAGGGTATTGTCAAATTCCTCTTAAAAAATAAAATTAAAAAATAAAATAAAAAAAGATGACCAGGAGAAAAATGCTTTTACCACCCTTAGCGGGTTGTATCAATTCACTGTACTCACCTTTGGCCTGCATGGGCCTCCACAACTTTTCAAAGACTTGTAGACAAACTTCTACGAAGCCATTGCTCTTGCACTGCTGTTTATTTGGATGAGATCATACAGAGTATTGCTTGGGAAGAACATCTGCATCACCTAGAACAAGTTTTGAAGGCCCTTCAGTCAGCAAGGCCACATGTCAATCCAAGAGAAACCACTGTGGCTGTCTTCCAGACAAAATAGCTGGGGTACCAGGTGGGCAATGGGACTGCCAGGCCACAAACTGATGCAGTGGAAGCTATACATTGTATCTCATTCCCCTCCACAGTGAAACAAGTAAGAGCCTTTCTGGGATTCGTGGGGCATTACCGGAGGTTCAGCCGTCACTTTGCCACATTAGCAGCACCACTCACAGATCTCCTAAAGAAAACATCCCCCGTCAGACCCGGTAACGGAGGCTCAGGCCAGAGTCAGCTTCCAAGCGTTAAAGGACAGTCTGACAACTCAAGCTGCCCTTCATTGTCCGGACTTCTCTGAACCTTTTTTTTTTTTTTAACATGCTGATGTGTCGGGTACCTGACTGGGTGCATATTGTTCCAAGGAAAGGGAGTGGACAACCTGTGTTTTTCACCAGTCATAAGTTGCTCCCTCAGGAGACCATATATGCCACCATTGATAAGGAGTGTCTTGCAGTTAAATGGGCAATGGAGTCTTTACGCTACTACTTCTTGGGTCATCACGGTACGCTCCTCAGCGGATCACGCTCCGTTGGTTTGATTGGCCCGCCACAAAGACACCAGTCCTAGTGTTCTACTGTGGTTCCTGTCGTTGCAACCTATTTCCTTCACTCCCCAGGACATGCCTGGTATCGTCTGGCTCAGGCTGATTATATGTCTCATTCCTTTTCCCTGCCCGAACGTCAGCGTTTGGTGAGGGGGGTATGTGAGAAGACAGGAGGACACAGGGAGACCATGGAGGAGGACACAGCCGGATGCTGGTCAGCTGCATCAATGCTATACTCTGTCCTGTTACAGATATAGGGAGAGAGGCCCAGCAGATGGGGCT
Source organism: Ambystoma mexicanum (assembly GCF_040938575.1). Lineage (NCBI taxonomy): Eukaryota > Metazoa > Chordata > Amphibia > Caudata > Ambystomatidae > Ambystoma > Ambystoma mexicanum. The sequence continues at coordinate 1,136,383,093 of NC_090924.1, forward strand.
TCTACCACAGATGAAAGCGGGTCGCAGTGTGGCACTCTCCCTGTAGCTGCAATGCACACACAGCCTGGATGCTGGGGACGTGGACCACTGTCGGATGAAGGAGGGCTGCAGCAGGGCAGTCTCCCTGCAGCCACAACACGGGCAAATGGGGGGGAACACCATAATGGCAACCACGAGGCACCGGGTCGAGGCGGGGAGCCTCAGTCAGCAGCAATGTTCTACTTACCAGCCTCGCCACTTCCTCCCATAATTCCTCGGCCTTCACATAAAGAAGGGGTCCATGGAGCGTAAGGACTGCAGGGATGGTTTTCCCTTACACCAATGGGGTGCTGCAATGCAGGGATATGAACGCATACACTCTGGGTACAGATCCAAGGCATACGTCCCACAGTTTACCTAACCAGACAGGTCCCAAACCATACGAGTGGCCTGCAAGGGGGGTTAAACGGGAACAAAGGCAACCCTTTTCTATTCACAACTAAGGTGTGAGCTTCCTGGTCATCAAATCAGAGATGGGTTGGGAATTTGAAAGGAACAGGCTTCGACTTATATTGTCATTCCTTTGCCAGCCTTTGAAGGAAGAGGACGTCTGGGAGCAGCAGCACTTTACCTGGGCCTATTAAAAGGAAGAGATCAATACACCAGAGAAGACTGAGGACTAAAGAGGGAACCCAGAAGAGGAATTGAGAATGGACTAAAGGAGGATGTACAATGCAAACAATTGTAAGATGAGAAAAAGATTTCAAAAATAAGCCTCATTGAACCTATACATAGTATCTGCCTTATTAGTGACAATCATATTTTCACACACTGGTTTAATTAAAACTTTGTCATTCAGAGTTCCTAAGCCACATTCTGGATGTATGTGCACTACTGGGGCTCTCGTGGGGAGTTGTGATTTTGCTATAGCTATTTCCCTTTGCCTAATTGGTGCAGGTGTTGGGCTGTAATAAGAATTAATATATACTTGCACAAGCCGGATGATTAGTACATTTCTAGATTGACGGCAGCACGCTTGATTTGAACAATTATCATGATTTTTATGTTTTTATTGGGGGGCAGTGTTATTCTATGTTCTGGTCAGGTAAGGGACGTTGGAATATTTGTATTGAAGTAAGTGATTTACAAAGCACAAATCTAGATATAAGCAGTGGCAGAGATGGAGAACGGCATACATAGTACTATATTAAGCATGGATGGACTGGATCAAAGTTATCCATATCCTATCATCGCTGCTCTTTGTGTCTCTTGAAAAGCTCTGTTTTTTGTTCATTTAAGTGCCATTTAAGGGGAGATAACCTGTTGTGTCTAGTAAAGTTGTTCCAGAAAGTTGGAGCGTGGCAGGAGAATGCTTATGTTTTTTTTTCTCCTCCTTGCACTTTGTGATTTGCAATGTGGAAATGCTTTCACTTCTGTAGTTGTGTTGGGCGCCTGAAATAGTGGGATTCTCAGCCAGGTGTAACAACGTCTTGATTAGTTCTTTGTAGGTGTTGCAGGTTTGAAGTGTTACACATTCCAGTTCCTTGAGTGTGGGGGTTGATGTAGTTACATTTTCTCTGTCCTGAGAGGAGGTGGGCTACACTGTGCTGGACAACTTTCAGCAGGGCCAGAGTAGCAGTCAGTCAATCTGTAAAGATGCCGTTCCCACCATTCACGTAGGAGAGCATTGGAGGACAACAGTTCTGAAGATCGAGATGAGTATAAAGTACTTGATTCTGCACATGAGTTACGGCTGGTACAAGGCAAACTGTGTCTTTGTCGTGTGTGTTTTGGACTAGCAGTCGGTCTACAGGGTAGCCAGAGAACTTTCCGCTAGGGGTAATTTGTGGTAAACAGCCACTGAGTTTAATATGTTAGTCAGTTCTGGATTTGGGTGTGTTGGGTGGCACCTTCGAGGAGGATGAACTTAGTCTTTTTTGGGTTGATTTTCATAACAGCACTCAACATCTACCTATGATTGGAAAAGGACCAGTCCTGGTGCATGTTGTTGACAAAGTTTACTTTTAGGTAGAGATTCTTCAGCATATTGTTGAATTTTAATGTTAATGTCAGCAAGGAGTGCCCCACTGGCTCCATGTAAATGTTAAAGAAGACTGGAAAGAGGATGAAACCTTGGGGCACCCTACAAGAACTAATCTGGATAGGCTATTGTGGATTAGTGAGGTAGGAGTTAAATCAGCAAAGCAGTGAGGTATTAAATACTATAAAGATGGAAAGGGTGTTTGTCATTGTGGTTAGCTTTGTCATATACAGGATAAAAGGTTGAGCGAGAAGGCACTGACTCCTTGGTCCATGATGAGTGTTATCGATTACCTGAATGGTGGTGGTCTCTATGTTGCACTGGTAATCTTGAGCACGATTATGCTGAATGATCTTTTGTGTAGTTTGGGAGTTATGGTCTCCTCAATTATCTTTCCAAAGCAGGATAGATGGGGAGTAGGGCAGTATTTTTCTATGTTATCTTGTTTTGTTTAGTGGGGGCTATCCACTTTTCAGTGTGTCTGTGAAAATCACTCAAATCATTAATATGTTGTACATGTTCAGGAGAGAAATGGGTGTGTTTTCTGTGTTTCACGTTTTTCTCATAGGTGGGGACCTTGGGTTCTATAAGAATGTTTGTAAGTTCTTCCATAGTTGTGATCCGGAGTACTGACCATGTTGGAGCATTATGAGATGAGATATCTGTGATTGTTTTTTATGTTATCAGTGTGGCTTTTAATCTTGATGATTTTGTCTGTGAATATTTTTACATTTGTTTATGGGTTCACGTTCTTTATTAGCTAGTAAAGTGCTTGATGCCCTTGAAGACGAGCAACTACCTCCTCTGTCCCTGCTCCTCATATTGCCCTCACCCTAGGTCTCTGAATTGCCAAATCCCTCTTCTAAGAAACATTCCTTGCTCGGAAATCATTTTGATGCCCATCACCCCAAACTCTCACCAAATGTTGCTGGATTCCTGCCCATGTTACTGCCGCCATCGCACCCGTTAACATTGGCCTTGCCTCTTTCCCTCACTTTCCCTGCTCCTTTAAGCATATCCCCTCGGTACAACCCCTCTCTCACACACCTTTTGCTGTCCTCCTCGTGTACTGCCCATCGGGCACCCTCAATCTCTTCTTCTCTGATCTTGTTCTTTTACTCGGAATACTCCCAGCTGATGTGCCTGCTGTTATTATCGATGAGCACAACCTTTCCAATATGATTAAGCCCCCTGACCCTGTTTTTATGTTGACTCCACTCTCGAGACAACTAACTAGTCAACCTACATAATACTTCAACCCTCAACCAAGGCAACTTTCTCAATCTCGTATTCCTCTGCTCCCACAATTGACACTTCACCTTCTGGCCACTTTCTCATTCACTTCACCATCTCTATTCTCCCACCCCTCCCTCGACTCCTCCCTCATAAATCACCAAACATAAATTCAAGCCCAACCCCATGACCTCCAAGCTCTTCCGCCTCTGTGTCCTCACTCCATTGAACCTGCCTTTACTTTACCATGCCCTCTCCTTCACCACCTCTCACCTGTGTCCTCAATCCTGGATCTCCTCAGCCGCTGAGGAAATAATGTGTCACTGCTTACGCTACAACCGTTCTCCCACTCCCTACACAGACTCTCTGGCTACACTGACACCAGCGCTCGTCATAGAAGGATTTGGCTATTGCACTAATCGTGTTTCCTCTCTCCACCAGCATACTATCAGGGTTTGTTCAGGCCCTCCTTTACCCACAAGGAATTGCCTAATTCCTTCCTGTCCCTCCGCCAATGACTGTCTCCTACTTCTCCATTTATGTCCCACAAAATCTGAACACCATGCCCTCTTTTCTCTCTCTCTCCCACCCCTTCCCTAATTATTCCCTCTACCCATCTTCCCTTAATTCTCCTCTCTATCTCTTCCCCCCACTGAACTTCTAACCATCCTTAACTCTGCCAGACCATCCTGCACGCCACTTGAACACTTTGCACCACAGCTTAAGGAACATGCATCTGTCACCTCTGCTAACCTCTGCCTCTTGTTCAACCTCTCTCTCTCAGCTGGTATATTCCAAGCCTGTTAGATAACAGGCACAGTCATACCTCTCCTAAAGAAGCCAAGTGCTGATTTCAACAGCCGTTTGTCCAAAAGACTTCTCGCTCCTTCCATACCATTCTAAAATTATTGAGGGTTGTTTTCAACTGCATAGTCCACTGTCTCGAGGTACACTTACTTGCTGATCCCCTCCAATCTGGATTCTGGTCCAAACACTAGATTGAAACTGTACTAATCCACGTTGCCAATTATTTTCCCGATGTCCACAACTCTTATTCATTCTCATCCTTCTAAACCTTTCTGCTGTCTTTTTGACTTTGTGGATCATCCAGCCCATCTTCAAAATCTTTTCCCCCAGGGCTTCAAGCTACCTCTCTAAGAACCACTTCTCCAGCATGGGGTCTGGCATGGATTCACATGCTCATGAATATTCCCCGTCGTCGGGCTGGGAATCCTCGGTAAAGAAAAAACCAGTATCAGTTTCGTTTCTGATCTGTCTTTCATAGTAGTAACCAATCACTGGTCTCTGCGTCATACTGACCACAGCCAATGACTGCCCTCTACCTAAGCCCCGCCTCTGGCAGCCATCTTCAGATTTTTACCGCACGTTCAAGTGTTGGGATCCTCGTGCTATTGCTCTCGAGCGTTAGTGCTATTTTTTCACGTTTTTTCTCAAAAACTTTGTTTTTTCGGTCAAAAAGAGCCTCAAGCTCCACCGACTCTTCATCCGATCAACGGGGACCCGTGTCGGATTCGTCTACGCCCCTCAAGGGTGAAGATTTCGTCGAGCTACGCTTTTGGAGGACTCCAGAAGTCTCTCAGGCCCATATCGGACATGGCCCAGGAGAAGGGAAGCTCGACGCCCGGAAAGCTGTTCAGGGTCTGCCCTGGATGCCAGCTGCAGAATGTCTTTAAGGAGGACGAACACTTCTTTTGTCTTTACTGCCTACATGAGGACAAGACGCACGTGGAGAAGGACTGTGCGTTTTGCGCCAACATGTCGGAGCGGACCATGAAGGACCGCCATCAACGTCTCGCCAACTGGCTGGAAGGGAAGAGCCCGTCACGCGAGGAGAAGAGGAAGAAATCCGAGCGGTCTTCTAAGACCTTTGAGGACGCCCTGGCGACGGGGGTCCAACACAAGGCCAAGCACCGCGAGTCCGCTGGCACCGGGAGCGCCGAACGGTCGGGCTCTACGGGCGCCAGGCAGGGCGCATCCTCCCTGGCACCATCAACCACGAGCCAACGCTCTGGTTCGGGTAAGAGGAAGGCCGAGCACCCGGCGAAGCTCCTGGAGAGGCCCCGGTCGAGCTCGAAGGCCCCATCGGAGGGGGAGCGAGGCAGTGTCCCCCCCCCCCAAGGAGAAGGCTGTGAGCGCACCTAGGGTGGTGAAAGCCTTAATCCATCCGGCCAAAGCCTCTATCGAGACAGTCGCGGCGGCCCTGGCTCAGCCTGTGGAGGCTACACCAGTGGTGGCGACCTCGGGGCTCAGAGTCTCCCTGCCACCGCGGAGGGAGTCCTCTTTTATGCCCATCGACAGGACCCCCGTGAAACTCCCGGCGGAGAAGAAAAAGGGGGGGCAGGAGGTCGTCGTGGATTCGGCCTCAACCTCTGAGGAAGAGCTGATCGAGGTCTTAAGCCACGGCGTTGGCGTGGAAGAAGACCAGCCCGTCGGGAGGGATTCCGACGCAGGAGACGACGATATCGTCGAGGGTGCCGACGGGGCCCCTGACCGCCCGTCGGACTCCCCTCTACCAGCGCCGCAAGACAACTCGGCGGCCATTTTGTTGGCTATACAGTCCTTATGCTCGGAGATAAGGACGAGATTGCCGTTACCACCAGCGGTGGAACCACTCCCGTCGGGGGACCCGGAGCCAGGCCCTTCTGGGAGCCCTCCCCCTAAGAAAAGAAGGATTCACCCTCCACCTCCTTTTCAGCCGTCGCGCCCCGCTCAGCCCTCCTCCCCGTCCACGACTCGTGGCGATGATACGGGGACTGACACGGCCGCGACGGGTACGGACGAGGTTTACAACGAGGATCTGCCGTCGTCACCTCCCACCCGGGCTTCCCCGCCCGACGAGATTGGATCGTTTCACTCCATGATCACCAGGGCATCCGAGCTCTTCCAGCTCTGCCCGGAGGAGAAGAAGAAGGAAGGTTTCCTTTATCAACGGCGCGAGACCAAGAGGAAGACGGTCCTCGCGTGCTTCTACTGGACGATATTTGGGATGAGGGCCTCGCCCTCCTCAAGAACCCATCCACGACGCCGGCTAGAAGGGATCGGTACGAGAAGAAGTACCGGGTCCCGGACGCGGCCCCCTTGTGCCTCCGGGCACAGCCGACCCCGGACTCTGTCGTCTCCGCGGCGGCCAGGAAGAAAGCGGGGGGGTGCGGCCTCCACGTCGACTTCCCCGCCGGACGGCGAGGGAAAGAAATTGGATACGATGGGGCGCAGGGTCATCTCGTCTGCAGCAACGACGATTAAGGCGGCCAACGCCTTGGCTATCGTAGCCCGCTACGACAAGGAGCTGTGGTACAAACTGGACACCCTGCTGGACTTCCTACCGGACGACAAGAGGGCGGACGCCCTAGAGATCTTGCAGGAAGGTGAGGTGGCGTCGGACCACGCCATCATGATTGCGACGGACATCGCCGACACTGGATTTCGCCCGTTTGGCAACGGCGTGTGCCTTAGGCGGCGTGGATGGCTCAAGGCTACTGACTTCCGTCAAGACGTGCAGACCAGAGTCCTGGACATGCCGTTCGATGGAAACAACCTGTTTGGGAAAACAGTGGACGATTTCCTTCAAGCCATCAAAGCGGACACGGAGACGGCCCGGGCTCTCGGGGTTCTCCAGCAGCGGCGGCCGCCCTTTCGGAGCGGCGGAGGCAAGGGCGCCTCCAAAGGTTCCGGCGGCGGGTTTTCCACTTACCGTCAAGCGGACCGCTCGTCGTCGCAGGAAGCTTACAGGGGACGAGGCAAGTCGGGCGGACCCCGCCGTCGTCGCCAAGGAGGTCAAGGTGGCAAAGCCTCGTCGAAGCAGGACTGAACCGGCCGTGGGGTCGGGCCCCCACCGAAGCACCGCGGTGGGAGGCCGGCTGGCGAGCTTCGTCAGCGCGTGGGAGTCCATCTCCACCGACTGTTGGGTGCTGGACGCCCTAGCCCAGGGCCACGCGCTCGAGTTTCAAAGAAGGTGCCCGCGCGTCCCCCCTGTGGCCAGGAAAGAACTTCACATCCCTCAACTTCTCTTAGAGGTAAAGGCGATGCTCAGGAAGGGCGCCATCAAACTCGTCCCAAAGAGGCTTCGGGGCTCCGGAGTTTACTCAAGATACTTCCTCGTGAAGAAGAAGACGGGAGGATGGCGCCCCATCCTGGACCTACGACGACTGAACAAACTAATCAAGGCACAGAAGTTCTGGATGGTCACCCTCCAACACGTCCTGGGTCAGCTGGAGGAGGGCGATTTCCTGTCGTCGTTGGATTTGGAGGATGCCTACTTCCATATTCCCATCCTAAAAGGACACCGAAAGTTTCTCAGGTTCGTGGTCCAAGGGCGTCACTATCAGTTCAGAGCCCTTCCCTTCGGACTACGGTCGGCACCCAGGGTCTTCACCAAGTGCCTCGCACCAGTGGCGGCGCAGCTGCGCCGAGAGGGGATCCACGTCTACCCCTACCTGGACGACTGGCTCATCCGAGCCAAGACGAGGGAGCTCGCCGTGGAGCACACAGCAAGGACCGTCCAACTTCTCACGGACCTGGGATTCTCTGTAAACTACGCCAAATCCCACCTGGTGCCCGCACAAGACGCACTGTTTCTGGGAGCGAAGCTTGACACAGTGTCCCTTCTGGCCTCCCCGTCGGAGGAAAGGACGAGGGCCATTCTGGGCAAGGTACAGCGGATGTTGGTTGCGGACGCGGCCAAGGTGAGGTCCATCAAGTCCCTCCTCGGAATGATGTCTTCTTGCATCTACCTCATCCCCCTGACCAGGCTCCGGATGCGCCCGTTGCAGGAGTTCCTGGACACGCGCTGGATTCAGACGACGGGCAGCTTCGAGGAGAGGATCACTCTCGACGAGAGTTTCCGATGAGCGATCCGGTGGTGGGACACCCGCGCGCATCTGACGGCGGGCATGGACTTCCAGACACCGGGCCACCAGGAGACAGTGACCACGGATGCCTCCCTGGAAGGGTGGGGAGCGCACACCGAAAATCTGCACGCGAGAGGCCTTTGGCTCCCGACGGAGAAGTCCCTCCATATCAACGTCCTGGAGCTCCGTGCAGTGTTTTGGGCCCTCAGGTCCTTCCTTCCGTCCCTCAAGGGCAAGGTGGTGAGGATCTTCACCGACAACACCACCACCATGTTTTACATCAGGAAACAGGGCGGAACCAGGTCCCCAGCCCTGTCCAAGGAGGCGCAGGACCTGTGGCATTGGGCCGTCGCCCAAAGGATGTTTCTGGTGCCGTTTCATCTGGCAGGGATAAAAAACACCATCGCCGACCCACTCAGCAGGGAGCTGCGCTCGTGCCACGAGTGGGAACTACGACAGGATCTAGTGGACCGCCTCTTCCGACGGTGGGGCACACCCCAGATCGATCTGTTCGCGACGGCGACGAACTCCAAGTGCCGGAGGTTCGCCAGCAGGTTTCCCCAGCCGAGGAGCATGGGCGATGCTTTCTCGTTCCCCTGGGAGGGCCTGTTCCTATACGCGTTCCCTCCATTGCCATTGCTGATCCGGCTCATCAACCAGCTCAAGAGGTCACGGTGCAGGATTATCCTCGTCGCACCTGCGTGGCCGAGGCAGATATGGTTCCCGGACCTTCTGGACTTGTCAGCGTCCCCGTCAATCAAGCTGCCAGTGGACGCGGATCTGCTCTCCAGGGAAGGAGGCGCCATCCTCCACCACGAACCGAAGTCGCTGAACTTGCAGGCCTGGCTCCTGCAGCGTTAGAGTTTAGAGGATACGACATACCGGCCGACTGCAGAGAGGTTCTTGCAAAGGCCAGGGCGTCCTCTACTCTTAAATGCTACGGACACAAATGGAAGAGGTTCTCTGTCTGGTGCCACGCACAGAAGATTAACCCTCTACGGATTACGGCTCCCCAAGTACTGCCGTACCTACTGACGCTGGCCAAAGCTGGACTGGCGCACGCGTCCATCAAGATTCATCTTGCTGCGATCTCCCGATACACCAGAACCACGTCCCTGTGGTCTCATCGCCTGATGAAAGAGTTCATGAAGGGACTGTTCAGATCGTTCCCGCCGGTGAAGGCTCCGGCCCCGGCGTGGGAGCTCAACGTGGTGCTGACCAAGCTCATGGGACCTCCGTTCGAGCCTCTGCACTCGGCCCCGTTGAAGTTCTTGTCGTGGAAAACAGCGTTTCTTGTGGCCATCACCTCCGCACGACGGGTGGGAGAGATCCAGGCCCTTTCCTGCAAGGCCCCGTACTTGACTTTTCACGACACAAGGGTAGTGCTCAGGACGCACCCCTCCTTCATGCCCAAGGTGCCGTCGGACTTCCACCTCAACGACCCCTTGGTGTTGCCTGTTTTCTTCCTGTCGCCTTCGTCGCCGGCTGAGAGGACTTTGCACTCGCTGGATGTGGCTAGAGCGCTGAAGTTCTACGTGACCGCACGAAGTGTTTTCGGAAGACGTCACAACTCTTTGTGAACTTTGGACCTGTCAATCAGGGGAAGGCTCTCTCAAAGGCTTCCATTTCCAGATGGCTCTCCGGCTGTATCATGTACTGTCATCGGTTGGCAAACCGACCCCTGCCTGGCCGTCTGAGAGCCCATTCCACCAGAGCGATCGCAGCTACCACGGCGTTCCTATCTGGTGTGCCCCTGCTGGACATCTGCAGGGCTGCTACGTGGAGGTCGACGCACACCTTCACGAAATTCTACTGTGTCGATCGGGATTCCAGGGAGGAGTCCAGGGTCGGCCAAGCAGTGCTGCGCAACCTGTTCGCCTAAGGTGAGCCTGGTGAGGAGGTAAGATTTGCTTAATGTTGAGTTTGATATAATGCTTAATGTTGAGCCTTTGCCACCTCCCGTGGTTGTGCATGTGTGTACTGCTATGTATTCTTTATTCATGAGCATGTGAATCCATGCCAGACCCCATGCTGGAGAAGGAACAAGTTACTTACCTGTAACTGTTGTTCTCCAGCATGGGTCTGGCATGGATTCGCATGCGAACCCTCCCGCCTACCCCTCTGCGGTTCTTCACTTGGTCATACTGCCACTTCACGTGCTTCCAAATCTGAAGATGGCTGCCAGAGGCGGGGCTTAGGTAGAGGGCAGTCATTGGCTGTGGTCAGTATGACGCAGAGACCAGTGATTGGTTACTACTACGAAAGACAGATCAGAAACGAAACTGATACTGGTTTTTTCTTTACCGAGGATTCCCAGCCTGACGACGGGGAATATTCATGAGCATGTGAATCCATGCCAGACCCATGCTGGAGAACAACAGTTACAGGTAAGTAACTTGTTCCTTATCCATCGATTCTCAATCGCATGGGACTCCAGCACCTACCCCCGATAACACTTCCCCTCATTCCTAGGCCATTCCTCTTCACCATATACACCTCATCCATCAGCAAACAAATTTTCTAGTTTGTCTTCAAAACCTCTCTGCTAACGATACTTAGGTATTCTTCTCCTTCCTCCTCCTTGACTCCTGCAATCTCTGAATGCATTTCCAGCGACCCAACCACCATGTGCCACTGGATGTCTTTGAGCAGCCTTATATTAAACTCTTCAAAAAATGAAGTCCTTTTTCTCTCTGCCTGAAACTCTGCTCTCCCCACTTTTTAGCCCCTGATCACCTCACCTCCTCACCCATGTCTTGCATCCTTGGGGTTATCTTTGACAGCAACCTGAAACTCTACCAGTTCATCAAAGGCACGGTGCCAGCACAGCCAAACCTAACTTCCTTAACATTACAAAAATCTGCCCACACCTCTCACAAGTCAACTAAATCCCCTATCTCCCATTTGTGGTCAGCAAATTATACTACTTCGAAAGCCTACTTCCTAGACTTCCCCTCCACTCTTTTGCTTCCCTCAACAAAGACCTCAACTTTGTGACACATACCCTTTTCATTCTGCACAGATCCTTCCCTCCTTCTTCTTACTGTCACCAAGCTGGAAGGTTCTCCATGCAAAATCACACTCTTTAAATTCCTGCTACTAGTTTATAAATCCATCCAGGGTCTTGCCCCCACTACCTCACTGTAGGCATCTCACTCTGTTCTACCTCTGCAAGTTCGACATACAATGCAGAGCTTGATTCCAAGCATATGAACTTACAAGCATAGACAAGACCAACACTAAGCAGTCACCCAACAAACACCATGTAAAGTACACGATAGGTGAAGCCAGTCCATCCTTGTCGACACTGTTATGTAGTACAAGCACCCAATCGGCTCAGGATGCAGGAATTCTTGAAGTTCATAGGCTTTATTCTTCAGAATCGTATAAGTTCATAATAGGCCTTCAGGTTACATATAACCACAGGAGACCTCGAGCAACCACCTCATTCATCAAGGGCCACCCACCAAATGCCCAACACATAGAACATTCATTCAAATTCATACACTCCGTTTTTACATTCATTCAACAACATTCTAACCTACATTCACGATGACTAGTATGACAGGCAGACCAGGATACAACAGTAGTCTCTGCTGCTTATGAAAGCTAAGGTTATATACTTAATGTATCTGTTCTTGCTTTGGATATATCTCTTATGTAAGGAGAAGATCTTTTAGATCATCCACTGAAATGCGAATTTAGAGTACTCCTCTGGCTTTTCTTTGCTTTATAATGCTCATTTGGAGAGATGAAGGCAGCATGATTTCTTTCTGAGTTGCACATTCAGAAAAAGCTATTCATGTTTCAACTACCGAGTCCATAAATCAAACGTCTATTGTACGGCTAACCAAATATTAAATAAAATATTAACTGAAATGGTTTATTTGTTTTTCTTTAGATGAATTGAAACACATCATTGGCGCTGAAACGACAAGGAAAGGCATCCTTCGGGTCTTTGAGATGTTTCAGTACAATCAATTAAACAGGAGACTGGTGTATGTGTTTTTGGAAGGCTTCTTAGAAACCTTATTTCCTCAGTATAAATTCCACGAGCTATTTAACAAACTGCATTCGAGGTCAAAACGAATGCAGAAATACAAACAGAGACTACAATCTTCTCAAGCGCCTTCGTTGCAGACAAGGTGACACTCCAAATACTCACGTTGTGCCCTAAATAGACTATGGTGTTGCTTTGTCCTAGACTGAAGTGGCATGGACATATCCTTCCGGGCTTCGAACACAAATGCTGTTATTTCTGCACCAGTTTTTAAGTGTGATTAGACTATCCCTGCATCCATAAGACCTGTGGCTCTAATCATTTTCACTTCTAATAAAATCACTACCAGAACGGGTTTGAATGTCCTCAGTGATGTGGTGCTTCTGTGGAACAGTGAGCTGAAGACTGGCCCCAAGAACAAGCGCCTCAAACGATATGCTGGTCTTTTCAAACATCTGGGAGACATACTGGAGAAAGAAATGGTTTTCTATCGTTGCCAACTGTAAAGATGTGTCGATAGCATTAATTGAAGGAAAAGTTAAGCACAATTTCTGCGGACTAGTGGAAGAAATGGACTGTTTTGCTATGGACTGGGAATTAGTGCAATGAAAGGTCTGGACAGTAAGTTGTCTTTTAAGTTATAATCATCACGTGAAAGGCCATTTAGGTCTAGAACTAAATTCCTTGAATCAGTACGTTAGCAACATTAAATCTCATAAAAGCGGCTCCAGAAAGACTGCAGTGTTGAACAGCTTTACAACACTCTTTGTGAAACAAGTCAGAGGATCCAGTTGTTTTGCTTGGATTTGAAATTGAGATTATGATAAAAGCCAGGCATAAACCTGCAATTAAAAAAATATATATATATTTTAAATTCACAGATGGTTTGTGGCGCTGTGATATGACATGGGTAAAGTGCTAGGTTTAGCAATGACTGATTAAGTCTATCAGTAGTCCGCCGTATACTTATTGAACTATATTTGTAGACTGTTTAAATGGCGGGGATCGCTCAGTCATGCTAATGCACACCCCTCTAGGAGAAGAAGCAACCTTCATGAAAGATTTTATAGTACTTGCGAATAGTGCATTCTTTTGAAATGAGGTTTACAAGTGGTTAGGTGTCTGACCAAGTTTGAATGTAGTTCCAACGTTGGTCATTGTAGGCAAGGGTTTTCAAAGATGCAACTGTTTAACAGATGTTTTATTTGAATAATTATGGATTTATTTTGTTGTTTAAACTAGAACTTGTTAGATGATGAATTCTGCCAACCTGTATTCCATTCAGATGCAATCTGCTAGAAGAGCTGCCCTCCCCGAGCCGCCGAAAACTGATTGTATTATGAAAACACAGCACTTAGATGACTGGGTGTTCTATCCAAGCATTTGAATGCTCTGAGTAGCTGCAGAGAATAATTGTGCCATTGCCCAACAAATGCACTTATTTTAGCCTTAATAATTAAGAAGAAAACAGTTTGTTTTAATCATTTATGTTGGATCATCAAGCTTATGCTGCTGGTGTCTACTAGAACTAAATAGTTCATTTTTAAATGCAACAACATTACCAAATCAAGAAAGGTAATAAAAATAATTGTATGGTTTCCACAATATACATTTTAATTTTGTGCAATATTTTAACACAGTTATTTGGAAACATGAAATTCATATGTTTTTAATGGTTGGAGATACAGCTCGCAGTGTATTATTCCAACAACTTACTGTACATTCCGTTGTTGCTGCCTGCGTTTATTTATAGGACTTGTTTTAAAAGTCTTGTTTGTCACTTCATGAAAGGACTCTTGCGACAAGTGAGCTCTACTCCTTGGAGCACAGTTCACAGTTGTGAGGGAATACCCAAGAGCACATGTCATGAATATCGTGCTAACCAATGAAATGTGCATATCATTGTACACTGTCAACTGTGTGCCTAATTATTTATAATCCGTTCCCCACCACGCACCCTCTTGAGCAAGGAGTAATCCTCAGAATGTCATTTTATTGAATTGAAAAGTACATATTTTTGTTTGCATTATGTTCTGTCCAACAAATAAGCTGAGAAAAAGATTACTACACTAATAAAGTATTAACAAAAGTCTACTTTTTCTATTGAGTTTTGTCTGAGAAATTTTCCACTCTAAGTCCCGTTATGGTATTGTTGCTAGAAAATGTTTCCATGTTTTTTGGAGTTGCATTTACAATCATGTTTTGGTCAGATTTATTTGAGGTTTTTAGCAAATCTTAAATAATCTTTTTATGTCATGATTACTGTATGGTATTTTCATGGGCATCGGAGACGCACCCCTTTTTGAAGGGGGGCTTAATGATGTGACTGGGGAATGTTTCTGATGTGTTTCCGAAGCCCCTGAGTGTATGAGGGTGCCTGTGGCAAACATTTCTTAACCATTAGCAAAATCACTACCCTGGGGCTATCTGATCCAGAGGACACTTGGACCTCGATGTCCGGGCCTTAGACCTGGCCTGAAATGCTCCTCTCAACCCAAAGAACAGGAAAAGAAGATAAAAAAGGAGCCATCAACACTCCAGGAGTGAAAATCCAATCTTCATCCTTCAAGCATCACCTCACCTTGTTTAGGCATGTTAGGTGTATTTGTACTGTGCACCGCTACCACCCAAGGCCAGTCTCCAGATGTTCCTGTCGCTCTGCAAAAAAGATGACGGGTTTGGTTAGTGAGGGAAGAGTGATGGGTTAGGTCCAGAACCAGGAGAAACTGCCATCTGTGTTTGTTGGTTGCGTGCACTGGCTTACTGTATCCGTACGGGTAAGGTCCAATGCCTGGGTATTTCCCATGTGCTTGTTATGTAGGCGTGTGTCTGTGTGTTTTATGTGTAATGGTATTTCAGGTTGTGCACACTGGTTTGTTGTATCCGTACCGGTAAGGTCCAATGCCTGGGTTGTTTCTGTGATTGTTATGTAGGAGTGGGTCTGTGTGTTCTATGTGTAGATTGGATGGTATTTCAGGTTGTGCGCACTGGCTTCTTGTATCCCTATGGGTAAGGTAAAATGTCCAGGTTTGTTGTAAGCTTGCGTTACTTGTGTCTTAGTAGCCCAGTGGGCGTGTATAGTGTTTGTTGGTGTGTTGGAGGAAGCAGGAAGCGGGGTGGTTAGTACCTTGGCTACACTCTTCTATGTGGCTTATCTACAGAATTCTGTGTAGTGATACGCATGGTAATTTCACAGTCTCTCCAAGTGCGACGCATGGCTAATCTTCAACAAATTTAACTAAAAATGCTGCATGGCTACTTTTCAACAAATTAAACTAAATGTGATGCGTTGCTAATCTTCACAAATCTATTTTAACAGTGCTGTGTCGCTAAAATTCACAATCTAAAAGAGACGCATGCCTAATCTTTACAGATTTATCCAAAAGTGCTGCATGCCTAACCGTCACAGATCTATCTAAATGTGCTGCATGGCTCATCTTCACAAATGTATCTAAAAGGGCTGCCTGGCTAATCTTCACAGATTTATCTAAATGTGCTGCGTGGCTAATTTTCACAATTCTGTCCAAGTGAGATGCATGGGTGTTCTTTGCAATTGCTAAATGCAGAGTGTGGCTACATGACACAATTGGGCTAACCTCAGAGAATTACTACATGGCACAAATGGGCTAAAAGCAGAATTTGGCTAGCTGGCACAATAGGGCTGACTGCATGTAGGCATATATTAGTTAATAGGTGAGGTGCGGTTTTACACATAATAGGGTAAGTGCGAGATATGGCTGACTAACACAAATGGGCTATAAGCGAGGTAAGGCTACCCTACACAATAAGGAAACATGCAAAATATGAATTTTTTGAAAAGGCTATATTTATAATGGGTAATAAGAGTGGTGGGGTTGTTATGGAGTACAGTAATGGCTGTAGTCCGAGACTATCCCACGCTTACCTTATCAATCGCTGCTGGTAAACCCAGACCATCCTACCTAACTACACCAGAAAAATGTGAAGTTTTAGGCTATGCAATGTTTAAAGGTATTTGCGCAGTACTCTTCAGTAACTCCTCCTGCGATCCCTACCAATCCCTGGTAGGATGGTTCCTGGCACTCAAAACACTGCATCTTCATACCAGCAGAGCCAACGCCATCAGCATTTGCAGTCTCAATGCCATCAACTTTGCAGTTGCAGAAACCAATAGCTTCAACGCTACGACCATTGACTCTAGCCGTATAGGTTCTGCCTCTTTTTTGAGTAAGAGCCCCCCTATGTGAGCAGAGATAGGCATACCTCATTCATGAGTGCTAGTGCTAGATACATTGTAGAAGAGGAGATGGTGGATTAGCCATAAGGTTTGCATGCCAAATCAACCTTTAGAGAGCAGTGTCTACCAGAGGAAGTTGCAATAAAGGACCAATCTAAAGAGTCCTTATTGCAGCCAGCTAGTTGCTTAGATACCTCTCTGGGTTCAGAGATAAACACATCTGCACCGTCTGCTATAGGGCCAACTTTGTCTCCTTTCAAGCTGCCATAAGAACAGTGGACACACTTGGTCTGCTAATTCCATCTGAAGAACTCAAAACGTAATCATTGACAGATGTACTCAAGCCAAAGGTCAAAAAGGTTCCCATCCTCCCTTTCAGTGGCACACAGACTGATTTACTGCTATTTTTAATAGACAACCGCAGACCACAGTTTTTGCTGACACAGGTGGCTAAAGTTGCTTCCATACCAACCACTTTTCCTACCACTACTCTCTGTAGGGAATTAAAAACAAACAATTTATGTTGGGGGAAGAAAGGTTTTCAAAGGAGATAGCCTTGCTCTTTGCATGCTTAATGCATTCTGGACTATGGCTAACTATATACATGCCATGTAGGAAGCTGCAGAAGTCACGGACTACATCTGCCGCCGGGTCTGTACGGATAATTTCAGCAGATGGTACACAATGACAAGGAAACAGTGAGGAATCTACTCTGTTTTGAACACTACTGACTGTGTAGGATATTCCTTCGCTACCAGCGGAGCTCTGAGAAGGCATTCATTAACTGTATGGGCAACTTAGCCCAGGACATGAAGACAAAGCTGCTGGATGTGACGTTCAAAGAACTAGGACTTTATGGCTCTAAAGTGGACAAATCTCTGCGAAATGTAAAGCTTCATGGCTAGTGGCAACTGCTGGGCATATTGGCCTTTTCAGCTTTGTTGTCACTCCGCAGAGGCAGCTACTGACCCTATTTTCCCTCCTAAAGGATGAGTGTCGTGTTAACCTTACCAGGTTCAGCATCACCAATAAGGACGATAAAATTCAGGAACAGAGGTGTTAGCAATGCGACTGTGCCCTCCAGCATAAAACTGCACATGCTGTCATTTTTCCCTCTACCCTGAAGCAAATTCAGGGAGTCTGTGCTTGAGGACCTCGGGATAACTTGCAATTCAGTCCCCTCCATACCGTAGGTTTCTCCATCAACTTAAAATGTCATCTCCGACTCCCTTCAAATAACTTCAGTCTATTGGGCAGTCTTAGAAAAGAAGTGCGAAAGGATTTCCCTTCACTAGAGTGTGATGACAGTTCAGATAGCTGTAGCGCCTCGTCCAGCTGAACATGGGCTCCTGGCTGGGGTTCTCTTGAGAATGCTAGCAATTATTGCTTCATAATCTTAGACCCAAGGCTATGGATGCTGTTGCTACAGTGGGCTCTGAGGAGTGAGTAGTAACAGTTCACCATGAGCATCCATCTTTGTGTGACCCCATTCTGACTCAGTGGAAGTCTAACACATTGGTCATGGGCACGTCCTTGAGGGGATGGGAAAGGGTCCGAATGGGCCTGCCTGTGCTTCCTGGCCAGGTCATGTTCCATTGTGAGAATGGATACTGGTTTGGCCCACACTTCCACCACAGGCCGTCTACTGCCTGATTGAAAGGCAGCAAGGTCTCCTTCCTAGGTCCCGTGTCCAGAATATCGCACAGGTTGTACTGCACCATGGACCTTGCGGAGGCCGACAGCCTAAGAGTGTGGACTACCATTGCAATCAGGTGCTGAAAAGCCGCTTGTGGTTTGCCAGGTGTGGCAGCAGGTACCATGTCTATCTCTGGCGAGATGTCCAGGCCACTTGCCTTCTACTAGTCAGCTGCCAGTTTCACCAAGTGACCCTGTACCCCATAACACTCCTCTGGGAAGTCTCTCACATCTTTGGGGTAGAAGGGCTCCAGACCAAAAGGGACAGCATCACCACCTTCTTCATAAATACCCTCCACATGTGACATATATGCCCTTCTTGGGAGCGGAAGGAACTCCCGAGTGATGCCCGCTGGTGCGATTCGACTGGGAGCGTTAGCGGGGAGACCGATATCCGAAGACGGAATTGTACACCCCTTGTGATCTTGTGTTGTCCTGCAGACTCCCTGCCGGCTCCTCCAAACAAGGTGGGATCTGTCGGCTCTGTTTAAGCCAGGGACGAAGGTGATGCCACGGCCACCGGTGTCAGGGACCGAGCCGCCGGCGTCTTGGTGAGGATGTTGAGCATCTTCAAACAGAAAGCCTCTGGTGTAGAGGATTTGGTCAGAAAAGGTACCTGTGGGACCTTTTCCTTATGGGCTTCCTTGAAGTGATGGCTCCTCTTCTTCGAGGATGAGTGATGCTGAGATGAACTGCCGGGTGACCTCGACCTCTTTCAGTGCTTCTTTTTGTCCTTCTGTTCGGGGGACCACTCCACGGTGCTGTGTTCCACGCACGGGTGACCTCGAGCGGGTCCGCTTAACCCTGCTTTCCTTATGGAGAAAGGCGAACAGCTTCGCTTTCTCAGAGCGTCTTCAGGTTCATTGACTGGCACTGCTCGCAGTCCTGAACATTGTGGCCTTCACAAAGGCAGTAAAGGCATACACGGTGCAGATCCAACAGACAATTAGCGACCGCAATCTGTGCAGGGTTTGAACCTCAAAGACCTTGTCGGATTCGGCATTGCGACGAACTCGAGAGACGAAGCAAGAGTTTCGCAAATAAATCACTAAGAGCGGTGTTCCTATTAGCAAGCAGTGTGTAGAAAAAAGGAACCAAGGTCACGGGTTGAGGTGCCTCTATATATAGTGGCACCAACATCAAGTCCGGCACGAGGAGACAGGTGGAAAAAACGCAGAGCTGCACTGCGCCCCCTGGCCGGTAGAAGGGTTATCAAAGATCAGCTGGTGCTGGGAAATAGATCTCATAGATTAATCCGTGGGAGGAGTGTCCATCAGAAAGAACATTACTGAGAAGTAAGTAATTTGCTCATCTTTGACGAGGAGTGTTATCCCATCCCATTTTAGCTTGAGCCTTAGTGCCCCAGAGATTTCCCTAAGGCGTTCTATTGTGAGGAGGAAAAGGTGATGGGCCTTGCCAGTGGTTTACAGTAGTCAAGTGCCCTAAACATGTCTTCAGATCTAGACATGCTTCCTGCATCAACTCCAGGGAAACCTCTGGCTTTTTTTTCAACATCATCTGGTTAAGGTGGTAGGGACCTTAGGGGTTATCTGTCGCTTCCAGACCCAAGGTTCAATTTGAGTTGACTGACGTTTTTGACAAAGGTCCACAACGGGAGACCCTACTGCCATTTAGCATGGCAGTAGAGGCCCCACTGCATGAGTGGTTGATGAAGCCAACATCGGTCCCGACTGTGGACCGGAACTTGGCGAAATCGCATAGTCCGGCACACTCTGACCTGGCTTTTCTTTCCTCACATGCCTCTGTAGGGAAGGCATGGTATCTCAAGTATTGACACTGACACAATGGATACAATTTGTAAAACCTTTATTGAAAATGTTGTGGTTATCTAGGGGCTTGGGGCCCCTCATACTCATGTGGAATAATCCAGGCTTCCAGCTGGCTCCAGGACAGCCGAGTGGGGCATGATTGGGCCCTTGGGGACTTGCAGGAACACTGTGGCGAGGCCCAGAGACCCCGAGTCCCAAGGCCAGGGGCTATGGCCGTGACACCCAGTCCAAGGGTTTGCCAGGAGGCAGTGCGGGTGGGTGGCAAGGTGAGCGGGTACCTGGGCCCGGAAGTCATAAAATAGGCCAGGTGCACAGTGTCAATAGAGCGCAGATTAGCTGGGGAGAGGAGGGGTTAAGGCAAAAGCAAAGAGGAAAGTCAGAGTGGGAGGGAGGCTGTTCCAGAAGGTGGCCCCAGCCGAGGACAAAGATCTACCCCCAGCTCGCTTCTTTGAGAAACGATGGACTCTAAGGCAGTTAGAGATAGAGAAGCCAAGAGCTTGAGAGGGAAGGTATTTACGAAGGAACAGCTGAAGGTATTTTGGACCCATGCCCCAGAAAGCCTTGTGGACAATGCAAAGGATTTTGAATGTAATCCGTGCTGCCACTGGGAGCCAGTGGAGAGATTTCAGGGTTGGAGAGATACGATCCGAGGGCTTGAGGACAAGGATTAGTCTTGCAGTCCTATTCTGGAGAAGTGGCAAAGGGCGGAGAGTAGAAGCAGGTAGATTTAGAAAGAGGCTGTTACAATAGTCCAACCTAGTGAGAACCAGGGCTTGGGAGACAGTGAGCTTCTGGGGGGAAGGAGAGGAAAGGCAGAACACCTCTGAGGTGGTGCAGTAGGAAGTTTGCTTTTTTTTTTTTTTACTTTATTTATTGGGCTTGGCAATACAGCAGGGAAAACAAGCAATATACAGAAAGTCTGCAGACATACATTCAGCATATAGGCACTGGAGGAAGATCATACAAAGCAATAAAGCAACAGATCGGGGTACAGAAGCCAAAGATACAGGTAATATAGTAACATATAGATCATATAGACTAAGCAGATTTGGATACTGGAGAGATCCGGTCGCTGGCATCATCCTCGGTATCAGTAGACAAGGAGGAGAGATAAGAGCAGAATGGGGTCCAAATGTTTCTGGGTCTGGACATATAATTGGTCGCAAGTGTGTCCAACATTCCTCAGTCTCTGAGGCCCAGGTGACGGCCCGGAGCCCCTGAGCGTGTGTGGGGGTCGTCGGGCCTAGCCAAAACAGCAGGATACAACGGGTTGCCAGCAGTAAGCAGAGGCCAGCCAATTTCCTAGAGTCCCGTCCGAGCTGGGGAAGGTCATGAAAGAGACATGTAAGTGGAGAAGGGGTGATAGTACAACTCAATACTTTGGATACAATAGTACTTTGGATACAGTAGTGCATATCTCGTCCCAAAACAGGGAGAGGTGCGGACATGACCATACCATGTGTATATAATTTGCATCATCTGATCTGCATCTGGGACACGACACGTGTGTGGGTGGTTTTTCGGCATGCGGTGTAGTTTAATCGGGGGTGTAGTGGAATCTATGGAGAATCTTGAATTGAATCAATTTGAATCGTGTTTTGAATGAGATGACGTGAGTGCGGGCACACATGTGATCCCAGTGTTGGTCTGTCATTTCTACATCTAGATCCCTGCTCCAGGAATCCCTGAGCTTAGTGGAAGGGGAGGCTATCTTACTCTGGAGGATGGTGTATACTCTGGAGACTTTTCCCTTGAAGGTTGTGGGAGTGGCGCAAGCCCGCATAGTGTAGCCAGTGGGAGGGCCTGCTACGTAGAGGTTCTGGCAAGTCGGCCCATTCCAGAAAGATACCCTGATCAAAAATATCTCGGATAGTGTCGAGGCCTGCGCTTGACCAACGACGCGTGGTTACTGTATCTACACAAAGAGATTCTGGGGAAAAGTTCCAAAGTGGAAGGTCACCATGAAAGGGGCACGGGGTGTCGGCCTGCTTCCATAACTTGTTAAGGGCTAGTGCCGTGGGTCCAGGGGTTCAAATTTGATGTGATGGGCGGGGGGAGCTCAGGAACGGATATCCCTGCTATCTGTGGCAAGAGGTTCGAGTTTAACATGGAGAGGAGGATCGGTAGGTACAAACCAGTATGATGCAAAGTGGGCTTCAGCAGCTATCCAGTACCTCTCGAATTTAGGGGCGCTGAATCCGCCCCTCAACAATGGGATGGTTAGTGTTTCCAATTTGATGCGGACCGGGCCAGAGTGCCACAAAAAGGTGTTGATGGTTCAAGTAAGTATCGTAAAGAACTCAAGACCTGGCCATGGGGGACATTTAGAAATCTGTACAGGAGTTGGGGTAGTACCACCATCTTAAGGATGGCGTCCTTGCCAGCCAGGGAGATCGGCAATGCAGCCCAGCCTGTGCACTTACGGTTAAGAGTGGTGAGGTACTTCCCAAAGTTGGCTTCACGTAAGGTGCTCTGCTGACGTGTAACCACTACTCCAAGATAGATAATCTCGGACCATGCAAAACCTAGGGAGTCTGGGGGGGGGGGGTGGTCTCGGTCAAAGGGAATAATATAGATTTTGAACAATTTACTCGGAGACCCGAATGCTCACCGAAGCGAACAACGTCCTCCAATATTGGGGCTAGGTTACATCCAGGTGAGCGGATGAAGAGGATGGCGTTGTCCACGTAGAGGGAGATCTCGGGCGGGCATGACAATCTTATGCCTCGGTATGCATATTGTTGGCATATCCTGTCTGCCAAGGGCTCGATGGCCAGGGAAAGAATTAACTGCAAGAAGGGGCAACCCTGTCTTGTGCCTCTAGCTATTGGGAATAGAGCTGAGCAATGGCCTCCTTTGCGAACCCTGTGGACGGGAGAGGAGTACAGGAGTTGAACCCAGGATCTGAAGTGAGAACCTGCCATAAATCCCTCCAGGAAATAGTCAAACACTTTCTGCACATCGAGGGTGGCTGCACCTGGGTCATTTCGGGCAAGTATGTTAAAGAAGCGGCGCAGACTAAGGGAAGTGGAGTGTCCTGGGATGAAGCCCGACTGGTCTGGTGAATAATATATGAACTATAGGGAGCCAATCTCAGGGCTAGCACCTTTGCATAGATTTTGACGTCATAATTGATGAGAGAGGGGGCGGTACAATGTTTGGAAGGCTTGCCCTGTTTAAGTTGCACCAAGATTATTGCCTCACGAAGAGAGGGGGGGAGGGCGCCCATGCCGCAGGCCTCCTCTCAAGGAGTTGACAGGTGGAGGACCAAGCCACTCTTATATTGTTTATAAAATTCGACCGGAAGTCCGTCGGACCCGGGTGCCCTCTCGGAGGTTAGAGAGTCAATGGGCCTTGGCAATTTCCTCAGGTGTAATCAGGGTGTCTAGGGCGTCTCTGGGGAAAGGATTGAGAGCAGGAGACTATCCAAGAATTTTTCTATGTCAGTGGTGGGAGAGCTGTCCACATTGGAATAGAGGTTTTCATAAAAGGAGTAAAATTTGGCATTGATGTCAGACGATGACAAAGCCAGAGTACCCTCCACTCCCTCTACAGCCGGGATGTGTGATGGTCTGTTTTCATGACAAATCAGTCTGGCCAGTATGCGACCAGGGCGCTCGTCCTCCCCGTATCTACGAGCAGACTGGGGGTCATCAAGGAACTTTCGTTTGCGTTCCGCGTGGGTGCGGAACGCGTCTAATTCCATGCCTATATCGGTTAGAGTGACGAGTGGCTGAGAAAGTCATATTGGGCTTCGAGGAGGCCAAATCGAGATTCACTCTCTGCAATGTCTCTGTGGATTACTCTTAGGATCCCAGACTCCTTGGAGATTGCAATGCATCTGATATAGACTTAGAATGTCTCCCAAAGAGTGGCTTGTGATGTTACAGAACCAGTATTTAGTGTAAATAAGTTGTCAATGTTGGTTCCCATTTCAGTCGCAAAAGAAGATATCTTGTAGGGAATGCGGTTTCAACCTCCACGAGCGAGCCCCCGGAACGTCAGCACTCCACTTCATGGAGACCGTCACCGGGGAGTGGTCCAAGAAAGTTCTGGTAAGGATAGACATGTGAGTGATGTTTCTGACAAGTGTATCTGAGATAAGCCATCTATCTATACATGAGTTTAAATCATGGACCGAAGAGTAAAAGGAGAATGTACGGGAGTCGGGGTGGATCAGCCGCGATGCATCAGACATATCGAACTGGGCCTGTAATTCTAAGATGGTTTTGGCTGCCTTGGAAAGTTGGCGAGGTTTGGAGACCGATCTGTCGACATTAATATCTAAAATAGTATTGAAGTGTGAAACCTGATAGTATGAAGAAGCCTGGTTTGTTATCAGTATAGCATCATTAGACTCATTGTTATGGAATCATTACCCATCATTCCATCATTGCATCCTGTTTAGTTCTGATTAGTATTGAAGTTGTGACATCATTAGACTATCCACATTATTCTGCCACATATATGTTGCCATTTGCCATTTGCAATTTGCTTATAGAATGAGGCCTGGTATATTTGTAGAGACACATGTAGAGATACGTATGTATTATGTATGCATGTAGAGAGACATGTATGCATTGCACTTAGAATATGCAATGAAGTATGCATTATGTAGCGCTTGGGTTTGTGTGAATGAAAGAATAAACGCTAGAAAGAATGTAGCTGGCTCCTAAGTTATTCTGAATGGTGACACACAGAAGCGCCACTTGGTTCTGTGCAAAGTTGTTATGGTACAGTGTGAAGAATGAATTCGTAAACAGTTTAGTTGATAAGAGGTCGCCTTTGCCTTAGTAGAGACACAGAGAAGGAGGCGTAATCAGCATTGGGCTGTGCTTCGCAGACAGAGAAAAGGTGGGGCAGCGCCACATGGAGGGAGTGCTTTTGCATGGAGAGGGAGAGGAGCTTTTGCAGGCAGAGACATGCACGAGAAGGATAGAGGGAATGAATGGAGAAATAGATGGTAGGATGCTTCGCAGGCAGAAGGAGATATGCTAGTAGATATGATGACACATATCATGATGACAGAACACGGAGTGATTTGACCAGAACACGGAGTGAAAGAACATGCAACACAGACATTTAGGCGTGGCTCAAATATAGAATGCTGACACACAGAGAAACAAAGGAATGCTTAATGTAACCATGGATATGTGTACGTCATTGAATAGTATAACCAGAGTGAGGAGATTGGAGTTTTTAGATGTAGATGGAGTTCGATGAGAGAGAGACGTCTGGTTCGCAGACAGATGAGAGGCGAATGAAAGGAATTTGCCATTAAGGGAGAGGTGTTTTTGGTGCAGCAGAATCCGATGGCTTTGGGAGTTCGGAAGCTTGGGGAAGCATTCTGACGAGAGGAGAGATCGAGAGCTTGGCAGAGGCTTGAGGCAGTTCGAGTGACCAGACTTGACAAAGGGACTGGAGAGGGGAGAGATGGGACACATTCGATATGAGACCATAGGAAGCTGAAATGTGAAGTATGGTTTATGGCCTAAACTGATTGATTAGGGCTGACACTCGCACAGAGTTATAGAAGGGGAAATCAGACCGGGATTGTCGTAGAGAGAGAGAGAGAGAGAAGTATGGTGTGGGGGCGTGGCTTGAGCAGCCATGGAGTAGGACGTGCTTCCCGTGGAGCTCCGGAGGATCCGACAGATGATCCATACAAACTACCTTTAAAAGTGCGCCACTGGTTCCAGAATCGATCACACACGCATGGGAATGGATGCTTCGCTCATTGTATAAAGATCGAGAAAAATCGTAAGCGGGAGTTTGGAGGAATTGCTCGACGAACGACGGCGGCGGCTCGGTCCATTGTCACACAAGATGGCCGACAACAAAAGAAACGAAGCCAGGGTCCCCGAAGAGGACGAAAAGAGGCGGCGGCCACGGGGAAAGAACGACAATGGCGAGGTGAAGGCGGAATACAAAAACCCCCGGGGGCCATAGGTCTTGAGTCGTGAAAGCTTGGGCGCTGGCCCGGACGGCAGGGGCCCGAGGGCAGCAGAGGTGTGAAAATTCAGGCCGCACCACGACCAGCACGAGAAGCACTCGCTCGGCATTGAACTAGCAGCGGCGAGAGGAGGTGGAGGTTGCGACTGCCTGGAGACCACCGCGACAGTCGGTAAAGAGCAGAAATTGCAGCTGGGGAGACACTTGGTCGCTGAACCGTGATAGGGAGACCCAACGGTAACCAGAAAATGGCGGCGCGAGGGGCCGTGGGCAAGAATAAGACCAAACAACCCACAATGGACATTTTTGCGAAAGCCAACTGTCTCCTGCGGCCACCTCAACCAAAGGCCCGATGGCACAGGCTGAGGGCGCGACAGCGGCTGATAATTGTCAGATTTTGGAAGCCATTACGGAGCTGAAGGAATCTTGGGGGGTTGCGATGATGGACCTACGCGCTTCCCTGGAGGCTAAAATTGAAGCAGTGGGCATCGAAGTCTCCCTGCTGAGACAGGATGTCAGGGGACTGGCGGAACGCACAAGCAGCCTGGAGGGCTTGGTGAAATCTAATACGGACACCGGCGCAAACAATACCAAAGAGATCCATGTCCACAAGCAACAGGTGGCCAACTTGGAGTCTCGAGCAGAAGAAGCAGAAGGGAGAGCGAGGAGAAACAACGTTCGTGTGGTGGGTCTGCCGGAAGGCGAGGAGGGCCAGGACCCGACTGACTATATCGAGAACTTACTCCTACAAGGAATCGGGGCCGGTACACACTCGCAAGGATTTGTGGTCGAGCATGCACATAGAGCCCTCATGCGGAAGCCGAGACCGGGGGCCCCTCCACAAGCGATAATTGCCAAAACACTGAACTATAAAGACCGGGAAAAAATATTGGAGTATTTTCGGAAAGGCCGAACAATCGAGAGGGCCTCGAGCACTCTCATGGCATACCCGGATTACACTATGCTGGTCCAGAGGCAGCGATACAACTATGTAACCATCAAAAGGAGGCTGTGGGCGGCTGGGATAAAATATATGCTGCTGTACCCTGTGAAATTGAAGGTCGTGTATAAGGGCAAAATGCACTTTTTTGACACTCCGGAAGAAGCGACAACGTGGTTGGATCTGCAGGGCTGCCCGGATCAAGACACGGAGGAGACACAAAATGGACGTGAAAAGTAACTCAGACACGGTATGCATTCTACTATGGCGGCGAGCGAACATCCTAGGCGAAGGCTGAGAACGATGGGCCTGGCTGTAGGAGGCTGATATTCGATAACATATTGCGGATTGTGAGAGACTTGATGGACTTGAATATAGTGGTGGTTACATATATTTAAACTGTATAGCAATGTGTAGTTCTTTGATGTGCTATAGGAGCGGCAGGGCGGTAGCACCCTACCCCCCGAATTGTAGTTGTAGTTATAGTAGGTTGGCCACTAGGGTGACCTCACCCTGCGGAGCTTCGAGTACAGGCGAAAGCCGGAAAGAGCTAGATGCGGGGGAGCCTGAGATCCAGGGATGGAGCTGGGCAACAGTTGGGGGTCGGGGGGGAGAGTGTTGGGGAAGGGTTGGAAGGCGGGGGGGGAGAGGGAGTGGGAAGTTCGGTGTGTTTTTGGTTAACAAATACTCACATGGAATGTGCGGGGGCTTAATAGCTATTTAAAAAGGAACAAGGTTATGCTGTATCTGTGCAGGCAGAAAATGGATATTGCATTGCTACAGGAAACCCACCTTACACGTGAGACGATGGACATGATTGCGGGAAAGTGGAAGGGGGTGTTGGTGGGCTCTTCGTACTTGGCCTACGCAAGAGGAGTACTTATATGGGTGGCGCCACACGTTCACTGGTTGCAAGTGGTGGCTGAGACAGACGGGAGGATGGTTATGCTGAGGGGATTGGTAGAGAATAGGGAGATAAGTATTGTTAACACGTACACCCCGAACCAGAACACGGCGGCGTACATTAGGAGTGCGAACCTGAACGTGTGTTTGGGAAGCGCGGTGATCTGGCGAGGGGACTTCAACTGTGTATTGAACCCGAGGGTGGATAGATCGTACGGGAAATCGGATAGACCGGCCCCTGTAGCCAGGGCCCTACAGACACTGCTTGATGACTTTGGGTTAGAAGATGCATGGAGAGTGTGGCACCCTGGGGAAAGGCAATATTCGCATTATTCTGCCCCACAGCAGTTATCAACAGGGCTGGACTATGTCTTCGCATCACCTGAAATGATAGCGGAGATTGCACACATAGAGTACAGGGCCAGGGTCCTCTCGGACCACTCGCCCCTGATTCTTGCGTGGCAATATTGCCCCCCGAGGGCGAGGATCCCTACATGGCGCCTACGAGTGGAGGCGTTGAGAGACCCCTTCTTTAGAGAAGATTTACGGGAGGAGATAGTAAACTATTTTGAAACTAATACTGGGAGTGTGGACTCGGCGGGGACACTATGGGAGGCCTTTAAAGTTGTTATGAGGGGGGCGGCCAATGGCGAAATCCAAGGGCCTACAGGGTGGGGTTTCAACCGAACTGAGGGAGACGGAAGCAAAATTGGAAGAGGCCTTCAAAGCCGGCGACGATACAGCGGAGAAACTAGATTTGATACTTAAGCTGCAGCAAAAATGTGCGGATTACTCGGAGAGGTTGTGCAACCTTAACTATAAAAGGTACATAGAGAGACAGCATGCGGGAGGTGACAAACCGGGGAGACTTTTGGCGTGGTTATATAAGAGCGAGACCCCCAGAGCCACAATCAGAACTATAGAGAGGGAAGATGGTAGCGTAGAGGACACCCAGGAGGGGATTAATCAAGCATTTGTGGATTATTATAAAGTGCTATACGGGGAAGACGGGGGAAGTAGCCGGGCAATGATAGAGGAAACGCTTGAGGATATGGGGCTGCCCAAGATAAGTGAGGAGGAAAGAGAGGAATTGGACTCCCCGATTACCCTGGAAGAACTGGGGGAGGTGGTGAGGCAGTTGCCTACTAGTAAGACCCCGGGGACAGACGGGCTCCCAAGCAAAATTTACAAGGTATATGTGGAAGAGGTCCTCTCCCCGCTGCTAGAGATGATAAATGAGGCGTTCGTGACGGGCCGCCTGCCGGAGTCACTGAGAGAGGGTGCTATAGTACCTCTCGCTAAACCAAATAAACCAGGGCGCAGCTGTGGTTCCTTTAGACCTGTGTCGATGTTGAACCAAGACGGCAAGATATTAACTGCGGTCTTGGCGAATAAACTGAAAAAGGTCATTGGTAAGTTAATACATTCGGATCAAACGGGCTATGTCCCCCATAGAAACATCACCAACAATCATAGGCGACTTCAGAGGATCATTGAGTTTGGCAGCGGAAGTGAGGAGAAAATGGCAATCGTGTCCCTGGATGCGATCAAGTCCTTCGACTCAGTCAAGTGGCCGTGGCTGCTGGCGGCCCTGAAACACCATGGGTTGGGGCCTGGCTATGTAAGGTGGGCGGAGATTTTGTATAGTGAACCGCTGGCCAGAGTAAAGATGGGATCTGTGATATCAGAGAGGTGGCATCTTAGTAGGAGTACTAGACAAGGATGCCCGTGGTCCCCTGTGCTCTACATTTTGGCCCTGGAGCCTCTCGCGATCTATTTGAGACAGCAATATGACACCATTGGCATCGAGGTGAACGGGGAGCGGCATTTGGTCTCCCTATATGCGGACGACATGTTGCTGTATGTGCGGTATCCGGAGGCGAACCTCCAGTACATTTTGGAAGTGCTTGGGAGATACGCTGTGCTATCAGGCATATCGGTGAACCCCCAGAAGTCTAGTCTGTTCCCGTTGGGGGGGTATACAGGGGTTCCAGCGGAGAGGTTACCGGTCTTACAGGTACCGTGGGCGGTGACTACTTTTTGGTACCTGGGGATAGATATATATCACACCGTGGGGGAGGAGCATAGGTGTAATACAGAGGTGGCAATCCAAAACATTTTTAAAAAATGCATGCGGTTTTGGGCGAAGTTGCCTTTGGCGATGATGGGGCGGGGAGCGATGCTAAAGATGGTGGTCCTGCCAAGGCTCCTACATTACTTCGGGAATATTCTGTATCTGATTCCTGAAGGGTTTTTTGCCAAACTGAATAGCATGTGTAGGGACTTTCTGTGGCATGACACGCGAAACAGAGTGGCGTTATGGAAGCTCCAGAACTTCCATGACAAAGGGGGTATAAGGCTGCCCAATTACGAGGCGTACTATGTGGCGAGCCAGCTGCAATATGTTGCCAAATGGCTATCTGATGAAGAGACCTCCGAATTTAGACTGTTTGGGCGGGATTGTGCACCCTTTTATTTGAAAGAAGTTATGTGGGCACCCAGGGCGGATATGGTGGGGTGTCCTAAAATGATGCTGCTGGGGTGGAAGGTGTGGCGCAGGGCATGCCAATTGATGGGGAACCCATCCCCATGCTCGCCGCAGATGCCATTGGTGGTATTGACAGGGGCAGATGCTCAGCTGCGACTGATACTCCAGACCCACTTGGAGCTGGCTGGGGTGACAACGATGGGGGATATTTGGCATGGGGGCTCTTGTGCTACCTTTGAGGGGCTACGGGAGGAGGCTGGGTTGCACGAAGGCCAGTACATCACATACCACAGAATGGTAGAGAAGATTAAGAGAATGTGGCCCGAAACTGTGTTGGAGGAAGAACTGGACGCCTCCATCGACGTTTATATATGATATTGCTAAGGGGGGCCATGAGGTCTCCAGACTGTACGAGATGTTGATGTCTAAACATGGGAAGGAGGTCACGCAGCTGAGATTGGACTGGGAAACTGAGGTTAGGGCCCAAATTGGAGATGGGATGTGGGAACTGGTGCAAAGGTATCGTAAGAAGGTGTCTAGAAATGCGAGACTGAAACAGATACAGCTATACATAACACACAGGGCTTATATGACCCCTTGGAGGATATTGAGGTTCGAGAATGCAGGTCGGCAAGCATGTCCCAAGTGCGACGAAGAGAACGCAGGCATGGTGCATATGTATTGGTCTTTCCCGATCATAGAGAGTTTCTGGAGGGGTGTAAAAGAGAAACTAGAAGGAAGAGGGGTCAAGATAGTAGTGGACACGGTATGGGCCTGCCTGCTGGGGGTGTTCCCCAGACCACGGAAACTCAGGCATGTAAGCAAACTAAGGGACCTGGCTTATGTGCTTGCAAAGAGAAGGATTGCCATGGGATGGAAGTCCTGCCATGTGCCGAGGATAGAGGTGTGGTGGAAAGACTTGCAAAAATGGGCAGAAGCCGAAACCATAGCTTGGCAAGAGGCGTGCAGCAACGGGGGGAGGAGGAGAATGAGTCCCTGATGGCCTGGAAATCACTGATAGCCGGACTGTTTGGGTCATTATATGACCCGACTGAACCTGTTGAGGAGGAGACTGAACCACAGGGTGTAGAATCTGATGACTCAGGTGATAGACACGCAAGGGCGGTGGGGTAGTGGGAGTAGTGGTTAGGAAATTTAAAAAGTGTAATGAAACTGTTGAACATGCACTGTTTGTTTGGTTTTATTGTTTGTTTTTTCAAAAATGTAATAAAAACTTTTTTTAAAGTATGGTGTGGAATGGTGTGGCAATTAGATAGATTTTATTAGAAGCTTTTAAAGCTTATAGTTATTGCATGGTAGATTTGCACCAAAAGCATAAAAGGTGCATTATAGTAGTGCCTTGCATCATGCGATGTTATGTATGAATAAAAGTGTTCCTATTGTTTGAATCGATTCATGTGTTTTCTTTGTGTCTTATGTTTGTGTGTCCATAGGAGTAAGTAATCTAGGAGTAACACATTGCACAAAGGCCCTGAGATACAAAAGCAGGGGGGGGCATAGTGATCCACACCCCCCTAGGAGATTGTCTAAGACTCATACATGGTCGCCCACGCGGGGCTAGATCATGGTAGAATTTGTTTTAGGAATAACAGAAGTACCCACCCCAAAGCATAGGGACGAGAGGGAATACAGATAGCAAGAAGGAAGAGAGATGTATATAGAAGTCAGGGTCATCAATATTAGGGCCATATATATTCAGTAGCACAACCTCTCTGCCCGAAAGGGACCCAAATAGTAACCCTTAACGTCCCAAGGGATCTACATGAGTCACTTTGTGTTGGAATTTGAGGCTTTTATGGATTAAGATCATGACTCCTCGATTCTGGGTAGAATAGGAGGTGTAATAGCATGGGGGACCCCATGATCTCGCGAACCCCTCGTACCCGCTGGAGAGAACGTGTTTTTCTTGTAAGAAAAGTAATTTAACCTTGTGCCGTTCAATGTATAGCTGCATTTTCCGCATTTTGACGTGGTTGCCCAGCCCCCTGACATTCCAGCTCATACACATAACACTGTCATTAGCCATTGGGATGATAAATTAGGAACAAGGCGCAAATACCCCAGCTGAGGGATGATCTATGAAGTCCAGACCAGCTGCACCAAGGCACCGATCTGACAGGACCAGTATAGAAGGTTTCTGAAACCTGGATTCCCAGCAATGTCAAGCATTTTTCCAACTTTAAAACATTCCCAACCCTTGTCCACCCCACCCCCCCAATCGGAGAGGTGATATCCCATAACATTAATCGAACCACAAACAGCGACATCATCGCTTGGGGGGCCATGCATTGGCCAATGCGTGGTAGAGCATCCGAGGTGGGGTATTAACTAGGCATTTTTTGGTGCACAATGTAAGAGCAATACAGAGAAAGCAAAGAGAGGAAACCCAAACATTGCGGGCCGAGACTGGATGGCATCCAATCACATGAGTCTAGTGGTCTGTAGGAGTAGCAGCCATCCAGGCCTCATTCCGCACCAGATGTTCCTTATGCTCCTCGAGGAACAAAGGTGAAGAGACTGTAAGAACGGTGGTCAGTTTGGGTTAGCCTGGGAAGTGTTTATCAATGAATTTGGACGCCTTCTCGGGAATGGGAAAGAAGGAAACTCGGTTTGAGTGTTCGATCCTGAGCTTAGCGGGGTATAACATAGAGTATCTAACTCCCGCGTCCCAAAGCCTTTTCTTTGTGGTCAAGAAGGTTTTCCGTACTTGTTGTATAGCCACGGAGAAGTCGGGGTAAAGATGAATTCTGGAGGAACCCAGGAAGGGGTCGCCTTTGGCTCTAGCGCACAGAGAAGAGCATCGCTGTCCCTGTAGTTTAACACTCTTGCAATGATGGGACAGGGAGGAGCACCAGGCCTGGGTTTCACTGTTAGGGAACGATGTGCTCTCTCGATTGCAAACTGCGGGGAAAGTTTTGGGGAGTCCAGCAGCGAAAGCAAAGTGCACTTGACGAATTCCTCCATGGGGCCTTCTATGTTATCCTCTGGGACCCCGATGATGTGTAAGTTATTGCGCCTGGAGCGCGAATCCAGGTCCTTGTTCTTGCTGACATCGTGGACCTATCTGGACAAGGCAGTCACTTCAGCCCACAGGGCGACGATGTCGTCCTCCACCATTCCTACTCTAGTCTCCACCTCCGTCAACTAGCGTCAGTTTTTTCCATGCGGGCTTTGATCGAGCATATGGTTCCACTCATGTCGTCCAGTTTTTATTGAAGAGCGGTGAAACCCTCCCGCATGTATTCCATCATCTTCTGTGACTCGGTAGCTTCAGGGGACTTAACATGTGTGCGTCCGGTTCCAGTAGGGATTCATTTTGTTTTGGCGTAGCTTTCGCGTACATGTTGATGGAACTTTGCTTTTTGTTGGTACCTTTGATCATGATCACATCGACCACTTGGAAGCAGAGTTGTGTGGCACCCACGGGGTTTGGAATTGAGGATAGGTCCAGAAAGCCTGATCGAGTGGTAATGAATGGTAGGGCTGTTCGGCGAGTCCCTCTGTTGAGTGCCGGATACAGGGACGTGCGTCTCAGAGTGCCACCAAGCCAGGTAAGACTGCTACTGGGGCACGACAGTGGTAGTTCGGTATAGCCGGGAAATCGACTAAGCAGATGACTGGCAACACAGGGCGAGAAGGAACTGCCCCATGCACAATATCCCTGAAGATAGCCTTGATGAAGGTAAGGTCAGTGTGTCACCCCTCGCTTCCAGAATAGAGGCAGGTGGCCCGAGTCGATCAGTGGTAGTGATTGTAGTTGATTTGTTCACCCAGTCTATAGCTGAGTGGATTGTGGCCTCCCCCGTATAGTAGGGTGATATGCAGTGATGAAGGTGGTCAAGTTGAGGTACCAATCGACCGGGCACGGGTATTAGCCCATCATATGACAAGTATCAACGACCCTGCCGAAGGCAGATTTTGTGTTCATCAATGGTGCAGAGGCTGACACCGAAGAGAGGAGATTGTGCGGCGTAAGCTACTCAGGCAGTGATGGCGCTCGGAGACTCTCCCACCCCAGTGGGCTGAGCAGCCCGAGTAACAGTCGCTGAGTTCTGGGTTAAATGCTTCCGGGGTGGTAGCAGACAGGGCTTATGTAGGAGACTCATAGGTGACAGGCCCCAATGGTCCACCCCCAGGGTCTGAATCCAAAGGCGATGGCCAGGCCCTTGCCACCTGAGAGGGAGATATCCCTGAGGATCTAGTGGATGGGACACCCTCTGGTTTCTCACACCTCCCTGGGTGGGTCTTGTGGTGCAGGTTACCACAGTGGACTGGAAGACATCCCCCCTTCCCTTCCTGATGGAGTAGAGTAAGAGGCTGGATGCCTATGGGAAGAAGGTTTTTGGCTCGGGTAGTCTGGGCCTTAAGGCCCTTAATGCCTCCTACGCACTGGCCAAGTTCTCTTTTGGTCTCTGGTGCACAGTTTCAGGTATCGCAGAGCACCTCCCTGCAGAAGAGGTTACAGGGGGCTTCAAAGCCCTGGTCAGTGATGCCAGGGAGGGCTACCTGCCAAATTCTAGTGTAGGGCATGGACAGGCCTAACTGTGGGGGGTGTCCTTTGGCCACAGGGACAGTATTGGGGAAGTACTGCTGGGCGAGGATCTCGGGTTTTTCTGCAGATGTTCAGGCTAAACACCTGGATATACCATTGACGACAACCTATTTGGGGCCCAAGCTGATGAGTACCTCCAGAAGTTCCAGTCCTCAAGGCCACTTCCAAGTAACTGGGGTCTCACGGTTCAGCAAAAGCCTGCTGCCTTGACAATTTCGACCCCTTCTGCCTCCTACACCGACAGGGCCAGGTGAGAAGCTCCCTTTGGGCAAAGCATTGCTGTGCCACCTTCTGCAGGGGCTGGGTTTTTACAAGAAGCGAACCTTTGTGAATGAGACCTCCACCATATATAACCCCTCTAGGGGTAGACTAATTTCCCTTTTAGGGATTGAATGGTGTCTTACCATATCTGATGCCTGGGCATTATAGTTCGTTCACCAGGGTTATTGCCTCCCCTCCGAGCTCTCTCCTGTTGGTAGAGGTCTGTCAGATTCTGGCAAAGAGTGGTATAGAATTGGTGCTGCATTTGGAAGAAAGCGGGAGCAGGTACTGTGATGAATACAGGGAATTCGTCCCGTTTTACCAAGGGGCAGCCACCCACTAAGGCACTAGGGAGTTGTGACAGGGCCACTGATCACGTCCTATCAGGGGTCGGTGAAAGTCCGGCCCCAATAACCCTGGGTGCCAGAGAATGTGTACAAGGACCTCCTCCCATTAGGTCCTTGGCAGGATCGGGTGTCGCGCTGCATGACATCTTTGCAAGAAAGACCACAGACAAGCAACAGGAGAGCCAGCCCACCAGGAGAAAATCCCTAATACAGCAAAGCCGCATAGAAAAGGGGGTGGGTCTTGACTCCTTTATGTAACCTCCCAAGCCTTCCCCTGTCACAGCCCCTGAAGAGCAAGGTAAGTCATTGGTAGGGTAAGTGCCCAATCCAGAGAGGGGGATGGATATATAAGGGGGAACTTGGGAGTTGTCTAGTGTGGGTTGCAGTTGGGGGAGGACCGGCAGTGGAGGAGGATGTCTGAGAGGCCAGAGGAGGCGAGAGCAATTGGAGTGCACAAGCAATCGCTAAAGAGGCCATCTGTGGAGTGTTTGTCTGAGAGAGAGAGGAGTGTGAGTAGTAGAGAGAGGTAGTAGTAGTGGCAGAGGTAGTAGTGGCTGGGAGTAGAGGAAGTAGGTGGTGGGAGTAGCGAGCAAAGCCCTTTAGTGGTAGAGTGGAAGTTAGTAGTTGAGAAGGGTGAGCAGGGCACCGTATCCCTGAGAGTCCTTGATGGTCAAACGGCTGCTGCAGAGGGTGAACAGGGCAACGTATCCATGGAGTATATAACAGAGAGGTGCGCAGTGCACCTTCTCTTTAACAGTGAGGAAGGGGTAGTGGTTGTAATAGAAGAGAACAGTGGGAGGCGGGGAAGTAGAGTGAGAGAAGGAGGGGAAGGAACAACAGAGGTAGAGGAATAGTTGGGAGTACAAGCAATAGTAAGAATAGGAGTTGGAAAGTAAGATCAAAGGGTGAAGGTGGAAAGGCAGAGGGAGAGATTGGAGTCATGGTGAGACAACAGTCATTGGGAGCAGTACAGAAAAGGGTCGTGTGTGAGAGGTTGTGGAAGGAGTGTGTGTGACACAGGGCGAAGGAAGGCACCATTCCTTATTCCCAGAGACTAACTAATGATAGGAGAGGGAAAGCTAGAAGTTTCCTAAGGAGTCAGGTAACCATGGACTTGGGGAAAACACCTGTAGCCGTAATCAGAAGACAGACAGCTAGGGGTTACCTATCTGAGAGTACTAACAACCCCGATCGGGATGCCTGGGAGGTGGGACCCAGACCTGGGAAAGTCGAGAGGGGAAAGGGCCGGCCTTAGCGGCAAACTATCCTCAGCTAAATCGGGCCCCAAAGAACCTTAACAAAACCAGCCATTCTGACCCGTAACAATTTTAATTAAAACCCTTTGATTTTTTCAAAGAGTCAGCGTGGTTATTTATGGCTGGCTGCCCCGTCACAGGAGGGTAAGCTCATTATGCAAAGCACTCCCTAGAGGACAAGTCAAACAGGATCTCACTGGCAGTGATCCCCTAAACCCCCATTAGGGCACAAGGTATTCCCAAGCAGAGATGCTTCAACGCCTCCCTGCTATACTGACTGTCACATTTTTGTAGGATATATGGCAGTTAAACTGTGTCATACTTTGCATATCCCTTTTACGGGGAAGAGCTTGGTTTCTGGCCTTAGTCTTTCAACGCACCTACCTTAAACCCAGGATTAATGGTGTCCGCGCTCTCGTTCAAAGGCTTGGGACCATGCAGAAAGCGAGAGCACCAGCCAGTCGCTAAGGCCCTTCTGAAAGCATCAGAGCAGACAGGAGGAAACGTATCCCTCGCAACAACCGGCATCTAACAACTCGGCTGAACTCTTTAAAATCTGCAAGGAACTGGCCAATCCTGCCGCAGTTTCTACCGCTCTTGTCCCTTTCCAGGCCCTCTGCACGGCACTGGCTTCTCACTTCATCTCTAAAACTCAGGACATCCTGTCCTCACTCTCCTTCTATCCCCTCAATCCCCCTACTCCCTACTCTTCCTCTGGCCCTTCTTCAGCCACCTTCCCTCCCTCCTTCTCTGCTTTTCCCCTTTTCTCCGCAGACAAGGTTTCTAGACAAGTCAGATTTATGAAAGTCTTGTCAAAACAGGATCACCCCTGTTCCTCCAAAACCATCAAGGACCACATTGACTCCCTGGCTCCTGCCCTGGCTGACTGCTGCAACCACTCCTTCTCCACTGGAGTCTTCCCATCCCCCCTGAAGCACTCCCTTGTGCACCCTCTTCTTAAGAAACCCTCTGCCGACCCCTCCTGCATGGTTAACTATCAGCCAATCTCCATCACTCCCTTCCTGTGCAAGCTCCTGGAGAAACTGGCCATCTCCCAGCTTAATCTCCATACTGAATCTGTTGGTTGTCTTCATGACCATCAGTCTGGCATCAGAGCTGCCAGAAGCACGGAAACTGCTCTCCTGAACATCCGTGAAGACCTGCTCTCCAACCTTGACTCTAACACCCCTTGCATCCTCATCTTCCTTGATCTCTCTTCTGCCTTTGACACCGTCAACCATGCCATCCTGCTCAACTGTCTCCGTGATAACCTGGGTATCACTGGTCTTTCCTTTCTGACCGACCCTCCCACGTCCAACTTGGGTCCTTCCTCTCCGCTATCGTTTTCTCTGCCTGTAGTCTCCCCCAGGGGTCTAACCTCTCTCCCTGGCTGTTCAACCAATACCTGGCACTCCTTGCCCACCGCATCGCCGCTCTCTGCCCCAACATTCAGTGCTATGCAGATGACACCCAGCTCATTTTCAGGCTACCCTCTGCCTCCTCCTCTCCTCTCCTCATCTCTGTCTAACTGTCTGCTATCCAGGAATTGTCCCGCCAATGACCTCTGTCTTAATGACATTAAGACTGAGATTCTCCTCATCAGCACCCCCGCTCCCTCTTTCCCTGCAGTTCTCTGGCCGGCCTCTCTTGGCCCTCTTCCTGCTCCCACCTGCCAGGCTAAAAACCTCAGGGTCATCTTCGATTCCACACTCTCCTTCTCTCCTCACATCTCTTACATCTCTAAGAAGTCACACTACCAGCTGAACCTCCTCAGAGGTATTCTTCCTTTCCTCTCCTTCCCCCAGAAGCTCACTGTCTCCAGAGCTCTGGTTCTCTCTAGGCTGGACTATTGCAACAGCTTCTTCCTAAATCTGCCTGCTTCTACTCTCCGCCCTCTGCAACTTATCCAGAAAAGGACTGCAAGACTTGTCCTTGGCCTCAAGCCCAGGGATCATATTTTTCCAGGACTGAAATCTCTGCACTGGCTCCCAGTGGCTGCAAGGATTAAGTTCAAAACCCTTTGCATCGTCCACAAGGCCTTCTGGGGCCTGGGCCTCAATACCTTCAACTCTCTCTTCCTAAATATCTTCCTTCTCGAGCTCTTCGCTCATCCGCCTCCAACTCCCTTGGGGTCAGTCGCTTATCCAAGCAACGAGTTGGTGGTAGATCTCTTTCCTCGGCTGGTGCATCCCTCTGGAACAGCCTCCCTGCCTCTCTTAAACTTGAGGAGAACCAACTCCGGTTCTGGAAGCACCTCAAAACCTTTCTCTTTGCTTCTGCTTTTTCTAATCCTCTCCTCTACTGACCTCCTAGCTGTAACTGAAATTGCACTGGCTACCGGGACACCCTCTGATCTCTGGTCCCTTCCCCGCCAGCGTCTCACACCTGCACTGCCCCCCTGGCAACCCCTGTACTTGGGGACTGTTTCTGTATCCCTACAGTCCCCCTCCCAGCCCTTGACACCTGATGTCTGCACTTACCCATGCACTTGCCACATGCTGGCCGCTACTTACTTATTATTATCTTTTGCCATGAACTGCACTGTCCCTGCCCCCTTCCCACACACTTGCGCGATCTGAATGATACCTGGCCTAGTAGGATAGTTGTCAGTCCTCGCGTGTTCCCCACCCTTGCCTCGTCGCTCCCTGAAACACTTGTGTATAGGTGCGTTATAAATGCAATATCATATCATAACCTGCAGGCAGGACCGCATTGGAGGCGTGGTAGGTGGAGAGCCCATGAAACGCAGCCGAGCCCAGGAGGAAGGCAGAGAGCCTAGAGCCACCTGACTGCAGGACCCGACGACGAATCCTGTCCATGGTCGACGGGAAGACCCCAGGAGGAGGAACCAACCGCTATGAAGCCTGAGTTGCACTGCCGAAAAGCAGCTGCCCCCCTTACACGCACTACCGGTGCACGGCTGGAGAGAGGAAGTGGGAGGAGGGCGGCGAGGCCGAGAATAGGGCAACACAAAACATATCCTGCAAGGGGATAAGACCCGGAGAAGAAGCCAGTGAAAGGGCCAAGAGCAGATTAAACCTGCAAGTTGCTGATGCAATACCTCCCAAGGGGGTGAAAGAAACCACAACAACCAGTGGACTGGACGCCTAAATAGCTCCTCTTGGGCAAAGAAAGATTAGGAAATTGAACCAGATGGAACTAAAGACTGACTGGTGGTGTTAAATAACGTAATATCCTGA
This sequence comes from Ambystoma mexicanum, assembly GCF_040938575.1. Classification (NCBI taxonomy): domain Eukaryota; kingdom Metazoa; phylum Chordata; class Amphibia; order Caudata; family Ambystomatidae; genus Ambystoma; species Ambystoma mexicanum. The sequence continues at coordinate 1,136,422,835 of NC_090924.1, forward strand.
GTTTAAACCAGTGCTGATTGGAAAGATGCTTTACCTATTAAGACAATTTGCATGGGGGTCCTGAGTAACATTCTCTAGGAGGAAGAAAAGACTCCAAGGACCCTACTGTGAACATTTCCATCAGGCCGTGGCCTGAAAGAGAGAGTTAGAACCAAAGGACAGAAGTGGGGGTTTGAGGGTCAGAAACCAGCCACCCGAAGTAAGAGTATATTGAAAACTACTTAGCGGTTATATTTTGTAGCATTAGGGGTAGGGCTAGCACATGATAGAATAGATTTTGGCAGAGGACAGAATTTTTTTGGAGTATCCTGATAAGGACCTTGTTCTATTTCTTTAAAGCTAGGGAACCTTCATCATAGGGACGGGATTAGTTGAGGTTTTCTTTTTTTTAATAAACAGTCTTGAAACATGTCTGTGTGTCTGTCTCCTATGTCTCACTCAGCCTATTTTCTAGTGCCGAAGAAAGGAGGAGGCTTACATACTGGATCTGTGGATGAACTTGTACCTGTGCAAGGACAAATTCAAGTTGGTTACTCTAGCTGGCATCCTACAAGCCCTCGACCTACAGGACTGACTGGTTTCACTGGATCTCCAGGATGCCTACTTCCATGTGCCGATTAACCTAAAGCACAAGAAGTACCTTAAATTCATAGTCATTCGGAGCCATTATCAGTTCAAGATCCGTCCATTTGGTCTGTCTTCGGCACCTAGCATTGTCGACAAGCTGCTGGCACTCGCAGTATTAATGGCGTGTCTCAAGAGAGAGGGTTGTCGTGTCTTCCTGTACCTGGATGACTGGCTCGCCTGAGCTCTCTCTCCAGACCATGCGTCTGCACGTGTTCTGCACATGCTGGCTTCTCTCTGAACTTCAGAAAGTTTCCGGTTTCGACATCCCCGCCCCTCCAGTTTATCAGTGCAGTCTGGACACTAGTCTGGGCAGGGCCTTCCCTCTAGAGACAAAGTGGTGACCATCTCCAAGATGATTTGTGTCCTCCAATCACAGGAGAGAGTTCTAGCCTTGGCCTTTCTGCACTTACTCGGTCTTGTGGCCTCCTGCATTCTTGTAATACCCAAGGCCCAGTTGCTCATGTGATCGCTTCAGTAACTTCTCAGTGGTCACATATCAATGGTTACAGTTTAAGGGATACACTTCAGACCTTCTGAAAGTCTTGGCTATGGTATCCCGGGATCTAGCACGGTGGCCCCTCTGAGACAACATGTTGCAGGGAGTGTTGTTTAAGCAACCCAACCCTAGCCCCAACTCACATTAGTCACAGATGTTCTTTGAGAGGTTGGGATAGTCACCTGCAAGACCTGAAAGTGAGCAGACTGGTCTCCATCAGTGTCCAATTTGCTGGAATTGAGGGCTGCCTTTCTTCAGTGCAAGGAATGACTGCGTGGGTCCGAACAGACAACACAGTAGCCATGCACTACCTCAAAAGCAAGTATTTTGGTTTTCAAGAGGACATGAGCAGGGCTCTTTTTTCATAATCCCCATTGTTGAGAAATATTTAGGGGGATTGTGCAAACAGTTTCCCCAATGCTAATTTGTTGTTCTGGTATCCGATTTAAATTAAGTATTGAGATTTCTTATGGATGCTCTATTTGAGCATCTACATACTTATTCATTAAGGTTGCTCACAACTAAGGTGAATTTCCTGGTGCCATTACTTCAGCTAGACTGATAACCTTCCCAATTTGATTTTTCCAAAGAGAAGGTGATGTTGAGAGTAAGGCCGTCTGTCCTTCCAAAGGTGGTCTCGGATTTCCACCTCGCTTTAAAGATCCATCTGCCAGTCCCTTTGCCCCATCCTTCCAAGGCAGAGGAATAATTCTATCATCTGACCTGGTGGGGCCTGCAGTTACTACATTTCTCAGACGAGGGATGGCAGGAAAGATGACAAGCCTTTTGTTGGTCGTGATGGTGCCTGTGCTGGCTGGGTTGTGACCATAAGACTCTGTCAAGGTGGATCATTTCTGCATTTTGGAATTCTATGATCTGGTTGTAAAGCTATGTGCCCGAGCGTGTCAGAGCCCATTCAGCCAGAGGACTGGTTGCCGCCTCTGCCCTTCAGAAGGGAATCCCTGTTCTGGACATTTGACAGGCAGCTATGTGGACCTCGCTGCACACGTTTGTCAAACATTACTGCTTGGATTCCCAATCGAGGCAGGACTGTTATTTTGGTACAGTTTTCAGGGATCTGTGGTGTCCTTGCACTACTCCCTTCAATAGTTCTACTTACTGCTTTAGAAGTCTTAGATGAGGAATCGTGGGAGGAAGGAATTTGTTAGAAGAACAAATTACCTCTCACTAATGTTCATGGATGTTCCTCCCAAGGATTCCCCATCTCCCTCCCATCATGCCCCACTTGGTGGACAGCTAGAACATGTTTCTGGCAGTCCCTCAGCATCAGGGTGCTAGGGAAAAGGGTGGAAATAAGGTCACGGATGCAACACCTCAATTTATACTGCATGCTACACCCTGTTTGCCACGGGTTAAGTAGAGGCGTCAAGCTGAGCTTACTCTGAGCTCCTCTATGTTGAATCTCTTGGACAGACCCTTAAACACAACATCCATATGCAAACGACACCCATATATACTTCCAAATCTCATTGCCTCAAACCTCCACAACCTCAGAAGCTGTCTCTCCACTATCACTCCCGTGATGGCCACCCACTTCCTCAAGCTCAACCTTTCCAAATCAGAATACCTCCTTATCTGCCCCTTTGGACACAAACTCAAATTCACCCCCTTGGTCAAAGAACGTACCACGGACAACCTACATATATACCTCTACACACGTGTCAAATCCCTTGGCTGCACCATAGACCCCTCAGCGTTCCTTCGCACATCACATAGCTGATGTCATGCAACCTACAACACAACAATATCCATCCAAATAGGATTAACCAAAAAGGCCGCTGAATTTACGGCTGTAGATGTTATTGTGTACTTGGGTACAGTTGAAGCTTTGGAACACTTTTTATAGCAGATTTTTTGGTGCTATCGGATTCCCGAATGGGAATTATATATAGGGTGCTTTATTAATTCAGGGTGCCTTAGTTTTGAAATGTTGATGGAAATTTACGGAAAAGTGGTGTGCACACACAATTTTTAATATGTCTATATGTTTTTATAGATTGCATTTAGGATCTAGTTAAGATCTACGCCCACCAGGACTGGAAGGGACGATTGTTTGTAAATACTATGAAGAGCTACCCCTGATGAATGTCAGACACATAGGAGTCAGCAGACAGAAACATGTTGGGTTATATCTAAAATGCAACAAATTAATTTTGCATGTGTAATTTTGTATGTTAAACGTTGTTTGATGTAAAGTGGTTGTTTTTTCATTTTTCATTTGTGTATTGTATGTAATCGTCTTGTTAAAAAAACCTGGTTTTAGGGTTTTTCTTATGCCTGTGTATTTCGTACCATAGTTTTTTAAGAAAATGAAGTCTTTTTATATAATAAAAATTATTTGCTAATGAATTAATCTAGATGTGGTACACTACTTCTTTTTCGTTAAATATTAAGCAGTCCTGTTTTCCTTTATATACTAAAAAACCTTGTCATGGTGTCAACAGACAGTGGAGACAGTAGGGTTGTGCAACAGACCCTAATGTGGGGATTTTTTGCTCTGTTTTGACCTCATATGTTCTACTACGCAACCTACAACACCTACAAAAAGATAAGACACATCCTTCCTCCTTATGACTTCTGCACTGCAATCTAAGCACTGGTTCTCTCCAAACTGGACTGGCAATGTTCTCCTCACTGGACTCCCCAACAGCTCCCTTGCAAGCCCTACCAAACGCAGCAGCTGGACTCATCACACACCTACCCAAACATTAACACATCACCTCAGATCTCGCCCATCTACGCTGGATCCCTGTACCCCAGAGAATTGCCTTCAAATGACTCTGCAAATACCAGACAAGCAAGCCATCATCTCCTGGACATTCCACTCTGCAAACTAACCTGCACACAAAAACAAGCATTTACCCAGTGGGCACCCAGAGCCTGATCCTCATGACATCTGCAATGCACCCTTCATCACCACTTTCAGAAATAGCCTCAAAATATACCTGTTTGCCCACACATAACCCTGCCCCTCTTGCTCCCCTGCAATCACTGGTCTATCCTAATAGTCATATCCTAAAAATATTTTGTAACTTCAGTTTCACTTCCCACCTTTTCAATGCTCTGAGGCCAGTGCTGAACGCAAATTATGATAAAATAAAAATAAATGTATATATTCGATGTGGAATCCATGGGAGGAACATTACCGAAAGGTTCGTAATTTGTTCAGTACTGTAATACCAAAGTGAAGGGAATGTCTTTTCAAACTTCTGTTAAAAATAGGAGGCTTTTATTAAACTAAAAATACCAACATGAATAAAAACACCAAATAACCCATCCTTTTAAAGAAAGAGAACAAATATGCTGACTTTTGGATAAAAGTGGTACTGTGGGTCTGAAGACCAGGGTAGACAAGCAATAGTGTTTGCAGAAATGTTCAAGAGTTTATGAATATCCTTAAAATGGTAGAGTGGGTTCTTAAATGTCACTAGGGCCCTTACTCTTGTGCTACTCTAACTACTCCCTCTCCCTGGCTGCCTTACATCAAAGAGACTCTAGTAATACCCACCATGTTATTACTTCCCCATTGTGTTGACCGGAATTTCCTTAGAAGCCCTAATTGCCCCTTCCCCACCAACCTATGGAGGTATATCATGTTCTCTGGGAAGGTGACCAGCTGTCCCAAGAATGGGAGATTCTTAGGGCGGACCTAACAGTCTGTTTTTGGTGGAACCCAGCTCCAGGCAGTTGTATAGAAAACTCTGATAGTCGAATGAGTCACTAGAAACCAGATTGACAATAACATGACATCAAAAGGCAACCATATCAAAACATGATCTGACTTATATTTATATTTTACTACTGAATTTGGCACTTGCCTGGGTATGTACAGTTATATATAATTTACGTCAGGTTTGCCCACGGTTACGGGCAGCCCTTGATGGTTGCAACCTGGGGTTCTAGAAGGTGTGATGAGTCCAATGGGAGTCATCACAGATACCCCGGCAGTGACTTCCTCCCATGTGGCCAGGGGACGGCAGCCGCTACCTGATCCTAACCCTGGGGATGGCTATATGAGGGAGGATTACATGGGAGGAGACAACCTATGGCGTGATGTCATGGCTTCATTGGATGAGACATGGTAGCCTCCTTTTTGCCTTGTAGATGATTCTCTCATACCCAATACACTCATGGCCTATTGCCATACCTCTACACCTTCCCTTGGAAGAATAGAAACGACTATTCACTAAAGCATATAAACCAAACTCCCAACTTTGGTCTACCATGTGGAAGTAACAAGAATGCCTTCATCAATTCCATCTATTTATCAACCAGAACTGCTTTACCATCCAGGCATGTTGAAAGTGATTATCCAAACTCTTCATCAAACATCAGCAATGGACTCCTTTTCACAGAATCCCCTAAATACTGTAACAAGTAAGAGGAGAAGAGCAGTGCACAGCAGAAGAAGCGGCCAACCCAGCGAGCACCCTAGCTGTTTGCCGAAAATCCTATGTCCAGAAAATAAAAAGACTGCCGGCCCAGTGTCAAAGGCTGCTGCTGTTGGCGAGAGAACCGTCTGCCTCTCCATGAGGCTCGGGGTCCGAACAGGTGTGGCAGAACTGCACAGCTCAGAGCAGAGGAAGGAGGGAAATGCTGTGAGAAGGCGACGTGCTGCAGAGATGCCGGGAGATGGGAAGAGACTCCTGGGCGTTCACCGACCGCAAAAAGCAAACCCTTGCCTGCGAGAGCTCAAACCGAAACCGGCGTGCTGAAGGGAAGGCATGGGAGACAAAATGACCCTGAGAAAGCAGTGACGAAGGGAAAGCAGGAAGAGTACCTTCACTGATTGACCTTGAACAAGCCCGAGAACACTACCAAGAGCCGGTGAGTCAACCTAAGGTTAGTGCGGACCCCGGGGTGTATCGGCAGACACACCAAATATAAATAGTAGTGAAGCAGATTGAAGAACAAGAGACAAAGCAAAGAGACTAATTGTAATAAGGGAAAGTGAATTGAAACCGAAGCCATTACCAATATGCAAATGCATGGAATGCAAATACATGGAAACAAGGTAACAAAAGTAAATGTACAATTGTGCAAGTGGATGAATATAAGCAGTCCTGGCAGGAGAATATACCAGGCAATTACTGTGTGAACTACAAGAAGCACTGGCAAGAACGCAGACTGGGCAATCTCGAATGTGTGTACATAAGAAGTCCTGGGAGGGGGTGGCGGGGGCAGCAGCCATGCAGTAGGTTGCAGCCTCCGTTATCTCCCGCATGGTCCTGCCTTGATTAGCCATCTACCAGCAGTGATCGTCACATTACAGTGATATTTGGGCTCCGGAATGTGAGGAGCGCCGGTTTACCTTGCAGCGCTGCATTATTTATCCCTGATTGGCAGAGAAAATTGGTTTGAACCGGGACGTTCAGAGACCCCAAAATGGCAGCCGCTGCAGTACGGAGCGAAGAGCGAGGGCTGGCAGCATAGTCTGGTGCTATGAAGGTGCTGGTTCAACAGCGTGAGAGGCAGAGTGGTGGAGTGCCCTCTGTGACTGGGCTGGCGGCAGCTAGGAAGCAGTCACACGCATTCTCCAACCTGACAGTGTCCCCTCCTTGGAACCGGGATATTGGAGGTGAGGTGTGCGTCCTGAGACACTGCTCGAGCCAAAATCACCTATGAAAGCGCTGACAGGCTGCACAGCTTGCTGAAGAGAGGTGAATGCTTTCATAGTGGGCGTTGGGTACTGCATTTAAGGGACACTTCTGCGGTCCTTGACAGCCCCACATCATAGCGCCTCTGGCCTGGTGCAGCGCCTAAAGCCTAGCCATGGGGGGCACAGTGATGGGCCGGGTGACCTGACGCATGAGGGAGCGGCCCAAAGGAACATTGCCTAATCACACAGGGGATGAGGTGGTGGTCGAAAAGACAGATGCAGCATCTTGGTTATACCGGGCGGGGGAGCATGGTGAGTGGACCCGGCTCCTCTGTGGACTGGAGTGATGCCCCTCCCATAAAAAATAAACATAAATAATAAATATATTTTAAAAAAAGAAAGGTAATCTGGGCCTGCTTGTGGAATTGTGGAAGGAGTGCTTCGTGGAGAGAGGAGCAATGTGTGGCCCGCTGGGCTGCTTGGCCCCTGGGGCACCCTACAAGTTGCCTGGGTGACTGGGAGGTGCTCTGTGACAGAAACCGGCACTTCACTGTCCCGTTTGCACCTTTGAGGCTGAGCTGCTTGGCAGTGGCCCAGGCTGTGGTGGGCGCACAATATTGCCTCACGCTGGTTGATGGTAGTAAGGAGAGGGCTATTGTGAGGCTGTGTAGGGGGGCTCCTGACACTGACTCCGTGGCAGTGTTTGGATGTGATAGCAAAAAAGGTGCAATTGTTTGGGGTCCGCTGTTGCAGCGCCATGGTCTGCCCTTTATGTGGCGCAGGCTCTAAACAGAGGGAAGATGCTGCACATCTGCTGCTGACAACTAGAAGACTGAGTACAGTGAGCACTGGGAGATTTGATCTGCTGGAAAACTGACTGTGGTCGGGCACTACACACACATGCCAGACAAGAACGGCAGGGGAAAAGCTAAACAGACTAATATAGAGGTTTTCGTCCACACGGACCACCTTGGGTCATGGAGGAGGGGGTTGCCTCAGTGCCCACGGCCCAGCAAGGGGACATTACAAGCTACCCTTGAACACAAAATGTATGCAGTTATTATGGATGTCTGCCTCCTCAGACAAGATGTCCGCTTGCTGACGGATTGGCTAGGCATGACAGAAGCGCAGGTACAAGAGAGCAGTGCCAATATCACTAGACACCAGTCGGAGATTGCAGCATTTATTTATTTTATTTATTGGGTTTTTATAATGCACCTATACACAGTGTGTTAAACGGTGCAACAAGGCAAGGGGGGCAACAAAGATGGTGCGAACACTGGAACGCTGCACAGAGGATGCCGAAGTTAGAGCGAGGAGGAATAATGTACAGATCCTTGGAGAGGAGGGCAGTGATCCCACTTCCTATGTCGAGAATCTGCTGCTGCAGGAGGTGGGTCCTGGCACGCTGAAGCAGGGCTTTACAGTGGAACGGGCCCACAGATCTATGGCTAAAAGACCTCTGCCTGGAGCCCCTCCAAGACCACTGACTGTGAGGATCTAGAATTATAAGGATAGAGAATGGATACATTAATCTCCAGAGAAGGGGTACAATTTGAACGCAAGTCCTCAAGGCTGACAATATATCCGGACTACACACGACTGATGCAGAAGCAGAGAATTGCATTCGGCCCTACCAAGGAGCGGCTGCGTGGTGCTAACCTGAGATGCATGTTAATCTACCCTGAAAAACTCAAGGTGCAATATAATGGCAAGTCGCCCTTCTTTGAAGACACAACAGCGTTACGCTCCTGGATGAGCGCCTTGAAACACAATTTCTTGATGTATAAGCGCCTTACAAATGCACAATAGATAAATGGACTCAATAGGGATTCCACAGTTACTGGCAAGGAGGCATAACAGGCCCTGAAGGTCGCATTGCCAACATACTACTGTATCATTTGTCGAACAAACAGAGGGCAATTCTATTGGTTAAGCAAAATGCGGGAGCTGGAGAAGACGGTACCTGCTTTGAAGGCTGCTGCGTCCTGCTGTATTTGACGCTGTTACATCAACACAGACTCTTAACTTTAGGAGGCTAGTTTTAAGGCATCCTCCTGCTGTATGTCACCTGGGAGGTGGGGTGGGGGTGTGTGGGAGGCAGTTGGGCCTGAATATGCGGTATGCTATTGTGCCAGTATTATATTGTTGGAGAGGAAGCCTTCGTTATTTAGACTTTCTCCCTTGTCTTCACTTTTTCTTTTTTATTCTGTGTAGTTCTTATTGCTTGTACTCCAGGCTTGGCTTGGCGAGGGGTCTGAGCCCTGTGGCTGGTTGGATGATGATGCGGCCACTATGGTGAGCGTGGTTTGCGCTGTCAGTTGTCTTCTTATTGTGGGTGGGAGGGAAGCCCCCAAATATGCAGCGTTCACCCAGGCTGCTTTCTGTGCGATGGCCTACAATGGGGGAGGGGCGAACAAAGGGGGGGGGATCTGTGGTGATGTGCGAGACGCATGACAATGGTTTATGTGGAGTGATGTGCAGATGGTTACTTTATTTATTTTATTTATTGGACATTTGTATGGTGCCTATATACAAATGTTTCCAGGCGCCAAAAGCGAAGAAGGGTGGGGGAGCGTGGGATATCATAAGAAAACAGCAACACAAACAGAGGGACAGTTATATTCGCCTTGTGACAATCCTACCATACAAGTGCTTGATAAGGGCAAGGGGGGGGCGGAGGGCAAGTGCTATTCAGGTCAAGGCGGCTAGTGCCATGGGAAAGAGGGGGCAAGGGGAGGAAAAGTGCAGTGGACAGGAGGAGTGGGTTGGGATAGTCCGGGAGAGGGAGCCCCAGTGCAAGTGCTGGTGAAGGATGCTGGGAAGGACTGGTAAGGGGGGTGGTCTGGTCCCATGTATGACTCTGAAGGGACCAGGCTCCAGTCGTAGCAGCAGGTGGCGAACTTAGCAGTGGAGGGGCAGAGGGAAGGAAGAGGAGAAAAGGAAGGTCTTGAGATGTTTCCAGAACTTAAGAAGATCTGGCTCAAGTCTGCGGAGGAGAGGGAGGCTGTTCCAGAGGGAAGAGCCAGACGAGGAGAGGGATCTACCTCCCACTCTCTACTTCCAGAAACATTTGACTTGCAGAGAGTTGGCGCCAGAAGACCGAAGGATTCTGGCTGGGTGTTATTTAGGGAGGGAGAGCTGGATGTAGAGTTCCCAGGCCACAGACAGCCTTGTGGATGATGCAAAGTGTTTTGAATTTGATCCTTGCAGTCACCTGGAGCCAGTGTAGAGACTTCAGGGCTGGAGAGATGCAGTCCAAGGGCTTGAGGCCAAGGATAATTCTGGCAGTCCTAGTCTGGATTAGTTGGAGTGGGCGAAGGGAGGAAAGAGGAAGGTTGAGGAAGAGGCTGTTGCAGTAGGCAAGACTAGAGAGAACCAGGACTCTGGAGACATTGAGCTTCTGGGGAAGGTGAGGAAAGGTAGCATGCCCCTGCGGAGATGCAGCTGAAAGTTGGACCTCTTGGTAAGGTCTGTGATGTGTGGAGAGAGGAGTCAAAGATGATCCCAAGGTTTTTATGCCTCACAAGTGGGTGAGGGGAGGAGTATGGCCTGAGAGTGAGGGGGAAACTTAGAGCAGGCATCCCAATGAGAAGGATCTCTGTCTTCCTGGCGTTGAGGCAGAGATCAATGGCAGAGAACCATGCCTGGATAGTAGTCAGGCAGTCTGGTATAAGGGAGGAGGAGGTAGGGGAAGGCAGCTGGAAAGAGTTGTTTCGTCTACGTAACACTGGAAGTGAGGAGAATAGGTGGAGATCAGAGAGTTCAGGTAGATTTTGAAGAGCCATGGTGATAGGATAGAGCTCTGAGGGATGCCACAGGTAGAGAGTGAGTTGGAGGAGAGAAAAAGGCCCATTTGAACTTGGGAGGGTCTGTCGGAGAGAAAAAATTTGAGCCACACCAGTGCCCTGTCCATGATGCCGAGGGTATCACAGAGATAGTTTATGAGGATGGAGTGGTGGACAGTGTCAAAAGCAGAGGAGAGATCGAGCAGGATCAGAACAGAAGGAGAGTTAGAGTCCAGATTGGAGAGTAGGTCTTCACGGATATTAAGGAGAGCAGTTTCAGTGCCTCTGGCTGCCTTGAAACCAGACTGGTGGTCATGTAGACAGCCTGCCGATTCGATGTGGAAGGTCAGTTGGAGTTGACCAGCTTCTCCATGAGTTTGCCCAAGAAAGGGGTGACAGAGATAGGTTGATAGTTAGCCGGGCAAGAGGGGTCACCAGAAGGCTTTACTAGAGGAAGGTGCACAAGGGAGGATTTGAGGGGCTACAGGTAAGAGCCTGTGGAAAAGGAGTGGTTGCAGAGGTCGGCCAAGGCAAGGGTGAGAGTGTTGATGTTGTCCTTGATGGTTCTGGAGGAGTAGGGCAGCATCTGTTTAGAGGAAACTTTCATAGAGCAGACCACTCTAGAGATCTCATCTGATGCAATGGGAGAGAGGGAGGAGAGTATGGGGGGAGTGAGTCCGAAGAAGTGGAAGGAGGAGGGAGGTGGGGAGAGGGAGCAGATGACAGAGAGGACAGGATGTCAAGATTTTTGGAGGAAAAGTGGGAGGCCAATGTGGAGAATAAGGCCTGGGAGGGAGGTGCAGAAAAGGAGACTGCAGTTGGATTGTCCAGTTCCCTGCAGATTTTAAAGAGTTCAGCCATGTTGTTTGTGGCTCCAGAGATGCAAGCTTGGACATGAGCTCTTTTCTTGGAGCAAATGGAAAGACGGTATTGCCTTTGGAGTAGGCGGCAGGCCAGTTTGTCAGAGTATGAGCTAGATGTCTGCCACTTCCGCTCTGCTGCTTTGCACTTTCGTTTCAAAGCGGCTAAGTCAGAGTCCTACCATGAGTTGCATTTAGTGGCCGGCTTCATGCAGATCCTCATTACGGGGGCAAGGATGTTAGTGATAGAGAGATGGATGTTAGTAAGGACAGAGTCAGGAGGAAAGTCCAAAGAGGGGGGAGGGATGAAGGAGGAAGCAAAGGCAAATGACGACGAAGGAGTCTGGCAGTGCAGGGGAAGGAGACTGGGGAGGTCAAGGATGGAAGGGAGGAGAGAGTGGTCAGAGAGGGGGCAATGAGGGGGTTGGAAAGAGGGATCTCTGTCGAGATGGGGGCATCCAGGGTGTGCCCTGTAGAGTGGGTTGGGCCAGAGGGGAGGATAGTGAGCGAGAGAGTTTTTAGGCAGAAACCTGTGCAGTTCCCTTAGGGATCACTGCAAAATGCTTAGGACTACAGGTGTTGGCAGTAAACCCAACTGGTAGTAGTCTGTACCACCCAGATTTACCTGGTAGCTGCGGCTGAGCAGCCAGACTTCTCTCAAGAAGAGTTAGACAGTATATAGAGTATACAAGATAGGTACTAAAATACAGTAGCACAAGCAAACACTGACCAGAGCTTGGGTATAAAAGTATATAATTATTTATTTAAAAACACACTTTGTAAAACACACTCACTAATATGGCAAGCAAGTTCAAACACAGTCACTATTAATATATATACATCCCTGATCATTTATTGAACAAGTCTTAGTTAAAACACCACTTATTTACCAACAGAGGTGAGCGCTTAACCTAAGATGGCACTCCAATAAGTTAGTTAAAAAGGGAGGGAAAAAAAGGCAGAATTAGGAAAATACACAATACCAACACTTTAAGAGACCCAGAGCAAGTAAAAAAAGGCAGAGTCTACTGAGGAGCAAGAAAGTCATAGGCCAGGCCCACTCTTGGAGAGAGCAAGGCGGAATGTGTCCAAGATCACACAGTTGAATAGTACTTTAAAGAGTCTTTTCTGATAGTTTGAAAAGGGTTGGATCAAGTCAGGAAAAGTTAGTTAGCAGGTCCCAAGTCACCCCAGGATAGAAAGTCAAGGATTTACGGGACAACCTGAACAGTCTGTTGCAAGGGAGACCAGGTGGGACACAGTACCTGAAATTGTGAGAAAGCTCCAGCGGGGGCAGTTGTCCTGGCAGCGGGTGCAAGTCGGTGCTTCGTCCAGGGGAAGAGAAGATCTCGACGTGGAGGAAAGCTGGAGGTCGTTGCACTGCCAGGGAAGAAACCAGCCGCAGAGTTTCCCGGTTAAAAGGTACTACCCTTTTATTCGCGGTAATGGTGAAGCGTGGCTATTCGGCCGCCGGGGTGCTTGGCACGGGCGATTCGACCACGAGATGATTCAGGAAGGCGAAAAGGAGGGCAAACTGGTTATCCACACCAGTTCAGAGGAAGAAGACTCTCCGGGATGAAGATTTTCTCTGTCGTTGGGAAGTGGTGAGACGGTTCAGCAGGGCTCCACCGGTGGTGTCGTCGTTGCAGGTCGGCTCAGCTTCTCCCTCTTCGGATTCTTTGGTCCTGTGGCGACTTCTGAAGTTCCAGTCCCCAAAGCCCTACTTTTATGCAGAAAACCCCCATTCATCAGTCCTAGCTGTCACTCAAACATGCTAAGTGGTGAGCCGGGCGGCTCACCACTGGGTCAATCACACAAGAGTGCGACTTGAGTTGCCGGGGCAACTCAGTCCAGGGTGCCTAAACCCCCCTCCCACATATCCTGTAGACCCAGACAGAGTGGCACCACTTTTGGAGGCTTCTGTGTAGAAGCCCGCCAAAAAGTGGAACAAAGGGCTCGACTTGGGTTGGAGTTACAGAGGCGAACACAAACGCCATTTTAAAACTGAGTCCTGGCAAAAAGACCCCACCGGGGAATAAATATTAAATAAATAACCCGGCGGTATCTTTAACATTGCACCAAAAAAAGTGGTGCGTTTAAAATGAATGGGAAAATCCCATAGGAAATATTCCGGTGGAATATTTCGCGTGGTATCCACTGCCACCAGCCAGAAACTCGACGAGGGGGGACTGCACAGTGCCCCCTCGAAGAACAGACCCAGGGGCAATCTAATTACCCCTACCAGTACTTCCACAATATGATGGTTTGTACTGGTTCTGTTCACAATTTAAGACTAGTAAAGTCAATGGTGACTTTACATGCCCTGGGAGACAGTAGTCAGTCCCAGGGTATGGAGTCCATGTTTGGGGGTCACTATGACACCCCTGTGTTACTGCACTGAGGGTGCTGTGTAACACACTTATCAAAAATACATGAGACCCTATGGAGTAAAAGACCCCATAGCCCATAAAACACACTACAAAGTCAAAGGATATCTCAAATCATGTCTAAGAGTGGGAGAAAAAGAGTCTCACTCTTAGCAGGAGAAAAAAATAAACCCCAAAAATCCAGCAAAGCTGCTGGGGGACTCACTAGGTTTGGGAAATTAGCCTTAACAGAGAATTCTCCCTAACAAGAGTGTTGCAGAGGTCGCAGAAGAGTGCAGTGGCCACATCAGGGGAGTCGAGATGGATGTTGAAGTCCCAGAGGAAGATACGTTTGGTGGAGGAGGCAAGAATTGAGGAGGACAGGCCGGCCCATTCAGAGAGGAAATGGGTGGAAGGACGGTAGGGTCTGTAGATGGTAGCGAGAGTCAGAGAAAGAAGGGGAGACTGGGAGCCTGCAGACTAGGCTTTCAAAGTAAGAGTAGGATTGAGTGGGGATGATGGAGGCAGGACCCCACTCTGGGAAGATCAGAGCCACTCCACTGACAGATCGGGATGGTCTGGGGTTGGATATGATCTTGTAGCTCTCGGGAAGTAGAGTGTCAAAAGTAGTGACGGAGCTGGCCTTGTACAAAGTCTCAGTGAGGGCGAGGACGTGAAGGTCTTAAAGGAGGCGACAGATGTCAGAGGAATGTTTAATGGCAGAGTGAGAGTTGAGGGTAGCTAAGTGTAGCTGGTGACCCTCTTTAAAAGGTTTGCGAGGGGGGTTACAGGGGTGCGGTGCAACCCCTGGGGGGAAAGGCATGGGGGGGATGAGGGAAGGAGGGGTGGGAGGAGAAGGTGGGAAGTTGAAAAGGGAAAGAAGACGCCTGTCCAGAAGGAGAGGGTTGGGCTGAGAGCCCAGGGCCATGATAGTGTCATTGTGATGGACATTAATTTGTTAGATGTGAAGTGAGGCAAGAGCACTTCCTATCTAGTGCCACCTGTAATGGGTGAGGAGGAGAAAGGGGAGAGGACAGAGACCATGTGGGGGGTCCATAGGTAAGTAGAAGTTACAGCAAAGAGAATGTCAGTGATAGTGTGTCTGGAGGAAGCATTACGCTCACCTGGTCTCTGCGGAGGCATTGGGGCACAGTTGGAGCCCTCCCGGGGGTGAGGTCGCTTGGGTTCGACCTCGCCTTCTGCGTTTATGTGGTGACTGTTGGTAATAGGTGATGCTGCTCGGGACTGCTCCTGCGTGTAGAATAGGGGGCGTGAGTATGCCAGCTTGTGCGCCTGATCCCCTTCCAGACCCCTTCTCCCAAACCATGGTACCCATAGAATGCGCTGTCCCTGGAAAGCTCACCTGTTGATTAGTTTTGGCGAGCACTCCATCCTGCTGCTTCTGGCAGGGGCGCGTGTGTGATCGGGACCGAGTTCCTTTACTGGTCTCTTGCACACGGTAGTCATGGACACAGGCCCCAGAACACAAAAACCACACCATCTAGTGATGGGGGCAATGGGTCACTTAACTCACTTATTTCCCTTTGGGACCCATAAACACAGGGGCCCTGGCTGGACTCAGTCCTGGCACCTTTGGCCAGGCTCATATAGAGATTTTGGCCACCAGTAATTTGTCTTTATTTTAGCTTGGGTTTTGTCTATTCCCGGATGCCCTTCTACTAATGAATCGTGATAGTTTGCGATTATTTGATTCTGTAATTTCTTATCCGGGATGTACAATCGTCCTTGGTAGTATGGTAAATTGTCCACAATCATATACCGATCTCCCTTCCCTAGCCATTCCCGTTGCGCTGGTGGACTCAAGTGTTGCAGGTCAGATTTTAAGTTGTCTACAGTGGTGGTTGCGGCAATCATGCCTTGGATTCGTCCTTCAGGGATGATGGCCACGGGGTCTGGTGTACGGAATGTCTCCTCTCCGTCACTCATGCGAGACAGGGCATCCGCTTTTCCATTGCGTACTCCGGGTCTATAGGTGATGACGAAGTCGTATTCCGCAAAGAAGAGAGCCCAGCGGAGTTGGCGTGATGATTGCGCTTTAGTGGTCTTCAGATATTGTAGATTGCGATGATCCGTGACGACAGTGACTGTATGTCTAGCTCCAAGAAGATAATGTCTCAAGGCTTTGAACGCTGTCTTAATTGCTAGCAGTACTTTATCAGTGATTGCATAATTCAATTCAGAGACTGAAAACTTGCGAGACCAGAATGCCACGGGATGCAACTGACCTGTTTGGGGGTCCCCTTGTGACAGGACTGCTCCCATTGCTATGTTGGAAGCATCGGTTTCGACCGCGGATGGTAGTTCTGGTCGAGGATGCCGTAGAATTGGTGCTGTGGTAAATGCTTGTTTTAGCTCTTGGAAGGCTTTCTCTGCCTCTGCGGACCAATTAAATAGTTTATTTTTCCGTAGTAAAGAGGTGATTGGGTGGACGATCTGGGAGAACCCGGGAATGAACCGGCGATAAAAGTTGGCGAACCAGAGTACACTCTGTACTCCCTTTATGGATGTCGGTGAAGGCCAGTTAAGGATCGCGTCTACCTTGCGCGTGTCCATACGTACGCCCCATGGTGTGAAAATAAAGCCAAGGAATTCTAGCTCTGTCACATGAAAGAAGCATTTCCCCAATTTGGCACATAGCCGGTGTTTTGCCGCAGTTTCTCCAAAACTGCCCGGACATGGTTGACGTGGTCCTCCTTGGTGGTCGAATAGATAAGAATGTCATCAATATAGACAAGAGCGCAGACGTCCAACTGTTCGCGTAGCATGTCATTCATGAAAAAATTGGAACGCTGCCAGGGCATTACATAGTCCAAAGGGCATAACCTGATATTCATAAAGGCCATATTTTGTGCGAAAGGCCGTCTTCCACTCATCTCCTTTTTTGACTCTTACTAGATGGTAGGCCCCTCGTAAATCTAGTTTTGTATATATTTGTGCATTTTTGACTTGATCCAAGAGCTCGGGGATAAGCGGTAATGGGTACTGTTTTTTTACCGTGATCTGGTTAAGTGCTCTGTAGTCAATGCAAGTTCTCAGGCCTCCCTCCTTTTTAGGCACAAAAAAGAGGGGCGAGGATGCAGGGGACTTGGACGGACGAATGAAGCCATTTGCCAGATACTGATCGAGGTAGGTCTTTAGATGCTAGTTTTCCAGTTCTGTTAGGGCGTAAATCCGGCTGCAGGGAACTTGAGCTCCAGGTACCAGATCAATTTGGCAGTCATACGGTCTGTGTGGAGGTAGGGTGTTCGCTTGCTCTTTTTGAAAGACATCTTGGCAATCCAGATATTCAGGTGATAGTGAACTGGTGAGGCCGAGTATGGTTTCTTTCTTCGACGTACCTGGGTTGGTAAGACCTTTTAATGAGAATCCCTTGATATAACAGGTGTCGGCACAGTCTTGGGGAAACGTCAGAACTCGTTTACGCCAGTCAATCCTGGGATTGTGGGTCTCCAGCCAGGGCATTCCCAATATCATCTGGAACTGAGGAGTGCTGATGAGATCGAAGGTGATGTCCTTTTGGTGACTGTCCTGACACAGAAGCGTGACCTTCTCAGTGTAATGCGCCACTGGGCCGGATGATAGCTGAGATCCATCAACTGTTGTGACGATTTCCGAAACCTGCTTCTGTCGGAGAGGAAGGCCTATCCGAGTAGCCAGATCTTGGTCCATGTAATTTCCCACAGCCCCACTGTCAATGTATGTCTCCAAAGCATGCATTTTAGATGGTTGCTTGTGGTTTACCAGGAGCACAGGGATGACTAGATGTGAGGTTCCTTTTCACCGCTCGAGTTGCAGTATCCTGAGTCCTGTTCTTCTTCACCCTTGTCAGTTGCTCCAACTGTTTTCCTGGGCTGTCTCAATGGGCATTCTCGGAAATAATGATCTGCCTTACCACTGTACAAACAAAGCTGCTGCTGTCTCCTTTTCTCCCTTTCTGCCTTGGTGAGTGGGCTCCGCAAGCCTCCAATTTGCATTGGCTCAGACTGATCGTGTGATTTGGTTTGATTTTCACGGGGTTGACAATAGACCGACCGCCACTCGGCCTTGGCCCGATCCATCTTCCGATCCTGCAATCTGTGATCGAGCTGCACTGTCAGGTCGATGTATTCAGCACATCTTTCCAGGGGATTTACTACTTGTGCTGGTACGTCCTTAAATTCCCCTCGCAGGCCTCGGTAAAAGAGCGTAGTTCTTGTCTCCTCTGGCCAGTTAGTTTGTGCTATCAGACAATTGAAGGAGGCGATATGGGTTGTAGGTCTTGATTACCCTGCCGTAGTGATAACAGCTCATTGTCCAGAGCCCGCCCTTGAGTATGCTGTGCAAATAGTTTCTCCATTTCACACTGGAAACCTCAGAAGTCTCGAAGCAACGGATCATCCTGGTTTACCAAGGGTATTGACAAGTCCGCTGCACTACCTCCCAAATATGAGAGTACAAATGCCACTCTCGCTTAATCGTTGGGGAATGCCCCAGGTCTGCACAAGTAGTGTGAAGTGTAGGCGACATTGATTCATAAAGATGGCTTACTTATTTGGATCGCCTTTGAAGCGTTATCGTAGGGCCAGGGGAAACCCCCTGGAAGAACCACCTGTACTAGTGTGGGCTTTGGAGGCGCGGCAGGAGGGGCATACCCCGGCAGTGGGACCTGGCCTGCCTGTGCCTGGAGCATTTGCTTTGCTAGTTCATCTGTCCGCTCCCGGTTCACAATTAGATCCCTCCTTAGGGCATTGGTTTCCTGTCTTGAGGCGTGAACTTCAGCCCATAACTCTCCCAGTAATCGGGCCAACTGGTCCGTTTCAGAAGTTTCCATAACACCCAGGCACCTGGTCTCTGCGGAGGCGTTGGGGCACAGTTGCAGCCTTCCCGGGGGTGAGGTCACTCGGGTCCGACTTCGCCCTCTGCGCTTATGTGGTGACTGGTGGTAATAGGTGATGCTGCCCGAGACTGCTCCTGCGTGGAGAATAGGGGGCGTGAGTACGGAAGCTTGTGCGCCTGATCCCCTTCCAGACTCCTCCTCCCAAACCGTGATACCCGTGGGATGCGCTGTCCTGGAAAGCTCAACTGTTGATTAGTTTTGGCGAGCACTCCGTCCTGCTGCTTCTGGCAGGGGTGCTTGTATGATCTGGACCGAGTTCCTTCACTGGTCCCTTGCACATGGTAGTCCAGCCCTGCTGCGACTAAGCCACTACTATACTTCAGGTAAGTGTTTCTGGGTGCCTTTGTCTTTCCTCATCTGTTTTTGTTGTATTATAAAGTTTGTTGTCTTGTATTGCTGTCCGTTCCACTTTTGATGTTTGCTCTTTTGCTTTCTTCCCTTGCAGGTGATGTTGCCGGCCCGGCAGAAGCTGCGGAGCTCGAGGCGACAGCCGGAGGGAATGAGGAACGAAGCTGCAGCGGTACAGTAGCTGGTAAGTTGTTAACTAGGGGGTTCTCAGCGTTCAAATGCGGCCCGGCCCTAGGATGGATGTTCTAACCTGTCTTTCTTTTTCACAGGGTCTGAGTTTGTGGATGCGGAGTGCGGTGCTGCGGCATCAGGATCAAGATCACTGGATGTCAGGAGATGAGTCTGCAGATGAAGCGATGAAGCACCGGTTTCCTGGAAGTGAGTATGCAGGAGAACGCCTGGTTTCAAACGTAAGTAAACTGGTCCAAGCGGCGGTGAGCGTCACGTTGCACGCGAGTGCACAGTAACGCAAAGCACTGGCCTGAAGGATGGAGCAGCTTATTTAGCTGAGCTTCTGAAGCCACGCTCACCAGGTTCAGCCTGCTTGCCACACCCTGCCACACCCGATGAGTCAGCACATGAGGATGTTCTCTGGAATGAAGGCTTTCAGCTCCTGGAAAGTTCTTGTAAAATAAAAGCGCTCCTGCACTGAAATAAAGTAAAAGCACTCCTTCACTGAAATAAAGTAAAAGCACTCCTGCACTGAAATAGTGTTCCTGCTCACATCTCTATATGAGCCTGGCGCCAAAGGCGCCAGGTCGTATCCAGCCAGGGCCCCTGTGTTTATAGGTAACGAAGGGACATAAGTGAGTCAAGTGACCCATTGCCCCCATCACTAGATGCTGTGGTATTTGTGTTCTGGGGCCTGTGGTCATGACAGGACCTTTGTACACACAGACCAGGTATTTTCCAGGCAGGAACACCTCGTAGAATTTAATGAGGCTACACCATATTATAGACCGTACCAGGCATTTGGAACTGGACTGTGTGGTTGCCTCCCTAGATGCTTTTAAAGCATTCAATTCAGTCTGGTGGGACTGGTTGTATGAGACCCTCCGGCATTGAATAGGGAGAGTTTTTTGCGGTTGGTGTGACTAATATACACAAAAACAATTACTAGAGTGCGCACAGGTAGGCAGATCCCCAGTGGGTGGGTACTGAAGAAGGGTACTAGGCACGGATGTCCGTTGTCCCCAATGTTGTTTTTTCTTGTTTTAGAGCCCCATGCCAGTATTTTGGAGATCTGAATATGCAGAGGCGGGCATCCTGATCGCGGTCAGACACTTAATCTCTCTGTACGCAGATGATATGCTCCTGTACGTGTCACACCCTGAATCTAATTTACAGTACATCCTGGATGTAGTAGACCAGTTTGCAGACTTCTCTGGCATTCATATTGGTCATCAAAATTCCTGTTTGTTCCCACTAGCTGGGTTGTCTGGCTTCCTTTGGAGACAGCTGCCCTATTTGGACCTGAAATGGAAAACAAAGACTTTTAGATATCTTGGTGTAAATGTGTGGCATAACTTTGACTCGCATGAACGTAACACTCAGGAAGTGCTGGATAAAATTGTGAAATCTATGGTTTTCTGGAGGAAGCTCCCCCTGTCTATGGCAGGATGAACCACACTCTTGAAAATGGTAGTTCTACCACATTTACTATACCACTTTAATATTCCTTTTAATATTCCTAAAAAGTTCTTTGTTAAGTTAGACTCCATTTCCAGAGATTATATATGGGGGACAGAGGAACAGGATTGCCCAGAGCACCCTGCCTAGGGACTACAAGGACGGTGGGGGATCAGGCTACCCCACTTTGAACTGTATTACCTCACGGGGCAGTTGCAGTTTATCGTGAGTTGGTTGGCGGATGAACCCTCTCTGGATACCATCTTATTGCAGCCATCTATTACACAATACTTTTAATAAAAGAGGCATTGTGGGTACATGAGGCCAGATTCTCCCGTTTGCCCCATTTATTAGCATTGAGTAAGAGCCTGGAAATTAATGTGAATTGTCGATCCCTATTCACCCAATATATCACTGGTAGGGTGGTTAGACAAAAAATGCAACCATGTATGAGAGATTAGAACGCACTGGGAAACTAATGGGGTGACGACAGTGGGTGATTTGTTGCAGGAAGGGAGAGCAATGGACTTGAGTCCTTAGTACAGATTCCGGGGATGCAAAAAGGTCAATTTTTACTGCATGGTAGCTTGCTTAAAAAGATGGGCACTAAATGGCAGGAATTTCCCAAGGACATTGAGAGTGATCCAATACTTAAAACCATGTATGACGTGTGAAGGCATCAGGAAGTACACAGGCAACAGATTCAAAATTGGATCTTAAAAGCTTTAATTAATTTAAATGTTAGGATGGGAATACAGCCTAACTTGCTCTATGCTAAGGTGGGATTTCCATACCAAGAGAAAACTAAGAATAGTCTGTGTCAGGAAGTCCAAATCAACAATATCTCTGTGTCCAAAACCTATACTTGCCCTCACAACTAACTGTATACAATGTGTAGGGATGTCAGCATCAAATGAATAGTATGTAAAAAATAAAGTCCCAAACTTCTTCCAGCTCTCGGCTTGTAATCAGCTTCCCCTACTTTCCCCAAGTTCAAAACAGTTCACAAATTATTGGGGTTCGCTTCCCCAAGAGTTCAAATATTCCAGCATTATAAAAAACACAATTTCTTTGGATACTTCCCAGCTCTTTTATTGTAACGCTCACCTGATTCCCACGGAGGCGCAGGTCTGGCTTCGAGTGCTGCTGATGCTTCTTCAATGGTGAAGCGCAGGACTCTGAAGATGGACAGGAAGGGCCCCTCTACTCTGGCTTCTCCGGCTCGCAGGAATATTCCCCTGTGCGTGAAAAGGGAGTATTACCTACTGACTGAGTTATGCTCAAGCCTCCCACTCTCTTCCAACCCTCCACGATACCCTTCCACGATTCCCCGTGAAGTCTCACCTTAGGGTCAGGAAGGGTGAGCTCTCCATCCTGCTTCTGATGCAGGGGCGCGTTGAAACCCAGTTACTTCACTGGATTGAGGATTGATGGGAGTTCAGGTAAGCTTGACTATTCAGGTAAGGCTCTGTAAAAGTTCTGT
This sequence comes from Ambystoma mexicanum, assembly GCF_040938575.1. NCBI lineage: Eukaryota > Metazoa > Chordata > Amphibia > Caudata > Ambystomatidae > Ambystoma > Ambystoma mexicanum. The sequence continues at coordinate 1,136,444,949 of NC_090924.1, forward strand.
TGCAAGTTCAAAAGTCCAAGCTTAATAATAATGTTCCTTGTCTTTTTCCCCTTAGGGGCCGGGGTTCGGAATGCCGGAGATATGGCGCCGACCCAAAGTGAAACGTGCAGTTCCAGTAAATGACAGGTGAGTTCTGGATGAGCGCTCGGGGTAATGTCTTTGCATTCGCTCATTCAATGTCTTTGTCTTTTTTCCCCATAGGGGCCGGGGTCCGGATGCCTGGAAGCGGCAAGACCCGAAATGAAATGGGAATGACCCAACAGGTAAGACTTAGAAGGAAACTGAGCTTTTCCTATTTCCTTCCTTCTCTCACCTTGTTCTTGTCTTTTTCTCTCTAGGCTCTGGGAAGTGGCTGTGGATCCGGATGATCGCTGCTGAAGATGGTGACGTCCAGGAAAGGTGAGTGAAATGCAGCGCTGCAGCGATCGTAGCGAAATGCTTTTAAAATGATGTCTTCCTTTTCAGGATCGTCGGTGTGAAGTCTCTGTGGTGCTGATTTAGCAGGTAAGGTCTTTTGTCTCCCTTTGCGGGTGACCCAGGATACTGACAGGCGTGGCTGAGGTCCAGATGCAGGAGCTGACACGGTGAGCGTCCAGCTGCGAGGAGCAGAACAACGCAAAGCGTGAGTTGCTGATCGGGTGTGGTTTAAATAGCTTTGGAAGAAGTTCCAAGTGTGTATCCTTCCTCCGATCAGGTATGTATCCTTCCCCGACCACACCCGGGTGGAAAGTAGTCCCACAGGTAAAGTAGTTCCATTCAGGCCTCAAGGGGGCCTGGATGTGGCAGCATGGTCTGCATCAGGTAAGTGCACATTAAACACTTGAACACATGTCTAGCTTTATGAGCCTGGTGCCTAAGGCGCCAGGACAGAGGTCCAACATGAGCCTGGCGCCTAAGGCGCCAGGACTGCGTCCAAAGGGCCCCAGCTTGGGCCCGCTGGCACTCCCCTGGGGGAAATGATGCCTGCCTCTGGGGTTGCTGGGTCGGACCTGGCTCCTTGGAGGTAGGCATCATGACATTTATCATCAGTCTACGCATAGTTGTCGGACCATACGGTCCATCCATTACAGGTCACGCAACCAATACCCCTTCTTATCTGCTCTCCACCAACAATTGTCCACTGCTTTCCTTTGACAGAGAGGCTTGTGTTGCTTTTCTCAGTGTTACACTTTCCAACACTTTACCGTGGCTTGGTTGGGCACCATGCACTTTTACACTTTCTATAGTCTTCTGACTCTTGCCAATACAGTGTTCCTCCTAACCTGCAGTTCCTTGAATGCTTCTAGCTTAGGCCAATACTGGATTTCTTATTTCATACACTTCTTGATATTCTCTTGGCTTTTCCAACACTTGTATCTCAAACAATTCATTCTGTGGTATTTGCTTTTCAAGTTATTCGATATTCAAGATTGCTTATTTCGGTATTCTAAAGTGCTCATTACAACTTTCACTTCTTTCGGTAGCCAAAAAGCGTTTATTTCAAGTTCCCAGGGCACCCCGGTATGAGTGTTTCCCTATTTACACTCACCGGTTGTAGGCGGCAGCTCCATTGGCTTCTCCGGCTTCCACTACCTCTGCTCTTCTCTTGTGGAGGATATAGAGAGCACTGCTTGCTCTCCTGGAGTCTTGCGGCGACGGGCGTGCTTTGGCGCCCCACAGCTCCTGCTGCAAGCACCCGACAAGGAGGGCTTGCAGGACTCCCGGAACCTCTCGCTGCCAGCTTCGGTGTCCCTCTCTCCTGCTGGACACGGTACTTGGCACCCGGGTCTCCTGCTCCTCTCTCTCCGGCGTGTTTTCTCCAGCTCGCTTTTCTCCCTTTATGCTCTTTGTGGCTAGGCATTTTATACCTATTGGGATTGTTACATGACCACAGGTGTGGGTCAACAAGTTCAATTGCCTGACCATGATGAAATCCATTAGGTGGACGTGCCTGGTTGTTCCACCTGCATACATTCATAGAACTTTTCTTCGTCTCAGTACCAAAGTGGTGTTTGGGGAGGTTTGAATTAAAGGAAGTGTGCATAACTGCTGTCTCTTCCTTGTCTTGCTACTTGACTGATAAGTGTCTGCATTAACAATATAAGGCGGATAGGTGTTTCTGACCCAAATAGTATGTGTCCTCCTAGTTGGTCTCTTCCTTGTCCCAGTCTTGAGGTGGGTGGTTTTCTGGGGGACATTTTGGGGGGAAGAAAAGGGAAAAGGCTGATGGTAGTCTACAAAGGTTTGGGTAATAGAAGGTTCATTCTGAAAAGAGAATTGGGGATACCATCTCTCCCAAGGATGTCCTCTCCCCAAGTTCTCTGCACCCAGGTGATCCTCCCTCGCATATCCACCCCCAGGGTCGGGATCCAAAAGCAGTGGCCTTTCCCTGGCCACCTGAGAGGAGGATTCAGGAGGAAAAGAAGTGAGGACGTCCTCCGTTTCCTCACACATGTCAGAAGGTGATCATATTGTCTCCAGGGTGTACAAGTTACTTTCAAACAAATTAAGTGACCCAGTTCTGAAACAGACATAGCTAGGACCTTTATTGGCGTGGAATGTGCCCGGACCTTGATTTACACTAAAAAAGGTGTCTAGGAACATCCGTTTCAAGTTGACACAACTTTACGTCACGCATAGGGCATACATGATCCCACACAGTTTATCCCAGTTCCACAGGGCTGGTCAGCACACATGCCCTAGATGTACAGGGGATGGGGCGGATCTTGTGCACATGTCCGGTGGTTCAAAGGTTCTGGTCCGCATTTGCAGATAAAGTGGCTAAGGGGGGCATTGAGATCCATGACTGGCCCCCAGAGGCCTAACTGCTGGGGATGTTCCCACGCGGGAAGAAGCATGCAACACGCTTCACCAGGATGATGGATTTGATGTGTGTGCTTGTGAAATGCAGGATCGCAATGGCCTGGAAGTCTAGAGACGGTCGTAGTGTTGAAGCATGGTGGAATCACTTACACAGATGGGTGATTGCAGAAACCTCTGTCTGGCATAGAGTGGTGCATAGGGGAATGAGAGAGGCGAGTGATGATGTGAATGCATGGAACGCTTTGATGCAGGCCATGTTTGCCCCCTCGGACGACATGCCCTCATAGTTGACTAAAACGGAACGGTGCATGACCATGGGAAGTTACTTTATAAACATGTATCTGCCAGGGATTTACAGGTACACCACTGTTGAAGGATTCAGAGAGCGCAGGACTGAATTGTACAAGCTGAACTTTATGTAGGTTTTCTTTGGCAGCTTCTTGTTTTTTGTCTGTTTTTCTTTTTCTGTTTGAAAGGTCTTCTGGATACCATATTGAGCTTTGTGATTGTAACACGTGAACATACTGTAAGACCGTTGTTTGTTTTTGTTTTATGTTAAATGAAAATAGATTTTTTTTTTAACTAGTAGTTCTGGCAGGAGAGTATACCAGGGAACAACAATGGTGTGAACACAAGAAGCCCCAGCAGGAGAGTATACCGGGCAATTTGGAAATGCGTGGAAACAAGCGGTCGTAAGCAAGGATATTAGGACTGTGATGGCCAGACAAGCAAGAGCAAAATCCTGGCCACAACGCTGAAGTGAATAGAACCATAGAACTTTGTGTTGTGTGCGATAGTGCCACTGAGGGCTCAACAAGACACCAGGAACTGTTTTTTTAGTTTTCCGCTTTTTTTTCGGATACATTTTTTTATTGGTTTTCATCATAAACCGAGAACACAAACAAAACATACATTTGCCATTAAAACATTACACCGCACAGTTCTGGGCTCATAGGTTGTCATCGTGTACTTAATCACAGTAGGTAATTCACATAGGCGTCACACAACATTGCCATTTTAGGCGCTTGTTCACCCTCTCCCTCCCATCTCCCCCATATCTTCTCGGCTTTTGTTGAGCAGCCTCTTGCTGTATATACCCTATGTTCCATGACTGCACACATGTCCATATCCGCAATCCATTGGTCTAAAGTCTGGCGTTCTGAGACGCCCCATTTTTGGGCCATATTGCATTTTATCAGGCCGGCGGCCGAGGATAGGAATAGTTTCTCCCACCTGTTAGCAGCATTTTCATCCGGCATGCCCAACAGGAGTATTTTGGGGTCCAGTGGCACATTGCGGGCAAGGACTTCAGATAGTTTCTTGCAGCATTTGCTCCAAAAGATTTTGATTCGGGAGCATTCCCACAGTATATGTATAAAGGAGCCTTCCTCCTCTTGGCATCGCAAACAGTTGGGGTTTGAGGCACGTCCCCAGCCGTATAGCGGTGTTCTGGAATAGTGGACACGATGTAGTATTTTAAGTTGGACTACACAATCACAAAAGGGACTGTTCGGGGTTTCCACCTGTGTGTTACCCAATTATATTATCACACTAAAGAGACTGCACAGGTTAATTAGTTATACAAGTTGATAAGTGCCAACGTATGTTGTCATTGTCTCAATCTTGCCTGTGTGGACAGTATGGTGCGAAAAGGCACATGCTAAGTTAGAGAAACTGGGCATGTGTCGTCTGCTATTCAAATAAAAAAAAAATGTAAGTATTTTATTGGGGGTTTCTTTGTTTAGCAGAGGCAGTTAAAAATTCAAAAGGAAGAAAACAAAAAGGGTTTTCAAAGATATTGTCTAAGACAAAGTAAAAATATGGTTCGTCCTCTCGAGGGGTGTTTGCTGAAAATGTGTGCTTACACTTTTTCAAAGGACTCATTGCTGTATAAGCTACTTTCAGTTAGTATGGTAGGTTGTCAGTTGTATGAAATTCGGGACAACCCCGTAATGTATCTCTGTTAGTTTGTTCAGAGGAGATATAAAGGGAAAGAGCAATCTTTAGCTGTAACAGTATTTGGCTTTCACAAGACTAGATCATTCTGTAGCTGAGTGGTTTCAGTGGAATTTTGCAGATATACCACTTTCTTCACACGCAGCTCGCCAGACCCTGCATACGCCTAAGACCAGAACAGAAGATAACGGGGTGCCACACTTACCAGGTATCCTGTAACAGTGCCCACTCCTGAAGAAACTAACAATCATGGAGAGGGTGAAGTTTAACAACCATTGCAGACAAAGCTGCCTCTAAAAACCAATATGGCATGCAGGCTTGCGCCTTCCCTCTAGCCCTGAAGAAAGTGGTATCTCTGCAAAATTCCACTGAAATCGGTCGGCAATCTAGTCTAGTGAAAACCAAATACTGTCACAGATAAAGATTGCTCTTTCCCTTTATATCTCTTCTGAACAAACTACCAGAGAAACATTACGGGGTTGTCCCGGATTTCATACAACTGACAACCTACCATACTAACTGCAAGTAGCTTATACAGCAGTGAGTCTTTGAAAAAGTGTATGCACAAATTTTTCAGCAAACACTGCTCGAGAGGACGAACCATATTTTTACTCTGTCTTAGACAACATCTTTGAAAAACCTTTTTGTTTTCTTTCTTTTGAATTTTTAACTGCCTCTGCTAAACAAAGAAACCCCCAATAAAAGACTTTACATTTTTATTCATTTGAAGAGCAGACGACACATGCCCAGATTCTCTAACTTAGCATGTGCCATACTGTCCACCAAGACAAGATTGAGACAATGATTGGCACTTTTCACTTGTATAACTAATTAACCTGTGTGGTCTCTTTAGTGTGATAATATTTTAAGTTGGACCAAGCGAAGCCTGGAGGAGATTGCTATTTCACGCGGGTGTATCAACACCTGTATCCAGTCCTCCGGTTCAATAGTTCCCACATAGGTCAGCCATTTCATTTTGAGATTGGATAACTACAGAGTAGCAAAGGAGGACATGGCATTATATAGAAATAGAAATTAGCTTAGTGGGGGATAGGTGCCGTGAGCATGTTACGCTCTAAGGGTGTACACTCGGGGAGAGTACCGCTTGCTGGGATATGTTTCCTCAGGGCATGAGTGAGCTGTGTGTAATGGTAGTGCTCGGTGGCTGGGTTTTGGAATTTCTGCTGCAGGGTTTCAAACGGGGCGAGGTCCCCTGCAGTGAGAATGTCAACTATCTTTGTAATTCCTGCGTCAGTCCATTTAGGCCACACTCTGTTTGCCCAACTCGGCAAGGTTACTATTGTGCCATAAGAGTTGTGCTGTGGTGATCTTATGTCCCCATCCAATAAAAGTGTGTGCATGTCTCCAAACTATGGTAATATGTGCACTCATCATCTGAGGCGGTGGCCTGGCAAGGGGTTGGTAGAGCAAGGAGATTGGTTGAGTGTCATGGAGATTGGCCAGTTAGGTTTTAATATGTGGTAATTCCCGGTTCCCATGAAGTATGTCATTAACCACCACTAATTGGCCAGCCCAAGCCAACCCAGTAATGGGTTTGGAGATGCGGTACCCCGATGCCCCCCTCCCAGACCGATCTCTGCAGTGTGTTAAGTACAATTCGGGATTTCCCGCCTCCCCCTATAAGTTCTCTAAGGAGGCGTTCAACCCAGTCGAATTTCCGGTCCGGGATACTAAGCGGGGTGTTTTGCAATATATACAGATATCACGGTATGGCCATCATTTTGAAGAGTGCGGCCCTCCCCATCAGTGTTAGGGGGAGGAGTTTCCAGTGTCGGACATCAGTAGTGGATCGGTCTGTGATTGGGTGGAGGTTTTGAAACACATATTTTGACAGGTCCCTGGAGACCCAGATCCCCAAGTAACGGAGGCTGTTCTTCTCCTTTTTATATGGGCAATTTCTGGGAGTGGCTTGCGTCCCAACCTTTACCGGAAAGAATACCGACGTCCCCCAGTTGACTTTCAGTCCGCTAAATTCCGTGAAGCATGTCAGAATGGCTGTGACTATTGGGCAGGTCTCGGTTGGGTCACTCATGTAAATCAGGAGATCATCGGCATATAGGGATACTTTATCTTCAGTGCCTTCTGGCCATTTAAAGCCTGACCAGTCATTGCTTTGGCGGAGCCACAAGGCAAGCGACTCAATAGCTAGCGCAAAAGGAGGGGGGATAAGGGGACATCCCTGCCGTGTGCCCCTCCCAAGCGGGAAAGAACCAGAGGGCCATCCGTTCACCCTGGTCTCTGCCCGGGGGTCCTTATATAGCAACTTTACCCAGCCCAGAAAGGTTTCCCAAACCCCATGCATTTCATGGTTTCCCAGAGGCTATCCCACAATACCAAATCAAACGCCTTCTCGAAGTCGACTGCTAGCAGTGCGAGTGGTTTATCTATAATAGGGGCACGCTCCAGCAGTGAGTGGAGTCGCCGAATATTCATTTGCGTCGACTTCTGCAGCATGAAGCCGCATTGGTCAGGATGAACAGATGTGGAAATGACCCGTTGCAGTCTATTGGTGAGAAGTTTAGCAAGAATCTTGGCCTCCCTGTTGATCAAAGATATGGGCCTATATGAGGTGCATTGTTCGGGGGGTTTAACCGGTTTAGGGATAACTACGATCGCAGCCCTACGTAGATCAGATTGGAGGGTACCCTCCTTCCTCGCTCGGAGGAACATCTTGTGAAGTGGAGTTGCGATTTTCTCGCCACGCAGTTTTTTCCAGATTTCAATTGGAAATCCGTTAGGACCCGGAGTCTTACCCGACTGCAATTGTGCGATGGCCTCAGCAATTTCAGCCTCAGTGATGTCGGACGCTAAATCCATCTTTTGCTGCATTGAGAGGCATGGCAGGGTAACGCCATCCAGGAAGGAGAGATTCGGCGGGGAGATTGGCCCATGATAAAGGGTGGCGTAGAAGTGTCAAGTGGCACAGCGAGTAGAGCGCCCGCTTTGACATCCGTGCAGAGCTTGCCAATGCAGGTTCGAATCCCGGCAGGGCCAAACTCAGCCTTTCATCCTTCCGAGGTCGATAAATGAGCACCACACACCATGGGTAATAATAAGCAGCGCTCAGATACCTGAGGGTTCATAGCGCTATATAAATGCGAAATTATTATTATTATTATTATTATTAGAAGTGAGAGAAGGCTTCCGCTATTTCCCCATCCGATTGGGTGCGTTCATTGTGTTAATCTATAATTTTCCTAACATGTCTTTGAGTTTCATCCCTCCTTTCCAGCCAGACGAGCATCTTGCTAGCTTTATCCCCATATTAATAGATTCGGGCCTGTAATTCTCGATGTGTGTGTTTGGCATTATCTAACGTGATGATGCGAAGGCAGTCCCTAGCTTTAACGAGGGAGCGATGGATCTCAGGGGTCATATCAAGGATGTATTTGGTCTCCCATTCCTCCACTTCTTTTTCAGCCTCTGTCAGTTTACGCAAGTGCTCCTTGTTTTTATTGGTGGTCCAGGAGATCGCAATACCCCTAAGGACTGCTTTATAAGCCTCCCATACCACAACGGGACTGTCAACCATCTCCGTGTTGATTTCAAAGTATTTGTTAGGTTTTTCAGTAAGGTGGTCAATGTAGTCAGGGAAGCCTAAGTAATAATTGTTTAATCTCCATGATGGGGGGGGGGAGTTAGCCCATGAACGCGTATCTCCATCATAATTTCCGGTGAGTGAGCCGAGATGCCAATGTGAATTAGTTCTGCAGTGAGTGCCCTATTAGTATCTGAGGCGGGGAGAAAAAAATAGTCCAATCTAGAAAGGCAGCCGTGAGCCCCTGAGTGGAATGAGCAACCTTTGCTTCTGGGGTGGAGCTCTCTCCAGACATCCCAGAGGCCTAATGCAGAAGTGAATGATATTTGGGTTGTGACTTCTGATATGAGTGTGATGTAGTGTATTGCACATTACGTTATTAAAATCTCCCCGAGAATCCAGATGTCTGCTTGGTGTTTTGTTATAAGGGCAGTGACATCATCCAGGAGTTCATCTCCAAGCCCTGGTGGAGAGTATACAGCAACCAAGGCTAAGGTCTCCCCCCAGAGTGTGCCGAACACGAACGTGTAACGTCCCCTAGGGTCTTGTTCCACGACAAGTGAGGCGAATGGAATGCGTTTGTGAAATAAGACCAAGGTGCCCCTGGACCCCATAGTGTATCCTGCATGAAATGTAGAACGGTAATTTGTTCTCCGAAACAGGGTGCAGGTCGAACCCACTAAGTGTGTCTCGGTGATGAAGACCACGTTGGGCGAGTGTCTGTTAAAAAATTGGGTATTAAGGCGTTGTTTGATTCCTGAGCCCATTCCATTCACATTCCGGGTAATTAGCCTGAGGGATCTAGGGCGGTCCGTAAGTGTTGGTCGAATTGGTGGTGGTAGTGCCATGTTTATTACATGGTTGTAGAGTTCTGGAGTGTGTCTGGGGAGAATGCATGATTTGTGCCAGAGGAGTGATCACGTCAAGTATTGGGTGTGATCTCATAATGATACTGGGCGATGTGTGGTCATTGGCTCTATTTATGACACCATGTGGACCTGTGGACAAATGCTGGTATACAATCAACATTAAATATTGCTCAACTTTCCCCTCCCCCTCCCTATACTCTGCCCCAACCCGAGGTATCTGTCGCCTGAACATTGCCGACATCTGGAACTACAGTGTCGGTATTAACTTGAAAACTAAAACTATCCCAATCTTGTTACAACTGGGAACTTACAGTCCTTGTTGAATGTGCGAGTTCCTGGGTGGTGGTCCGAGCGACCGCCGTTGTAACAGTGTCTTTCGGCGAGAAGGAGATACAGATGCACATTTGTACATAAGGCAGACGGCGTCTCTCCATCTGCTATTATCGATTCCTTATTTCACATCCAGATTGACCATCTCGTTGAACTCAAGGGTCGCCGGCCCAGGCCGGGTCATTCTGCCCCGGTGGTGGGGGTTGTTGCACAGGACGGTCCCAGTTCCGCTGGGGTAGGGGTCTGCTCCGGGCCATCTGAAACCCAGTTACCGGCAATGTGGGTTTCAGCCCACGTCCAGGACTCGCGAGGGTCCGTGAAGTGCACTGTGGTGCCGTTGTGTTGGAATTTTAATTGAGCCGGGAAGAGGAGTCTGTATTTGAAGTTCATGGAGTGGAGCTTCCTTTTCAGCATTTCAAAGGATTGTCTGGCTTTTTGGACTTCTCGGGTATAGTCCGGAAGAAGGCAATTCTGGAACCGTTATGTGTAATTGTCCCTTTTACATGAGCCATCTGTAGAATGGCATCCCTGTCCCAGTAGTTCAGGAGTTTAGCTATGACGGTTCTAGGGGAGGCACCTGCGATTGGACATCCCGCAGGTATTCAGTGAACTCTTTCTATTGAGAAAAAGTTTGAAAAGGATTTCGGAGCAAAGAGGTCCACCAGCCATTGTTCCAAAAAGAGTTCCATGCTGGGGCCCTCTGCGTTATCTGGAAGGCCCAGGATACGAACGTTATTGCAGCGCGATCTACCTTCGCCCTCCTCTACTCGTGCCTCAAGGATCTTTAGAAATGCCATTGTCTGCGAAAGCTTCTGCTGCTGCGTCCCGTTAAGATCGTCTTCCACCTCCGAGATCCGATGTTCCGCTTCTCCGGTCCGGGAGGATAGTTTTTGAAGGTCATGACGAAGAAAGGAGACTTCTGCCGAGATTCCTTCCATCTTCATCTCCATAGAGAGCGAGAGTTGGCGATGGCAGCCATCACATCTTTCAGAGTTAGGGGCTCGACTGCGGAGGCCGTTGAGGGGTCTGTGTCCGTCATCGTGCTGGAGGTATTAATTGTGTATTGATCCATGGTACTCTGTGTGGATGCTTTCTTGGTTTTGTCTTTCCCCATGCTCCAATTTCAGTGACTACAACGATCCAAGAAGTTCCAGTTCAATTCAAGCATTAGTTGTCAATCACAGTACTGGTGAGGCGATGTCAGCGCCCCGAAGTGTTGAGGAGTATGATACCACCGGGTGGCAAGGAGGTCCGGGGTATGTTGTGGTGGTTGCCCCCCATAGTTATGCGGGTGGTAATCAGTGCATCCCTCGGGGATAATTATACGGTGATGGTTGGTTACTGGGACGTCAGGAGAATCACGTGTGTAGCCACTCCAATGACTCTCCCAGTCTGGGTCTCGGGTGTGGCGTGGCCATAAAGCCGATGTCAACCAAGGGGCAGTCAGCTCTCATCGAGTTGGGGCCTCCTGCCCTCGTGCAACAAGCGACCAAGCAAGGTATGTACGCCTGCCCACTGGTGTTTATTATGATGTTAGAAGGCCCGGATTTGCCCCATCCCTACCACAGATCCTATGCAGCCGTGCCTTTATATTGCACTCTCCTCCATCCGTTCCTCACTGAGTGCGAGTAGTGGGAGCATGCTCCCACAGAGGTATTATGTTACTAGGTGTTGGGTAGTTGCGTTCCGAGGGCGGTTTCCTGAACCTCTTTTGGCCCAAACTTGCACCGCAACACACGGGGGGTGTTGGAGTGCAGGTTGTCAGCGGTAGTTCCACCTCAGCGAAGATCGTCACCAAATCACCCCGCTGTTCATACAGTCCAGAGCAGGCAATTCAGTGCAGATATGGTGTGTTGCCAGTGGGTTGACGGTGTAGTGCTGCTGTAGAAGGCACGGACACTCGGAGGGTCTGTTTGCAGCACTGTACGATCCTAGTGGGGTAGTTCCAGGGCCACGCAGTGAAGCAGGAGTCTCTGCGTGATCCACTATTCTTTCGGGTATGGGTGACTGTGAGTTACCATGGACCGAGAGATGGTGATGCCTTTAATATCTTTGCGTGGCGGCCGGATCGCTCCCAGGGGAAGATCCACTTGCACTATCTGCTTTCCCCTGCTACTATATGCAAACCTGCCCCGGGATCCGCACTTTGTGGATCGCTTCTTATGTGAGTGTCTCGGCCGGACAGCCAGCGGTACAGGGAGTTGGATTCTTCGGGGGCCACTCGTCCACCGGAGCAGAGGGAGAGTGGGTTCACACCGGGAGTTCGTGCCTCAAAGGGCAAGCACTGCAGGGGGCAAATGCGGCAATCAGCAGCCCACGGAATGTATCTCGCGGTCGGCCCAACGATTTAATGTTGCGCACAGCTCCGTCTGACCTGAGATGTGTCCAACCTCTGGCAGTCTCACTCCCCGCAAGCCGTCGAGCAGGAGCCAGCCGTGGAGCCATCCGCTTCCTATCAGGAGATGTTGCTTCCCGTCCCAGCGCAGGGTTAAGCTGTCCTCAGGATTCCCAGTTGAGAGGAGACGTGCCAGTGTGTCTCTCGCACGGCTGACCGAGGCGAGGGGGTCCCGCAAACAGAGACGTCCGTCAGTGGTTTCTTTCCGCCCCGCTCTCACTCTCACTGATGCTCAGGTCGATGGCGCTTTCCCCTGGAGCGCCCGGCAGCACACCGTTTCCCCATGACCGTGGTGTCGCCCAGCAGAGTTACATGTGTGTACTATACTTTTATATATTGAACATTATGAAAGTGAGCCCGATTAGCGGAGCTCATATTTTGAGGCAGAATTACGAGCATTCGTTTGTGTTACAAAAAACATAAAAAAGCTCAAGATAGCCCTCCTGTCCTGATGGCATTCTGTCAAAAGAACTTGCTGCCCCTTGAGATTCGGTGTATCCCTGTTGTAACCGCCTTGTGGGTAGCGGGTGAGCGAGAAAAAGAAATGACGGATCCCTGGCACAAGAGCTGCGCAGGGATCAGACAAGAAAAAATTATAATGAGAGTAAAGGCTCTTCGCCCGTGACCGCGCAAGGGATGCTATACTCTTTTTAAAAAAAGAAAAAAAAGATTGAGCCGGTGCCAGCAGAGTGCTGCAGCCATAATGGTTGGAAACCCTCCAAGGATTTGCTATTGCTCCGTTCGGTGCTGCTTCACCACTGCAGCCCGGCCTTAATACTGGCACTCCCCTCAAAAGCAGGTGAGTGTTGTGATGACTGCCCCCCTTCCATCCCCAGGTGGCCCAAATACAGCCACAGGCCGAGGGCACATATTAAACTAACGGTGATCCCGATAGCAGTGGAGCGGCCAATGCTTTCAGCCCTCGTGGGCGTTCTTTACCACACAACATGCAGACGTGGCCCTGGTCAAGTTGAGTTGTGTGGGGCTCACCACGCTGCACCGGATTGCTGCGCTTCAACCTGTCTACGAAGCCCAGTCCAAGTAAAGACATTGGAGCCCACACATTGCTGCTGCTGTTGCCTGCAGTCTGCCTGCCAAGACCATAGCGAGCGAGCATGCCAAGACCAGAGAACATCAAGAGAGCAGCAACAAAGTCCTTGAGATGGCACTGGCCAGGTTGTCTTGGAAGTAAGGTTGTTTTATATATAGTTTTTTGTACAGCGCACTGTATATTTTTAAAGGCTTTTCTATGTTTGTAATATTTAAAGGAATTTTATATTTTTTGTTACACCTCTGCTTAGGATATTTATTGTGTATAGTGTCGTGTGATCCCCTTTTTGTAAAATAAACCTCTTAAAACCCTGCTATTGTACCGGAAGAGAAACAGTAAAAGTGTGCATATAACAACTAAAGAACCATACACCCGCATTCCTTTGTCTTCCTTTCCTTTTGTGTGGCAGTTACTATGACCTTGTGTCTTTTGCCCTTGGGGTATTTGGGGATCCTGCCCTAACCTTCTGATTTTTCCTACCTTCTGCACATTCACAGTAGGGCTCACTGAGGTGATCACAAATCCAGGAAGCAGGGTTTGGAGAGCGGTAAGAGGTGGGTCAGGCTATACGTTAAGGCATTAGATGGATAGTGTGTGGCCACCTACACCTGTGTCCCAGTAATGTGCGTAACACAATCACCCTCCGCTACTCTGTGTTTCTTGTGGAAATCTGATTGCCTTTGGCTAAACCTTTATGAAATTCTGTCTAACAATTCTAACCGGTTAGTCTTACTGGTGTAATTTAGATGCAAAAATGGAATACATTTATAGAAATAAGTCTTCTGCCTCCACCATGGAGGAATGGTAGAAAATTTCAAACCGCTATGATGCTGGTTTTTTAACATGCTTCCCCCCTCAGTGAAATCATCCTGTGACCCTAGCCTTTCCAACTAAGGACAGTTCTGCCCTTCCTGTATCTCACTCCTACAAGCCCGAGGGCATGGAACAGAGTACTATGCTGGGAGGGCGGTGTCCTATGACTTTTTTGGACCCAGTGTCACATTCTGTCTCCTCTTCCTCACCACATGCAATCTGAATTGGTGCTAGTGAAGTCGGATTTTATGTACACAACAAATCCCCTCTCTTAAATGCACCAGCTGAGCACACTACAGCACAAGATGCTGTATGAATCATACAATTTAGCAAAAATATATCTTTATTATTTAATAATTGAATCATGTGTGTTATTTTTTTAAATTCAAGTGACTCCTTAAATTTCCCAATGTTGCAAACATTGAAAAACAGGGGGTTAGAATCAGACTGAAAACTTGTCAAAAAATATATCAACTAAACCACATCAAACACAACTATAAAACAAAATAATTAACTACCCATCTCCTCACCCTAGTGATTCACTGCAAAAATGTTTAGAACATAACATGTATCCAATTGCCAGTTCTCAATTATTAGCACAGTATGGTGGACCATATGGTACTGCTCCTTATCCGGTACATCCCCTGTCTATCCGGGTCCCTCCTTTTTGTGTTTGGCCAGTGAAGTCTGCGGCAGTGGAGGATTTTTCCTGCATCCCCAATGAGAAATCTTGTTTCCTAGTACATGATAGGTGTGCCTCATTTTTGAGGATCGGAGATATTCATTTTGAAAAGGATGAGCAAGAATATGATTTAGTTTATGCATGCCATCCAGAAAGCACCTGCAGATAGGCTTCCCTGCCTGAGCAATTCACAGCCAATCACCACTCAGGTACATTCTTACTACAGCGTGTGGTTGGACTGTTCCCTTGATACTGAAATAGGCCCATCTACGACGCTTGAGAAAGCAAGGTTTGTCTTGGGCAGTTCGGCTCTAGGACATTGTATGGCTTGTGCTGTATGGCGTGAGATTTCCATTCTGTTCGGAAGGTTCCGGCAGCAACTAGGCAGAATCATCCCCAGAAAATAGCGCACAAGGAGACCGCTCAACAACGTCCACAAACTTCAACATGCTTTAATACAAGGTGCATGGTATGAGGTCAGTAATAAGATGCTGTTCTTGGATGCAACCTTTGCACAAGATGTAGAAGCCAAACTCTTAGGCATGCCAATTTATTGGTCTAGGCCCCTTGGGTGCAAGGACTGACGAGAGCCTACAAAGCCTAAGTCTTGTGGGGCAATGGCAAAGTCATTGGGCTTATCAGCTTCGTCTTCTACATTTAAAACAGTCAGACTGTGTTACCGGCTTTCACAGCTCCCCACAAAGGATTTAGCTCTCCTTACAGACCATAACAAAGATTCATTGGTTCCTACAGATTGTGGCACAAGGTTACTGTATAACCACCCCTAGTGCTCCTTCCCTGCCTTTGCCTCCTCTGACACGGCTCCTTCCTCAGTAAATCTCTCAGCTACTGCTGAAGGGGGTGGTGAAGATTGTACCATCCGCAGAAGTCAGGATAGTTTGGTATTCTGGTTCATCAATGGTTGCCATGGAAGACTGATGTCCTAGAACTGTTCTAGCCTTCATACTTCAGAGCCAATGTCTCTGGAAGGACAGGTTTAAGATATTTACCCTGAATGCATGCCCCTGAATGCTCACACCAGAGAGAATACAACCTGCTAGGGAAGAAAGGCCCAAGTTGATCTTGTAAGGATAACAAGTTTAATCTCACACGCAGATGAGAGCACCAGTAAAGAACTCTGCTGCTAAGAACTGTCTGACAAAAAGAGGTACAAGCAGAAACTTTTAAAGGTACACAGTGTCATAGTGATGCAACAACATACAGTAAAAACCTGCACGGCTGATTGGATGGACCCTATACAGGTACAGCCTTTATCTATATGGGATAGCAGTTTATTGGTCCCAGCCTAGTCTGTCTGTCTTCCATTACATGGGTGCTGCGGAGCTCTTCTTCTCACGTTGAAGGTCAGAAAACAAATGAATTACACTCCTACTATACAGCTTGTTTACTTCTTTATCACTCATACTGTGCACTTGGCAGGCCTTAAGACGGACCCACAGGAGGTTGTGGGGCACTCTAACATTCACCCACACATTTCACTCACTCACTCCGTGCCGTCCGGCTCCAAGCTCTCTGCCCTCGTTTTGAACTATAATTTATCACAGCCTTGTATGGCACATGACACATCTTTGCAACACTTTCAACAACAATGAATAAACGGTGTGGTGGGTGTTGGGGTGCAAACTGTCCTCATGGGAGCTTGGCATGACTGGAGATCTCTGTGGCTTCGTGAATTTGGGGCTAGTGCATGTACTGCCGCATTTACTGTGCAAGCCTTCTCTTCTACCTATGATTATTAATATCTACGCAAAATAGCGATGCCGCTCACGTCGTGGGCCACACCATATGGTTACACTATAACTGGTTAATAGCGTGGGGTCCTACTTCCACAGTAACAAATTCTGGAATCGTTCTGCGCACCCACTCCCCAGTTTCTACATCCACATATGGATTATTCCTTTTTACTGGCACCCAGGCCCTGCACACTGATCGCAAACTCTCTCTCCTACTCACACACGCTTCAGGTGAACAATTCCTGTAAATGATCATGTGCATTGGAGGATCAATTATATCTCCATACGGGATGGGACATATTTCATGTGTCAGGCCTCCCTGTGGGAAATTGGTTTGTACTTCATTGTTTTTTGTTTCGTGAGGTGATTTTGAACCCCCAATTGATACCATCATTCTTGTGCTATCAGGTGCCACAGAGGCACAGCATCAAAGGACCAGCTGACAAGTGCAGAATATGACCAGGATGAATACAATGATGGGCGTTAACATCTTCGTGATTGCTCCTAGCCACTATGGGGCCCAGTTAAATGTCATATTCGGCCAATCACTGTCCTGAATTCCTCCCGACTTCTTCATACGAACACCCAGGCCATGGACCGCTGCAATGATGTGGGATAATGATGCATTTTCCGCATCTTCTGGAGGTACAAATGTACTACAGGAATCGCTAAATTCTTTGCACACCTCACCCTCCATTGCTGATAACATGTCCAGCACGTAGTGGTTTTGCAGGGTCATAAGTCTTAACGTCTGTGTCATGATCTCTGCTTCCAAAAGGTCAGGGTTTTCCCCAACTCCCTTGGAAGCAGATCCATAACCCAGGTTCCGAGTGCCAACCAGTCCCAATTGGGACCTTTTGGACCCAGTCCTGGCGCCAGTGGCACCAGGCTCATAAATATGCCCAGTCCCAGCGCTGGAAGCGCCGGGCTCATAATGCTTGGGTGGACTTACCTTCAGCAGACCATGCTGCTTACTTGCCTGCCAGTTGAGCCTCTGATCCTCTTCTGTTTGGAACTACTTTCCCTGTTGGGTGGGGCTGGAGCCACTCCGTAGATTCAGAACACTGGAACTCTTCTGGAAGGCAGGAACTCTTTTCTTACCAGGAACTCTTTTCTTACTTAGGCGTGGCTGTGGAAGGAGACACCTAAGCACTACAGGAGGCTATTTAAACCACACCCGGTGGATGAATCTTGCTTTGCGTTATTCTGCAACCTCTGCAGCAGAACGCTCATCGTGTCTTCTGCATCCGGTCCTGGGCCTAAGGAAAAAGGCTTACCATCCTGAATCCAGTCTTCAGCAACACCTATAAAGACAAGAAAGAACAGGTTAGCATTCCGGCATCTGAAAGGCAAAGGCTTACCATCCTGAATCCAGTCTTCAGCAACACCTATAAAGACAAGAAAGAACAGGTTAGCATTCCGGCATCTGAAAGGCAAAGGCTTACCTACTCTTCGTGCGCTCCGGAGGTCTTCACACTGCATTCCGGCATCTGAAAGACAAAAGTTTACCAACTCTTCGCACGCTCCGGAGGCCTTCGGCGCTGCATCCCGCATCTGAAAGACAAAACAAGGTGCGTTTAAAGACATTGGGGAACTTTAATACTCACGTGCCAGTACTCCTTTCCACATCTAATCCAGTGGGTATTCCGGCACCCTGCAGCCGCTCCGAACTCGTACCTGCAAAATAAAAAGACAGTTAGAGCGCATAGTGAAGCAGGCAACAAGCGCTTACTTACGTGCTTCCAGGCGCTTCTATTCATCACACGGGCTCCATCTTCAACTCACTTCAGCCCGTCATCCGCCATCGCCGGAACCCTGCAAAACAAGAGACATCATTACTAAAGACTTTAAAAACATTTGAATGACTCGAAACTTACCGTTCGTGCAGTAAACGACGGACAGCAGTCCTCTGAAGTCAAGAGGCCTGCGCTACCTATCCAGTGAAGAAACTGGTTACAGCACCCTGCCCCGAGGCAGATGGAGAGCTCGGCATTCACTTACCTAAGGTGAGAGCGTTAACCTTTGGGGGTCTACAGGAGAGGAGAAGAGGAAAGAGATAGGGACACCCCAATAACCCCAGTTCATTAACCCCATATTTTCTATCTGCAGACATCTTATTCTACACGTCAGGCATACAGTGCACAGAGGTCCAGCCCAAAGAGCCAACCGGGTGCTACACATCACCTTTGAAGATACGGTAGTCGCCCAGTCAAGACCGGCGCCTCTGCGAGAATCAGGTGAGCGTTACAGAACGCAAAGCCTACCGCAAAACTCTCGCCCAGGCGCTATGGAAACCTCGGATACTGACCCCCTAGCCCGGTTACTTGGGGAACTAAGGGCAGAAGTGCATGCAGCTCGTCAGGAAACGAATGCTCTAAGAAGGGAACTAATTATTTCCAAGGAGAGAACAGACAATCTTGCTAGACAAGTGCTACAGTCACAAGCCGGACAGACCCCGTTACCCGCATCAGGGGCAAATCTTCCTTCAACATCCTCTATGAATCCAGTGCAGATCAACCTACCTGGGAATGTACCTCTGGCTCCGCCCGAACGATTTTCTGGTGACCCAAAGAGGTTTGCAGTATTTATCAATCAGTGCCGGTTGCACTTCTTATGCCGGCCAGCAGCCTTTCCAACTGATCAAGCAAAAGTAGCTTTTGTACTTTCGTACCTTAGTGGCAATGCGGCAGACTGGTCGATCCCTCTAGTTAATCAAGATGATCCGGTTCTCCATGATTTTCAAGCCTTTCAGCTTAGTATGGAAAAACTGTTCGCAAGACATTCACAGGGGCAGGCCTTGGACAATGAGCTTCTTTCGTTGCGACAGGGTAATCAAGACCTTTTGGCTTATATTGCATCTTTCAATAGACTAATAGTGGAAACTCAATGGCCTGAGGACAAAAGGATTACGCTGTTTTATAGAGGTCTACGTGGAGAGCTCAAAGACGTTTTAGCCCAAGTAGTGAATCCCCCACAAGACTGTTCGGATTATATAGACTTGGTCGTTCAAATAGATCACAGGCTGCAGAACAGGAAGGCCGATCGTTCCAAGTTTGATGCTCGAGTATTTTCCAAACCGCCAACTCCTTCCAAAGGAGTAGACTCCGGGGAACCCATGCAAATAGGGGGTCTGAAAGGTCCTCTAACACAAAGGGAGCGGGAAAGGAGGAAACAGTTGCAATTATGCCTATATTGCGGAAACTCAGGGCACTTTCTTCGAGACTGTCCGGTGAAACCTGCCAAGAAGGCAGTAGGAGCTGCAGTTACCAAAGTTACAAACTCTGAGCAGGGAAACGACCTCGCCCGACAAGAATAGAGGTCCTCTTGCTGAGCGTGAAAACCAGTTCCGTGACCTCGCATTTCGTGATACCTATGGTCCTCATTAGCCCTGATAATCCGGATCGATTACATGCATTTGAAGCTTACGTCGACAGCGGTGCCATCGGCAATTATGTGGATCATGAAATGGTTTTGAGGATGAATCTAACTCTTTGTCCCAAGGCTGTAAAGGACGTCATTACTACGGTGGATGGTACGGAGATAGCCTCCGGGCCAGTAACGCATACCACTCAAGAGGTGACGCTAGTAAGTCAAGATGGACACCATGAGAAGATCGTGTTCGATGTGATCAAGGCCCCTCAGTTTCAGATTATTCTAGGAATACCTTGGTTAGAGAAACACAATCCTCTGATCGATTGGCGAGCAAGAACGGTCCAGTTTCCAGAATGTGTCTCTACTTGTCACCCTCTACCTGGTGTTGCACTGGCCGCAATTTCTTCAGAGACTCCCCAGTTACCTCCCGAATACCTAGAATACCAAGATGTTTTCCGGAAGGATCAGGCTAACTCTCTACCTCCTCATAGGTCTTATGACTGCCAGATAGACCTGATACCTGGATCTACTCCTCCTTGTAGTAGAATTTATGCCCTCACCGAGCCTGAGAACCTTCACCTTCGACAATACCTGGATCAATATCTGGCAAATGGGTTTATTCGTCCTTCCAAGTCCCCTGCTTCTTCAGCTTTGTTCTTCGTTCCAAAAAAGGAAGGAGACCTTAGAACTTGTATCGATTATCGCTCCCTGAACCAGATCACCGTTAAGAATAGATATCCGTTACCTTTGATCCCTGAACTCCTGGACCAAGTCAGAAAAGCATGCATATATACAAAGCTGGATCTTAGAGGAGCTTACCACTTGGTACGAGTAAAAGAGGGCGATGAATGGAAGACGGCCTTCCGCACCAAGTATGGGCTATTTGAATATCAGGTCATGCCCTTCGGACTTTGCAATGCCCCGGCCGCCTTTCAATATTTTATGAACGATGTCCTCAGAGAGCTCATAGATGTATGTGTTGTTGTTTACATTGACGACATCCTCGTTTATTCTTCATCGGAATCTGAACATCGGAAACACGTGAAAATGGTCCTCGAAAGATTGCGTCAACACAAACTTTTCGCTAAGTTGGAAAAATGTGTTTTCAACGTGACTGAAGTTGAATTCTTGGGATTCATATCATCACCTGGCGGAGTGCGTATGGATTCAAAGAAGGTCGATGCAGTTCTCAAATGGCCATCACCATCCTCCGTAAAAGGTGTGCAAAGCATGTTAGGCTTCGCTAACTTTTACCGCAGGTTTATCCCCGAATTCTCTCGAATAGTCCAGCCCATCACTGCCTTGTTAAAGAAAAACAAACGTTTTGAATGGTCTACCGAGGCGGAACAAGCTTTCCAGGATTTGAAGACTAAATTTATCTCTGCACCAATCTTAAAACACCCTCGCCCCGAACTCCCCTACATCGTGGAAACTGATGCTTCAAGCCTTGCCATGGGGGCAGTTCTATCACAAAAGGACCCGGTAACCAATCAGTTGCATCCCGTGGCATTTTGGTCCCGCAAATTCTCGCCTCCTGAAATCAATTACACGATTACTGACAAGGAACTTCTGGCTATCAAGTCTGCCTTTAAGGCTTGGCGGCATTATCTGCTGGGGGCCCGACACACCGTTACTGTGATTACGGATCACCGAAACCTGCAATATTTGAAGACCGCAAAAGCCCAATCCTCTAGACAACTCCGTTGGGCATTATTCTTTGCCGAGTTTGACTTCATAATTACCTATCGACCTGGTACAAAGAATGGTAAAGCCGATGCCCTTTCTCGGATGGGAGTGGAAGAACACTTGGTCAACCCTAAACCTGTACCAATCATTCCCGAACAAAGAATTCTGGGTGTAATCGCCACAGAATCCATAGAGGAAGTTAAGGATAAAGCCAGGCAACTTGTAACTCCAGCAGACATACAGAATTGGCATCTGCAGGGAAAGGACTTTGCAGTAAAGGACAACTTATTGTATTTCCAAGAATGATTATACCTACCCAGCACAGATTTACAGAAAAAAGTAATCTCTTGTTATCACAACTCTTTAATGGAAGGTCATCCCGGTATAGCCAAGACCTCAGAAAAGATCAAGCGCTACTTCTGGTGGCCGTCTTGGAAAAAAGATATCAGAGACTTTATAATGTCCTGTGGAGTATGCGCCCAAAACAAGAGTCAAAAGGAAAGACCAGCAGGCCTCTTACGCCCTATTGACATCCCACCTCGCCCTTGGCATACGCTTTCTATGGACTTCATCACCGATCTACCTCCATGCTCCGGATACAATACGATTCTAGTAATCGTGGACTTATTCTCCAAGATGGCGCATTTCATTCCGCTCAAAGGCTTGCCAACAGCAGCAACTCTGGCCCGAGAATTTCTCGAAAACATCGTCCGACTGCACGGTTTTCCTTCGGTTCTAATTTCGGATCGAGGAAGTCAATTTATTTCTCATTTTTGGCGAAGTTGCTGTCGGTCGGCTCAAATTGATGTGAGACTATCGACCAGTCACCACCCTCAGACCGACGGACAAACCGAGAGGACCAATCAAACTCTGGAACAGTATTTACGGTGCATGCTGCAACAAACTGAAAAAACTTGGAAAGATATCCTTTGGATAGCCGAGTATGCCTACAATAACTCTGTCCATTCGGGAACTGGGAAAACCCCGTTTTTTCTTTTGTACGGCAGTCACCCTCGAACCTCGGAGTTGGATCCCCTCCAAGATCTTGAAACACCAGCAGTAGACTACCTGCATTCTACAATCACCCAAGCCTTTAAGGAAGCTGTTTCTCACCTTCAAAGGGCTAAAGAACAATACAAGAAAGGAGCAGATCAACATCGGAAGGAAGCCCCTCACTATCAAGTAGGGGATCAAGTCTGGTTATCCACCAAATATCTATCTCTAAAAGGGCCACGCACATTCAACCCAAGATACCTTGGTCCCTATTCCATCACTACCATAGTAAACCCAGTAGCGGTCAAGTTGGACTTGCCCCCGCACATGAAGATACATCCGGTCTTCCACGTCTCTCTATTAAAACCCGTGCAACCTCAAACCCGACTAACCAAATCTCCAAAACCTATCCTAGTGGATGGAGAACTCGAGTTTGAAGTCAAAAGCATTCTGGACTCCAAGATCTCCAAATCTAAACTATTCTACCTAATTGACTGGAAAGGCTACGGCCCCCAAGAGAGATCCTGGGAACCTGCTGAATATGTCCACGCTCCTCGCCTAATCAAAAGATTTCACCGAACATTTCCTGACAAGCCAAAACCCCCGGAGAAGCCCGGTTTGGGAGGGGCCTTGAGGGGGGGTACTGTCATGATCTCTGCTTCCAAAAGGTCAGGGTTTTCCCCAACTCCCTTGGAAGCAGATCCATAACCCAGGTTCCGAGTGCCAACCAGTCCCAATTGGGACCTTTTGGACCCAGTCCTGGCGCCAGTGGCACCAGGCTCATAAATATGCCCAGTCCCAGCGCTGGAAGCGCCGGGCTCATAATGCTTGGGTGGACTTACCTTCAGCAGACCATGCTGCTTACTTGCCTGCCAGTTGAGCCTCTGATCCTCTTCTGTTTGGAACTACTTTTCCTGTTGGGTGGGGCTGGAGCCACTCCCTAGATTCAGAACACTGGAACTCTTCTGGAAGGCAGGAACTCTTTTCTTACCAGGAACTCTTTTCTTACTTAGGCGTGGCTGTGGAAGGAGACACCTAAGCACTACAGGAGGCTATTTAAACCACACCCGGTGGATGAATCTTGCTTTGCGTTATTCTGCAACCTCTGCAGCAGAACGCTCATCGTGTCTTCTGCATCCGGTCCTGGGCCTAAGGAAAAAGGCTTACCATCCTGAATCCAGTCTTCAGCAACACCTATAAAGACAAGAAAGAACAGGTTAGCATTCCGGCATCTGAAAGGCAAAGGCTTACCATCCTGAATCCAGTCTTCAGCAACACCTATAAAGACAAGAAAGAACAGGTTAGCATTCCGGCATCTGAAAGGCAAAGGCTTACCTACTCTTCGTGCGCTCCGGAGGTCTTCACACTGCATTCCGGCATCTGAAAGACAAAAGTTTACCAACTCTTCGCACGCTCCGGAGGCCTTCGGCGCTGCATCCCGCATCTGAAAGACAAAACAAGGTGCGTTTAAAGACATTGGGGAACTTTAATACTCACGTGCCAGTACTCCTTTCCACATCTAATCCAGTGGGTATTCCGGCACCCTGCAGCCGCTCCGAACTCGTACCTGCAAAATAAAAAGACAGTTAGAGCGCATAGTGAAGCAGGCAACAAGCGCTTACTTACGTGCTACCAGGCGCTTCTATTCATCACACGGGCTCCATCTTCAACTCACTTCAGCCCGTCATCCGCCATCGCCGGAACCCTGCAAAACAAGAGACATCATTACTAAAGACTTTAAAGACATTTGAATGACTCGAAACTTACCGTTCGTGCAGTAAACGACGGACAGCAGTCCTCTGAAGTCAAGAGGCCTGCGCTACCTATCCAGTGAAGAAACTGGTTACAGCACCCTGCCCCGAGGCAGATGGAGAGCTCGGCATTCACTTACCTAAGGTGAGAGCGTTAACCTTTGGGGGTCTACAGGAGAGGAGAAGAGGAAAGAGATAGGGACACCCCAATAACCCCAGTTCATTAACCCCATATTTTCTATCTGCAGACATCTTATTCTACACGTCAGGCATACAGTGCACAGAGGTCCAGCCCAAAGAGCCAACCGGGTGCTACACATCACCTTTGAAGATACGGTAGTCGCCCAGTCAAGACCGGCGCCTCTGCGAGAATCAGGTGAGCGTTACAGTCTGCAACTCGACCTTGATCACGTTGAACCAATTCTCTGTGTCGTTTGCGAGCTGGACCAGTTCCCACCTCACGATTTGCAGCCCATTTGGCATTGGCTGCAGTCTGCACCCCCCGGCAAAAGCAAAGAGGCAAAAAAAGATTCTGCTGAACTGAAAAGCCTGTATTATTCTGGTATTTCAGCAAGCAATGTGGAAGAGTCTTTAGAGATGTAATTAGATCTTTTCATCTTTTAATCCTCTGCGGTTGTTGGAACTGTCTATTTTTCTAGCCAGATGTTGGGCTCTTGCGTGGGCACCAAGCTCTTGTCTTCAGTTTGCATTGTGAGGAAACTTGTTGGCCCCTCTGCAGGCAGTACTCCACCGCCCCTCCTTTTCAGGTTTTCTTCTAGGATTACTAATAGCGCTGAATACAATGTGGCCAGCGAACAACAGCCCCTCCATGATGCTGGGAGGTGCAAGTAAGCCTGTCGGCCACAGATCCAGTAGTAATACATCAGCGCTGCCATTCCTTTCTTCATAACTGTGATCAATAGAGTTGTATTACAATGTTCGTTTGTGCCGACAATGCCTGTACTTTTACTGCGGAAACAGTCTATATTCTTCTTCCTTGTGCACTTGCACCGGCTTTTCCATTGTTGCAATCCACGTCCGCTTTGTGATATGCTCTGTCCAGGTTTGCACACAAGAGTTGACCACTTGTGCTATCCTTTCCTTGCTATATGATAACAGTCCTTCTGCCAAGCAAGGTAGTATGCTATCCTGCCAGTTATTATTGACATACTTTCGCCCCTTCACCATCAGATAGGGTAACACCACACACTTGATGTTTCTTGGGTCTTCGGTGCATTTTACAAAATCTGGGTCCACCATTTGCAGTTCTACACTGTATTCTTGGAACGTTCATTTTATTCTGCATAGCGCAAGATGAACCAGGCATTGTGCCTCTATGATTGTTGTACTAACACCTTTGGAGCCCCTGACATGTGTGGAATGCGTGAACACACATATCGGCTCCCATTTACAGCGTTTCTCCCACACCACTCATCAGAGTACCATGATATTAAATATTTTAATAATAGCGCGCCTATACACAAGTGTTTCAAGGCGCGACGAGGCAACGGAGGGGAACAAGGAGGGACAATACAATGATATTACTAGGCCCAGTGACATTGGGATTGTGCAAGTGCGGGCGAGAGGAAAGGGGAAAGTGCTGGAGGAAGGGGAGGAGGAGCAAGTGCATGACATAGGATCTAACGTCGAGAAACAAGAAGTGCGGCCAGCAGGTGGCAGTTCAGGGTTAAGTGCAGACAGGAAGTGACAGATACTGTAGGGTTTACAGATACAGCCCCAAGTGCAGGGTTGCCAGGAGGCAGTGCAGGGGTGCAACTGGGAGGGCAGCGACCTGGGCCTGTGGTTCAGAGGGTAGCCAGGTAACCAGTGCAGTATCAGACAGGTCAGCAGGGAAGAGGAGGAGAGAAGGCAGAAGCAAAGTGGAAAGTCTTAAGCTGCTTACAGAACCGGAGATGGTTCTGCTCAAGTTTCAGAGAGGCAGGGAGGCTGTTCCAGAGGGAGGCACCAGCCAAAGAGAGAGATCTGCCACCAGCTTGTTGCTTGGAAAGCGACTGACCCTCAGGGAGTTGGAGGTGGAGGAGCAAAGAGCTCGAGTAGGAAGATACTTCAGAGAAAGCTGGAGATATTTTGGTCCCAGGCCCCAGAAGGCCTTGTGGACAATGCAAAGGGTCTTGAACTTGATCCTTGCAGCCAGTGGGAGCCAATAGAGAGATTTTAGTGTTTGAGAGCTACGATCCCTGGGCTTGAGGCCAAGGACCAATCTCGCAGTCCTGCTCTGGATGAGTTGCAGAGGATGGACAGTAGAGGCGGGCAGGTTTAAAAGGAGGCTGTTACAGTAGCCAAGCCTAGAGAGAACCAGAGCTCGAGAAACAGTGAGCATCTGGGGGGAAGGAGAGGAAAGGAAGAGTACCTCTGAGGCGATGCAGTTGGTAGTTTGACTTCTTAGAGATGTGAGTGGAGAAAGAGTGTGGAGTCGAAGATAACCCTGAGGTTCTTTGCATCACAGGTGGGAGCAGGAGGAGGGCCAAGGGAGGCCGGCCAGAGAGAATGCAGGGAAAGAGGGGTGCAGGTGTGCAGATGAGGAGGATCTCCGTCTTGCTAGCATTCAGGCAGAGATCATTGGTGGCGCACCACTCTTGGATTGCATACGAGAAATCTGGGATGGGAGAAGGAGAACAGGAGGCAGAGGGGAGTCTGAAAGCGAGCTGGGTGTCATCAGCATAGCACTGGAAGTTGGAGCAGAGAGCAGCAATGCAGTGAGCGAGAGGTGCCAGATATTGGTTGAACAACCAGGGAGAAAGGTTAGACCCCTGGGGAACACTGCAGGTGGAGATAGAGATAGAGGAAGGACCCAAGTTGGTCCTGGGTGTGTCGGTCAGAGAGGAAAGAAGTCAGCCAGGCCAGAGCCTGATCAGTGATACCCAGGTTATCACGGAGATGGTTCAGCAGGATGGCATTGTTAATGAATTAGTGACCACGGGGTGACGAAAACCCAGCCCTTGATATGTGTCATACTTTTGTCGTACTTCTCTTTTCATTTTCTATACGCAATATCAAGGATGGCCGCTGTAGCAGTACTGTCAGAAATATAATTATACCATTTCATAGTGGTCGACAATCCCCTGCTTGTAAACAACCTATTCTCTGCCTTCTTCACAGACGTAACATGCATATTAGAGTCATTAAATACACTTCCATTATTATTATTAATGTTCACATTAGTACTGATATGTGTAATTCCACTCGTATTATCAACAATTATATGTATAGTTCCATTTGGATAATATACAATCCTGTTTCCCCCATTACCCACTTTATAGGACCTCCCCCTATAATACCCTCCCCAATACACTCCTATTAGTACTAACAATATCACTCCCAATCCTCCAGCAATTACTGATATATGTCCACACTCTCTCATTCGTGTCTCTCCGCCTCGGGTCCCAACTTAACAAGCAATGTACATCCGTCGTATCCATCTTCTTCTTTCCTGAAATAGCACAAACACACAAGACAACAAAAAAGGTACATATACTTGTACCAAAAGGAAAAAAGAACCGAGAGGGGTGAGGGGTAGAGCGGGAAAAAGCGCACCCCGAAAAAGAAAAATGCAGAGCCTAGCAGCTTAGCTTTTGGCCTGCCACTTGGATATACCTCCACACCTGTATCGCCCCTGGGCAGGCCAGTGAGGTTATTGGGGTACACAGATGGTTAGCCCTTGTTTTTAAGATAACTGGTGTGCAAACTGGAAAAACAAAGAGGGCCCGACCTCAGCATGGTGGTGGATCTAGGTCTGGGGAGTAATGGCTATGGAGAAGATATGTGCACTCAGTACTGTAAAATATGTAAAATTCTTAACTGTCTGGAACCCCGTACATGAACTGGTGCGTGATAGAGAATCCCAATTCTTCAAACCCCACCTACTCCGGAACACGCATGTCATCTGAGACCTACCAGACGTAAAGACGCCGGGTCCCAAGCGTCAGGAAAAGATCTTAAATCTGCTGAACTCTAAAGTGTAAAGTAGTGGTTAAAGCTGTGAGGGAAAGGTGTGAGTAATGGAGGGGGGAATTTAAAATCTTCGAAGGCTAAAGGAACTTCTACGACGAACACAAGAAAGATAAAGAACTTAATTAATAATTGGTGGCAAATGTTATGTTATATTTACCTGTATGCCTTTGATCCAAAATTAAACCTGGTTTGAAAAAGAGATAACTGGTGCGTCACTGTGCTTTCTGAAGGTGCCCTACGAACATCCGAGAGATGAACCCAGTAGCGTAATTCTTTAACTTTCCCCGCAAGGTAAGTACAAAACACCACCTCGTACGGTCCCTGGAACCGTGGATTGTTCCACTGGCGCACAAAATAGCAGTAGTGGTTGAGTCGTTTTATGCTCATGATCTGTCCCGGTTGTCTGTTCAGCATTGGGCGTCTCTTTAGTCACGATCCTGGGAGGTGCAATCTGTCGGGAGACACATTTAATGGCGTCGTCAAATATTACCTGAATTCCTCTCCTAATATCGCTGAATTCTTGTGCGCGTCAGAAACCCTTCTCACAGGAGATATGGGTGTATGCATACGCCGGCCAGTAACCACCTTGTGAGGTGACAGATGATGATCTTTACTTGGCTGCGTGCACAATTTAGATAACTTTCTCTTAAGGAGGGCATTGATTCTCTCCACAACGCCATTGGCCTGTGGGTGATAAATCAAACACATCCGATGTTTGATGCCAAGTAGTGCTGTAACATGTTGGATTAATGCAGAAATGTTTGCCATTATCTGACCTCAAAACCTCGCGCACACACACCCTAGCGCGGGAAAACTTCCTGCACTAGAAACCTTGCAGCATACTTGGCATCCGGGTGCGCACATGGCCCTGCTTCCACCCACCTTAAGAAAGAACAAACCACCACAATGAGGTATCCGGCTCCATTACAACGCTCACCCATGTCAGCATAGTCTGTGTAATTCACGAAACAGCCCAGTAGGGCGGGGCAAGGTGCCCCGTAATGTTCGTAGTGCCACTTAGCAAGCCCCGCCCACCTGGTGCCTTCCTGCTTGCCACTCTTTTTCACCACTTAGCAAGCCCCACCCACCTCGTGCCTTCCTGCTTGCCGCTCTTTTCCCTACTTAAGGAGCCCTCCAGCCTCTTTCCCTTTGCAGCTGGGGAGCAGGTGTAATTGGATCTAGGTCACCTGGCCTAAGCCCCCCCCACCTTCTTAGCCCTGCCTTTTCCTTCCTGCTCTTAACTCTTAGATTAAGGGCGTCTCTCGCCCGGGCATCCAAAGAGAAGGGCAATTCCTGTTTGGACCTGTTCGGACCAGGAGGATCCAGGGTCCGACCCCCCTGCTAAAACAGCAGGCAAGCATGCACCAACATGTGTTTACACCCTCTGTCCCCACAGGCCATCCCCACCCTCTCTGGTCCCCCTGTGTTGTTCCCTTGTGCCCCCCCTTCCTGCACACAGGAGTCTGTCCTGATACATTCTGGTTTCACCATCAACGTCTTGTGGCCAATGCTGGATTTTACTTTTATGGACTTCATTGATTCACGGTGCGTCACCCTTTCTCAACTCTCATGCTGGACTTCCTTTGCATCTTGTACTCATGGTGGCCCTGAATCATGCTGTTCCCATCTTCATCTTGTATCCTGGCTTGCAACATTATGTGTTACTACTGACTGCTGCAAATTGTATTAGTTCTCCGCTCTTGCTTCTCCACTCTTTTTGACTGCTTACTCTCTGTTCTCTCCTCCCCTCCCCTCCCCCCCTTACTTTCTTCTATGCACTTATTCTATCAGAATTGTCCCTGGACCTAGTATGATAGCAACCTCATCTGTCGCTCCCCCATCGCCTTACTGTTCCCCCCCCTCCCTCCAGCACTATCTGAAACATTGTCAGGCCTAGTACGATAGTCGCTTGTTTTGTTCCTCCCCTCCCTTTCTGCACCCCTCTCCCTCACCTTTTGTTTTCCTCCAGAAATTTCGTCAGCCCTAGTGCGGGAGTCACCTGTCTGTTTCCATTTCGTTCCCACCCCCCTTCCTTATTTATGTCTTAGCACTTGCACTATCTGAAATGTCATCAGGCCAAGTACGATAGTTAATTTCACATCCTTACTGTTCATGGCCTGTAAGAATGTCATTGTATTTTCCCTTGTTCCCTCCCTTGCCTTGATGCGCTTTGAAACACATTGTGTATAGGCGCTATATAAATAAACTATCGTATCATATCCCTGTACTAAAACTTTGACATGTGATGCAATGTGTGGCCATAGCTGTGATGCTCTCCTGGATTTCCGATGTGAACCAATTCTCCTGTATGTCTACGTCTATGTATTGTTCCGAACTGTGAGACGGGTACTGCAATTGTTCGACTGCTACTGCTAGCAGTTCCTGGGGCATCACTGTCTTCCCACAGCTCTCTTGCCTCCAAAACAGATCTGTCGGAGATTGCTTACACCCATACATAACCACAACTCCTTCTCTCACTCAGGTGCCCTTCCTTGTAGTTCGAAAATCTGGGAGATGGGCAATGCTGTGTAAGGCACTGGATGCTTGTCTGTCGGTGGGGCAATCACAATGTACTCAGTGGATATTTCATTTGACAGATATGCCACCATTTTGGCTGTCATGTTGGTGGCTGCGTTCCCCCTTGAGATTTCTCCTGTCCTGTGAGTATGGGCGGCACACTTGCGACTGCCACAACAGATAGCTGCGATAACGCTTCTATCAACATATCTGACAGCACTGCATGCTGCACTGTGGATCCATCCACCTTCCGAAACCACCTCCTCTTCCTACAGGAGAGACCGACATGTATCATTGTTGTAACGTACGCAGAGTCAGAACATATCGTGACATTATGCCTTTGCAACACTCTGTGCTTCGAAGAGCGCCACAAGTTCTGTTGCTTGTACCGAATAGTGCACAAGCAACCTTTTCATGACCACCATCTTGTCCTCCCCTTCCTCAAGTCGTACCACTGCTGCCCCTGTCCGTCTCTGCCCATCCTCCTGACCAATTGTGGATGACCCATCAATGAAAAGTACCTCACCTTCTTCCAATGCACAATCCCTTGCCTTAGGAGTGTCATCCTCCTCCTCCCCCTCGTATGTGGCACAGTCATGCACCATCAAGTCCTCTGTATTAGGCATGTCTGTTAAAAAGGTGTCAGGATTCACAGTCTTACACCTAACCACATGAATATGGGGCTTAGATATAATAACCTCATATGATGATGACCTTTGCGTAGTCAGGGTAGGTTTTGACCTTTTTAGAATAGCAAACAAAGAATGTTCCACATACAACTGAACACCCCATTACAATCGTAGAACTTTTCTCTATGGCAAAGGTAGCCGCTGCTAATGCTTGTTCGCACACGAACTGCCCTTGCATCACTGCATCCAGTGTGCCACTATAATAGGCCAATGGCTTGTGGCCCATAGTGCTTTTTTGCATCAACACTGCTGTCAGAAGCTGCCCATCAGAATGTGAAAACAAATAGAATTCCTGTGTGTAATCTGGGGTAGCCAGTACAGGTGCTGAACTAATGACTTCTTTTTAGTCGCCAAACTGTTTGATAATTTCTGCCGTCCACTGTAACTTGTGGTCCTTTGTTTTCTGTGCTTCCCACAGAGCCTGTAAAAGTGGGCTTGTGTATGCTGCGTAATCTGGAATCCAGGCCCTAGATGGAGTGGAATTGAGAAAAAAGCATTTTTCAGATCCACTACAGTGAAATTTGGGGCTCCTTTGGGGATGCTATATAAAGTTGTCGCAGGATTCAGGACTACTGGAAACTCTTACTGCACCACATCATTTAGGGGGCACAAGTCCTGGATCATTCTGCAATTGCCCCCCGTTGATTTCTTAACAGGATATATTGCAGTGTTGCAGAGGGACGTAGATGGCACGATAATCCCCTGGTCCAGCAGGGCCTGTATTGTTTGTCTAATGCCCGCCTCTGGCTCTCCTGACAGTGGATATTGCCTTACCCTGTACAGCACCGCACCTAGCTTCAGGGTTATACACACGGGCGTTACATCTTTCAATAACCCTACATCATGTGGATTTGTAGTCCACAACTGCGAAGGCACGTGCTGTAAATCTTCACCGAAGAATGGGGATGCTGTCATTAAAGGACACTGCACTCTTCAATACTGTATCATTATGTCACATGGAATGGAAATCTCCAGTATTACTTCCCCCTCTTTGTCATTATTCTCAAACAGTTCCTCATCCTTCACCTTCTTTAACTGTACTTTTGGGTCTACACAGAGCACTGTGCGCCATTCACACCCATCCCTATCCATTCATAATAGGAAAATCCTTCTGTCCGCAACCAACAACCCCTTCAGGTCCAGCGACAATATTGTTCCTGCCACCACCTGGGGCGACACAGCGCGGCGAAAAATAAAATCAGTGGGGACTCTCCAGCACAGCTTGGTAATCTTGGGCACCACCTTCACAAGTACTGTAATACCATAAATTAACGTGTCCGGATCTACGGGAACCCCGCGGACTACCACCTCCCTTTTCATTGTGTGTATTATCAACATCGCCCTTACAGCACACATCCCAGACGTGGAACAGACTACTTCATGATCTGTAAAGGATATAGTTATGTTTAACTTACTGACCAGATCCCTACCGAGTAGATTGACTGGGGAACTCTTGGAATATAGTAAGGGCGGCCGTACTACCTTCCCTCCCACCCTTACATCCAACTCCTCAGTATATGGAACCTTGGAAATAGCCAGAGAGAAACTGATAGTGGAAAGGTGCCTTCCATTTTGCGTAATTTATTTGCACCAGAGTCCACCATGAATACAAATAGCTTATTTCCTATCTCTGCCCCCACCAGCAGTTCCTCTTAAGGGTGGATAGTCGTCGACAAGACCGGACACGCAAGTGGTCTCTGTGGGCTGTCCTAATCTGGATATGTGCTTATTCTATGGAACGAGAAGGGACTACATCGTACTACTGCTGCTCCCCCAAAGGGAGTGGCAGTCCCACCTGGCACCCCAATTACCGGGACAACACTGCCCTTCTGTTGTGGATGCCGTGCTTGTGTGTCCGGCGTTTGGGGCTGCTGTCTATAAGTTTTGACTCCTGGTTCTGGTACCCTTGACCCTGTTGCTGGTACCCTAGTCTTGGGGGCCTTGGCCCTGTTGCTGTGGACAATAAGTAAACCCCACCGCAGACCTGCTCATGCACTCCCTTGCAAAATGCCCCCACCTTAAACAATTCCAACATGACTGTCCGAACCCACCTCCCCAGGGTCCAAACCCTCCTCCTCTTACTCCTCAGAATCCTCCTCTTCCTAGATGCGTCCCTCCTTGCTGCCACTGTGGACCAGGGTACTGTTGGCTCCCCACTGTCCTTGTCCTCCTCCAACCAACCCAGAGTGCTACAGTAGTGGCACACACAACTTGCTGGGTACTCTCTGTTCTTTCTACCTGTACTGGCGTTGGCACAGGCACCTGAACTGCTACCGTTGCCAAATTTTTCTCCGCTAATTTTGCTTCGCCACCCTGCCACCTTTGTGCTCTTTCCCACTCCTGCTTCTTAATCCTTTTACAGTGAAGCACTATTCCTCTGTATTTCCAGCCATCCCTTCGCCTCAATACCTACGTCTTATCCAGCGCCTTCTGCACTTCCTTTGGTAAGCCCCTCTTTACGATAAAATAAAAGAATGGTATTGAATGATACCACGGCCCTCCCGTCTCTGCTCTCCATTTCTCTTGCATCTTAAGAAATAATCTAGCTGGGTCTCATCATCCTCCGTGGTATACTGCATTAAAGACTGCAAATCGGGAGTGTCCTGCAAGCCCCTTCGAAGTGCGTCCCATACCATTGCCCTAACTCCATTAAATGATGCTCCGTCATGTGCATCATCCCCCAGGGTTACTCCCGGGTATCCGGCCTTAACCCACACCTCCCCAGCCTGATGCCCAATTAAGGCAACCAATAGGCTCTTAAGATACCCTATTGCCAGGGGCACCCGTGCTGTTTGTTTTTCAAATTGGTATATACACTTACCCCTTCTGTGAGCTGTGGGAGAGCCTTAATTAAATTATTCTTAGCCATTTGGGGTCAGAGCACATACTGTATCCTCCCTTCCCCCTTATGTATGAGGGGCATCTGCATTTCTGCTCTACTTCCCACACCCTTCGTCACAAATCCTCTTCTCTTTACTAATGCCAGTCGGCCTGCCCTGTTCCTCAACTTGCCCCCCTGTCCATTGACCTTCTGCTTGGTATTTTCTGTCGCCTCTTCACCCCTCCCTTCTTCACTCGGGTCCTCCGTGAACGTACCAGCATCCCCTTCCTCCACATCCTCTCCCAACATCGTATTCTCCTCGCCCAAAATAATCCATCCACCCGGACTCCTTTCTTTCTCGACACATATACGTCTTATATCTTCAGTATCTATCTTGAGCAGTATTTCACCTGACATCCTCTCAATATACGTATATCTCTTCCTGTTCCTGGTGATGTCTGTAGCCTTTTCTGTTCCGTTAGTAATCCTATCAACCTATTTTCTAACTCCCTAGACCTGTAACCCATTGATGCTGGTACTTTGGTTGGGTGTGCATATGGAGGTGGTGTTACTGATGCTGCAGGATACCTTACTGCAGCAGAAGGGTTCCCTATCGCAGCCGGTACGTAACTGGAATTTGTGTATCCTTCTGCGGGGTATATTGTAAAGGGATATATTCACCTACCCCCCTACTTGTTCTCCACTTTCTCCCTTTCTGCACTTCCCATGTTTCTGTCTCTGCACCTCCACTCTAGTCCCTTGATCTTCTGCGTCTTCAAACATATGCCAAAGATCGAGAATCTCTTTTCTCTTATCTTGCTACTAGAAATGTAGACATGTGTTCCAAATTGGTATTATTGTGTGAGCCCTCTCCTGGCCATGGGCGGGGCAACCCCCCTCCTCCTGTCTCTGTCATCCTCTGCTTATGATATTTATCCACCGTCAGAATACAGTGGCAGGGCCTTGTACATGTGCTCTTTTGGTGTTCCTCCTCCCCTTTCTAATGACGTCTTCTTACTGACCCCGCAAAACCCCTCTAGTGCGCTGCGCGCGCTGCAGCTTGCTAGTAACAAAAAAAACCCAAGAAAATAAAACCCCTCCCTTCTCTATCACCCTTCCCTGCGCGCACACACCAGTCCACAAGATCATCCAACACCACACAGCGACACACACAATTACCGCCCCTTATAGGGTTTGCTCCTTACCCACAAACACAAATTAACACAAATTTCCCTACTACTTATACGCGAGCACTACCCTTACTTTTATATTCCTCCTTTAAATGATCTAATATTCTATAGTACCACCTTCCCTCCGCTTTTGAGGAGGGCCTCCTTGCCTTACCGTTGCCTTAGCGTATAATATTTTACCAAAACACTCCATTCATAATACAAATTTTAACAACAAATAACCCCACCCTCATCCACTTCACGTCGATGACCTTGCTGTCCACGTACTCCCACTTTTCACACTTCCCCAAGCATCTGTCCCCCACTTGTTATCGCTTACAAGAGCCTACTTACATGTGCGTGCTCACCCGAACTCCTCCGTCACTGGGTTCCAACACCAGCCTGCACTCTCCTCGGAGCTGCGCCCCGCTTCAAAGAGCAGAGATGACTTTTCTTAAAACGGCTCCTGCTAAACACTCTGAACATGTGTTTTTTCAGGGCCGGTCGCTGTAGGTGGCCGCGGCTCCTTCTGGAGAAGCGGCCTGGAAGCCTCTGCAGTTACGAGTGGCGCTGGGATCACGTCAGGCCACCAATTGAAGGCACGCCCCTGAATGCTCACACCAGAGAGAATACAACCTGCTAGGGAAGAAAGGCCCAAGTCGATCTTGTATGGATCCCACGTTTAATCTTGCATGCAGATGAGAGCACCAGCAAAGAACTCAGCTGCTAAGAACATTCTGCCAAAAAGAGGTACAAACAGAAACTTTTAAAGGTACACAGCGTCATAGTGACGAAACAACATACAAATTACAAATATAAATACAGTAAAAATCTGTGCAGCTGATTGGATGGACCCTATCCAGGTGCTGCCTGGTGTCCAGTTATAATGTCGACTGCAAAAGGTCGAATGTAAAAATGTCAGAAAAAAAAGTCGAAAAAAATTCAAATGGTTAGGGGGAACCCTCCATTAATTTTTTTTTTTTTTTAAACATTCGAAAAAACATTTTGACATTTTTGCAGTCGACATTTTCACTATAAACCGTGCTGCCTTTAGCCATATGGGACAGCACTTTACTGGTCCCAGTCCGTCCGTCTTCCATCACGTGGGTGCTGCGGGGCTCATCTTCTCACGTTGAAGGTCACAAAACAAATTAATTATACTCCTACTGTACAGCTTGTTTATCACTCATACTGTGCACTTCGCAGGCCTTAAAACGGACACACAGGAGGTTCCTCTTGGGTGAAAGGCACATCTTTGCAACACTTTCAAGAACAATTAATAAAAAGTGTGATGGGTGGGGGTGTGAACTGTCCTCATAGGAGCTCGGGCATGACTGGAGATCTCTGTGGTCTCGTACATTTGGGCCTGGTGCATGTACTGCCTCATTTACTGTGCAAGCCTTCTCTTGCGCTGTGGGCCACACCATATGGTTACACTATAACTGGTTAATAGCATGGGGTCCTGCTGGACGGGAAGCCGTCCCTCTCACAGTCCCCTTTCTCCCGGCTCACCAAAGTGCCTCGAATGCATCTTGCCTTACTTTAAAGCGCCTCAGGGGGTGGGGCTGCCCCCTTCCCAATAACCCTTGCACAGCTTCTTAATGATTTGGAACTTAACAATTGGCTTGTCTCCCTGGATATATTAGACACTAAATGCTCCTTTCCACCCCAAACATAGAAAGACCTTTGATTTGTAGAAGGAAGCACTCATTACTAGTGGGTGGTATTGACTGATTGGCCTAATTTTGCCTCCCAGAGTGCTCATTAAGGTGATGGCAGTGGTAGGTGCCCAGATGCACAGAGAGGGTCACGTTTTGCCCTGCTTCAATGACTGGCATCTTCAGTCCATGTACGAAGAAAGCATGATCCAGGATATCGTGACGACTTGCAACATCCTTCATTCCTTGGGTTTTTCTGTCAACCTTCAGTTTGTCAGAATTGTATCAGGAACGAGACATGGTTTTCGTTCCCACAGAAAGAGTGGCAAGCTTCCAGGCAACAACAGTATCCTTGCCACCAAACATACAACTCTCGGCAAAAGGGTTTCTTGAAGATGCTGGTGTTCATTGCGTCCTCTATTTTCATAGTTCCAGAATCAGAACTGCAGATGCGTTTGCTGCATTGGTCCCTGAGGAGCCAGTCTAGCTTACTTTTGGCGAATTCCTTTTTGTCGCATTTTTTTGATTGTATCTTTTTTATTTTTTTTAACCGCAAACAAATAAATAGTAAATTGGAGTAAGGTATATAATGGGGGTTCCCACCGCCCCCCCGTTTGTGGTAAAATAAATCAGCAAAAAATATTTGCCAAAGTTGCCATTTAGCAAACAAAATGTGACAATCCTTAATAGAAATAAGGAGCTAGTGGTCTCACTTTACCGGGGACACGAGGAACATTGTTCTGGCCACCCCAGAGCTCTGCAAGAACCTGCTTTGGTGAGTATTGGGACGGATGGTCACAGATGCATACTTTGTGGTCAGTAAGTAGCTCATCTGCAGGATGCTGCAGTGTGTTGGAAAGTCCTTCTACATCAACTTTGCAGGAACTCGGGCAGTTAATGTAGCATTGTGATCATTCTTGGCAATCAAAGGCTTGACTGCCCCTGTCCCTGCGTCCAGAACCCCCACCATGTGCCACATCAATAAGATGTGCAGTGTGGGATCACTCCACATGTGCATGGGGAACCATGTGCCTTTGGGTGATCGACAAGAAAAAAGTGGAAGCAGCTCACTTAGTAGGGAGTAAGGCAGACACTCTGAGATATCTGTGAGTCTCTGACAAGTTGGAGCTGAACATGAATATTGTAGAGCAGATCTGAATTTCACTACAAGAGCCAGACGCCAGACAATTGCTGAGATTACATACACATTGTGAAGTGTGCCGAGGAAAGGTTCTTAGTGTGTGTATTCTTCATCAGCCCGAGGTACAGACAGGTCTTTGGCTATTCATGGAGTTTTGAACATCCAGTGCCTACACCGATTTGTCACTATAATCTTGGGGAACAATGCACGAGATTAAGCACCTTTGGCTGAAGGCTTTCTTTGGCACCCTGTATACCTATGCATGGCTGTGTACAGTATGCCGGCTTAGTTTTGACTATGTACCCTGAGACCGCACTGCTTCTCTTTTAGTGAGATGTCTAGACCTTTTGAACATACATCCTTTTTTCCCAACATCCCAGGCCCGCTGTCTGTATTGCACTTCCTCAGTGCTTTGAAATTGGCTTGAGTGGCTCATATTTGTTACCTTACATTGTTTGTTTAAATACATCATGCTGTAGCATACCAGTGGGAGTAACCTGTCAGATTTCTGCTGCATTGGTGATTTGACTTCGTTTGCCTGCCTACAATGTACGTCTCGGCGTTGCATATGAAATGGCCTAAAATCAGATGCTGGCACCTACAGTTCGCACTTTTATTGTGGAGGCTGGCTATCCTCCAAAAGATGATCAATAGTCTTAGTTTTTCGGAGATATTCCACAGTGCGTCAGACAAGGATGGGCAAAACAATTCTTCAGATCACAGCTTCACGGTCAGATGCTGTTGGCAAAATGCTTGCGATCTACCTTGGCAGAACTCTCTTCAGTGCTAGGGGCAGATACCAACTGGGTAACATAGTATCTTTCAAACTCTCACCAATATTTCACATCATTGCAGCTGTGGTCATTCTGATTTTACTTTTTTGTTTGTTTTAAGCACAGAAAGCAGGGCTGCTGAATTCCTTGATTATGAAATAACTTTGAACTGAACATATAGTGGCAGTTTTGCATGAGGTTGGGCTTCAATATTCTTCAAGTCTTTGATCCTCACTTAGTATTTAAGAGAGTTTCACAATTAAGCAATACTGTTCACATCGTTTCACCTCCTACATGCTGGTCAATATTTATGGAGGCAGGATATCGGAGGTTGCAGCTGGTTGTCTGAGCACTGAGCTCTTTTATTTTTATTTAGCGCTTAAGCCCGTAGGCATCAAAGCACTATCACACACATAAACAGTGCTAAAAATAACAAACACAAAAAACGAACCAAAGTAAACAACAAGACAGAGGCTAGTTGCCAGCATGTCGGACCAGAATGGGGAACACGAGGATTATGTAAAGTGTTCTCTGAAGAGGTATGTTTTCAGCAGTTTTTTAAGGGAACAAGATTAGAGTCAAGGAGAAGGCAGGAATGGTAGCTTGTTCCACCAGTCTGAGGCTGTTTGCAGAGATCGCCCACCAGCATGACTCTGCTTGTAGCGCTTATTATTTAAGCGTTTTTGTGTACTTGAGCGAAGAGAGCGAGGTGGTTTATAGGATCGTAATCGAGCCTTGAGGTATGATGGAACATCACCATAAATACATTTATGAGTGATAGTCATAGCTTTATACTTCATTTTTTGAGCTACTGGCTACCAGTGCAGGATTTTTAATGTTGGGGTGATATGGATCCTTCTGGGATTGTTGGCCACAATCTAGGCGGCCACATTTTGTATCTCTTGAAGCTTTGCAATCTCATAAGACGGCGCTCCAGCAAGCAATGCATTGCCATAGTCGAGGTTTGCCCCAATAATGGGCCTTGCTGTTATAGCAGCATTGGAGTCGGAGATAAATGGTCTTATCTGGTGGAGTAGGCACAGGTTGTAATGACTGGGGCGAACAGTGGCTGAAACCTGGGCATCCATGTTCATGCCACTATTGAGATAGATACCCAGGGATTTGTCTTTCCGCAGTATAGGGATTGAATGAGTATAGACATAAAGTTGTAGGAATTACCACATTTCTTGATAATATTAGGGGCTGCCAACAGAAGTAGTTCAGTCTTTTGATAATTCAAGTAAAGTCAGATTTCTTTCACATGTCTTTCTTATTTTAGAAATACGTATAAAGCGTGTGTATACCTGAGGGCATCTTGGTGCTAATACAGCAATAAAGGGTACGCTGGGCAGTCTCTTTACCTAAAAAGAAGGAATCTAAGCAACGAGAAGAGTTTTCAATGAACAGTGAAAAGAGAGGTGATCAGCAGTCGTCTGGAGTTGGAGTGGAAGTGAATTCCATAGCCTACCTGCGGCAATGGAGAAGGCACGTCCACCCACCCGGCTGAGACACACACGAAGAATTGAAATGGTGTAGGACTCTTGAGAGGGCGATTAGAGTCATATGGACAGAACTTGCACTAGA
This sequence comes from Ambystoma mexicanum, assembly GCF_040938575.1. NCBI lineage: Eukaryota > Metazoa > Chordata > Amphibia > Caudata > Ambystomatidae > Ambystoma > Ambystoma mexicanum. The sequence goes on from NC_090924.1 coordinate 1,136,485,286, forward strand.
GGTATTCAGCCCCTTTGCATAGAAGGCACAGTGCACTATGCACATGGATATAAACTGGTCCCTTTGTGCAACAGGAGGCCACTGTAACTGCCGTACGACAAGGGAAATCTGCATTTGATAAGGGGTTCGAATCACCAGTATCACCGCCGCATTTTGCAACACTTGAAGGCGGTGCAATAGAGTGGTTGGGCCAGGTACAGCGAGTTGCAGTAGTCTACCACACTAATTACCAGAGCTGCAACTACTGGCAAGGGAAATTGCAGATGCAGAAAGCCCAGTACCCTACAAAGGACCCTAAATTTATAATGTCCAGATTGGCATACAGATGCCTCCTGATCCTCAAGTCACAGGGAGGAAGACAGCTTAACTCCCAGATCCTTCACCACAGACACCAGTGCCGGGAAAGAACGAAGAGAGGAGGGCCACATAGAAGAAGTCCATAGAGAATTAACCACAGGGTGGGGAGGGGGACACCACCAGGACCTCAGTCTTGTCCCTGTTCAATTTAAGCGAGTTGTCGCTCATCCAACAGCCCATGGCCTCCAAGCAACTCCACATCTGAAATGCCAGATTGGGCTGAGAAAGATCAAGCTGCAAGATGATCTGGGTATCGTCAGCATAGGAGTAGCATCGCAGGCCTTGAGAGTGGACAAGCTCTACCAAAGGCTGGATGCACACATTGAACAATGTGGGGGACATGGCTGACCCCTGGTGGACCCCACAGGATAGCGGTACCAGCAGAGAGCGAAAAGGAGGAAGAGAGAGGGATTGTGCATGATCAGTGAGAAGAGCTTGAAACCAGGATAGTACCAGTCTGGTTAACCCTGCCCCGGCCTGACGGGCAAGCAGGATGGAGTGGTCGACAGTGTCGAAAGCAGCGTATAGAGCTAATAATATAAGTGCTTCCACTCCACCCTGGTCAGAAAGATGTGCAAGGTTATCCACAACAGAGACCAAAACGCTCTCTATGCCCTGGCCCCTGTGGAAGCCAGACTGAAATGGCTCAAAGAAGCTGGAAGAATCGAGAAACGAGCTAAGGAGAGGAGGGATTCAAGATTCCAGTATCTTCATAAAGAAGGGTAGCAAAGGAATAGGACGGAAATTAGCAGGACAGGAAGGGTCGAGTGAAGGTTTTGTCAGAAGTGGGATCACCAGTGCATGTTTCAGGTCTGACGGGATAAGCCCTGACTGACCAGAATGGTTAATAGGCTAGGCGACCCATGGGGCGATGGTCGGCATAATGCCCTTACAAACAAGTATTGGAATAGAGTCCAGGGTAGAGACAGACTTTAGGTTGGAGGTGGCCAACGTTATATCCTCAAGGTAAAAAGAAGGAAATGAGGACCACAGACAAGCTGGGGGACATTAGGACACAACAGGGTCAAATGCACCTGTCTTTAAGGCGAGGACGCAATTGTGTCATGAATGGGTACAATTGTCACAGAAAAAGCTGGATAGGGAGTTACGCAAGTCCTGAAAGGGAATGAACCCTGCATGTAATGTGGCGGGGGAGGATAAAGAGCGTATACCAGAGTAGAATCTGCTCTTAGCAGCCACAATAGCCGTATGAAACAGGACAGTGGCCTGGCACAAGAGCATACACTCAGACTGGTGGTAGGAACTCCTCCAATTCCGCTCATACTGCCGCCGCTTGAGCTGCAAAAGCTTTAAATCACCATCATACCCGGGCTCGGGCTGGCGAGCGCGTGGTCTGCACAATCTCATAGGAGCAAGATTTTCAGCTGTCTCAGCGAATACTTGGGCAAGGATGCCAGATCCCCAGCTGGAAGAGCCATGCACCCTGAAATAACAGAGACTGAGCCACCTTGGCTGTGTCAAAAGAGCGCCAACTAGGCCTCCAAACTTCAGGTTTAGAACAAACCCCTCAGGGTATTAGAAAATGGTCTGACCACACCAAGAGCAGGGCTGGGCAGAGCATGGCCAATGTTGGCGAAGACAAGTGCAAGTGTATTTCCCAGTCGATGGGTGGGGCCAGACACAAGCTGGTAAAGCTCAAAATCCCTCATCCCAGACAGCGCATAGTGGGCTGATCTTTTACGCTATTAGCTTTCGGGTTAAAATCCCCAACAATCACCAGTTTATCAAATTAAAGCTGAAGCTCTGCAAACAAAACGTTTAAAAGCATCGGCAAAGGCTGGCTGGGTCGTGTTCTCGAGGGCAGTGCACTGTTAAAACATAACTGGAATTGGAGGGCCTAACTGAAAGACGTCCTAATAGTGCTTCCATTTTAACCTTATGATTTCACTGTATTGCACAAGCAGTCAAGATAGATCTATGTACTAAGCCAACACCAACCCCCCGAGGTGGGGGAGGGGCAGCCTATCCAAATAATACCATAAGATGCTGGGAGTGCCTGCGCTACTACAGGGCCAGAGTAATCGAGCAGCCACGTCTCTGTAATGCATGCAACGTCGGGCGAGTGATCATTCACTAGGTCGTATCACGCGAATGAGCGCGCTACCAAGGAACGAGCATTAAACAATACACATGAAAGATTTCCAGACGGGGCAGTCTTACCAACAGTTGGTGTCCATACAAACCACGCTGGACATACTGTGCCCGCAGGGGCTTCCTTCAGCAGTCTTTCACGAGACATCGCCTGAGGTACAAAAGCAGTACCCGTGGGCAGCAAACCCCAGCCCCAGAGCCCGGCCACAGCACGGACAAGCACAGAAGGACTAGACTTTGGTGCACAGGGCCCTCGCCCACCGTTGCTCCTCAGAGTCTGTGTCTGCATTTGTAGGCACATCGTTTCAGCCTAGCCTAACCACACCCATTGTTCAGAACAGAGTGAACACAGACCGCAAAGTGTTTTCGTCCGGGGGGCAGGCAAGGAGGCAAATCAGGTGCAAACCAGGCAACTTCCAGACCGTGAATAACGGTCTACAGGGAACCGAAATGTATAAAAAGTTGAAAATAATTAAATTAATCAACTGATGAAACTAGGACTAAGGTGGTGTTCAGTCACCCGCCCGCTTGTAAAACCAGCTAAAGGGAAAGAAACATAAGCATAATCCATAAAAGCAGTTTAAAAGCACAACAGGCGAATCAACATCTAATTAGGTAGTCAGCCAGTGGCCGTACCTGCATTGTCTTTATTAGTCTGGTGCACCATTAACATGGACTCTGGAACACCATATTCAAGGATTTTTAATATCTTCACTTAAAATTACTCTGACCTCTTGGCCAGCTTAAAAGAAAATAACAAACTAAAATAATGAAAACAGTGCTAAGTTCCCTATTCTAAAACTCAAATATTCAAGTCACTGATATTCTTGTTAGGATGAATCCAAAACATAGTCCCTAGCCCAACTCCAATGCTAGCCTACACATTTATAGAAAAACGAACGCATACATCTAAAGGGTTTAACAACTAAAAATATGCTTGACTGCTGCATCTGTTTCAGGGTTTCTCCCTATGCTATACGTTTTTCTGGTGCCACTGTAATGGCTAAATGTTCCAAATAAAATCTTACTTGAGGTATTTCAGTCTCTTTCCACTGACACCTCAGTGTGCTGTTTTCATTTGTTTACTTCACTCCGGTGTGTCTGTTCCCCTCCATGTCTTCACACACTCACTCCACTCACAGTATTTCTAGCTTGTTTCTCTTTCATCCCTGTTCCTGGGTATCTTCACACACTTCCCCTCTTCTGGGGTCTCTTGATTCTTGTTCCCCTTTCTTGGGGTATCTTCACTCTCACTCCTCTTGGGGTCACTTCATGCTGAGCAAGGGGTTGATTCTCTTATGCAACTCTTTCATACTTGGCTCACCCCTTCTCGCTTTTTCCCCCTCTCCTTCTTTTGAGGTCACTTGACTTGTGTTCCCCTCTCTCAGGGTATCCTCGCTCTCATTGCTTCTCTTGGGTTATCTTCACTCTCTTACGTGACTCCTTCGCACTGTGCTCAGCCCTTCTCACATCTTGTCCTCTAGGAGTAGTCAGGCTGTCCACAGTCCCTTCTTCATTGAGGACCTTTACATTGCCTGGGCCCCTTCCACAGGCCAGCACAGACTGCCTTTCTTCCAGCTTCTCTGGGCTTCTGGATCAGAGGGGTGCAGGCCTCTTCTCCCCCTCTGGGTTCGGTTGTGCTCTCTCAGGTTTCCCTCTTCAGCATAGCAAGGTAGCTACCAGGCACAGGCAGCCTTCCTTCCCCTGCTTCAGGCTTCTTCTTCACTGTTGTCCCTTAACCAACGACACAGGGAACCATTCCGCAACTTCGAGAATTTGCAACTGAACTGGCTCTCCTTTTATTCAGTCCTTTCTCCCCTTAGCCGACTTATTGGCTTCACTATTGGTGGAAGTAGTGCTTTCATCAGATCCACGCAGGGTAGATCATTCCCTTTTGGTCAGTTCGAATAACAGTTGGATCAATTAGGAGTTCCAATGAACTCTCCTACATAAGATCCCTGCTCTAGTTTATCTGGTTTGCTCCTCCTGGATAGACAGTAGGTATGGCTCTCAGTGTTCCTCTTGCTTCATGAAAGAATGTTTTATTTTATTTCCCCATGCCTTTGTGGTGTTGTAGATGTTATTTCATTAACGCCAGTTTACCCACCGTCCTTAATGGGGAATTGAAACCAGTTTCTTCTACATGGGAGGTAACCATTCTACCACTGTGCTGTTTCAACTGTATTGTTATTCAGTGGAGAGGGAGGCTGAAGTCTTTTCCCTGCAGCTCAGAAGTGATTTTCCTCTCTCCATGCTGGCAGCGCGTCTCGCTCCAAGTTTCGAGCTTGATCAGCCGCTCCTCTCTTTTCACCGCCACAGGGTTTCAGAGATATATTATCGGTGTGAGCGGCAGAAAAACCTTGATTCACCACATGGTTGTCATCCCTGAAAAAGCATTCTAAAATTCAACGAGCAGCCCCACAAGCAAGGCTTATGCTTCAATGTTTCTATGTTCATGTTGTACATCACATTTGAAATGTGCTGGCTGCAATGGGTGCCTTTTGGGCATGTTTCTAAAACGTCACATTACTGCATCCAGTATAGTTTTACATTTCCTTTAAAAGCGTTACCGGGCATGTTTTAAAAAAACATTGTGACAAATCTGTGGATGTTGTCCTTCTCTCCTAGAGAGAGACCTTTCGCATTGGGCCAGGGTTTAGCGTACAGAGTACAATAGTCCCCCTGGGGGTGGAGCACCGGGGGGAGGATCACATGGGGAGTTGAAGCCCCTTATGGGATTAGAGACAACCTTTACCAGAGACCGCTGTATACCTCCTCTTCGTTAGATCCTCCCTCTTTCTGCAAGCCAAACTCTCCTTCCCTGTTCCCAAACAGTGCCAAGGTCCTTTGTTGTAAGGTAAACCAACCTAGTGTGCTAGCCCTGATTAGCAGCCCTAAAAATACAAACTGCTTTCCATATAACTCCAATACACAAGTACTGTGAAGGAGATGACCAGGAGTATGAAGATCACTCCAGAGAACCGGAGTGAACGATCTAGTCTCTCACGGCATTTGATTGGTAGAAGGAAATACAAAATATCAGAATGAAACGACCATGGGGAGAGCCACACTCTGAAGAGGAAACCTGGGAGATGCTGACCCGGCGAAGCCGTGCACAGAGACGAATGGGAGCACGAAAGTAGTCCAGGGAAAACGAGCTACTTTGCAGGCTGCCCGAGCAAACCTCCTTGGGTCCCAAAGTCTGGCCAGCCACCGGAAGGCAAAAGCTTAGCCAAAGAAGGGAGTAGAGACTGGTGGAGCAACTGCTTACGAGACGAGTATCCCGAAGGCGGC